>NC_090399.1:17689493-17989493 GCF_036365525.1 Heterodontus francisci
TGAGGTGGAGTGGGGGGGAGAGAGAGAGAGAGGTGGAGTGGGGGGGAGAGAGAGAGAGAGGTGGAGTGGGGGGGAGAGGAGAGAGAGGTGGAGTGGGGGGGAGAGAGAGAGAGGTGGAGTGGGGGGGAGAGAGAGAGAGGTGGATGGGGGGGAGAGAGAGAGAGGTGGAGTGGGGGGGAGAGAGAGAGAGGTGGAGTGGGGGGGAGAGAGAGAGAGGTGGAGTGGGGGGGAGAGAGAGAGAGAGGTGGAGTGGGGGGGGAGAGAGAGAGAGGGTGGAGTGGGGGGGAGAGAGAGAGAGAGATGGGGGGGGGGGTGGGAGAGAGATGGGGGGGGGTGGGAGAGAGATGGGGGGGGGGTGGGAGAGATGGGGGGGGGGTGGGAGAGAGATGGGGGGGGGTGGGAGAGAGATGGGGGGGTGGGAGAGATGGGGGGGGGGTGGGAGAGAGATGGGGGGGGGTGGGAGAGAGATGGGGGGGGGTGGGAGAGAGATGGGGGGGGGGTGGGAGAGAGATGGGGGGGGGGGTGGAGAGAGATGGGGGGGGGGTGGGAGAGAGATGGGGGGGGGGGGTGGGAGAGAGATGGGGGGGGGGGGTGGGAGAGAGAGTGGGGGGGGGGTGGGAGAGAGATGGGGGGGGGGGGTGGGAGAGAGATGGGGGGGGGGTGGAGAGAGATGGGGGGGGGGTGGGAGAGGATGGGGGGGGGGTGGGAGAGAGATGGGGGGGGGGGTGGGAGAGAGATGGGGGGGGGGGTGAGAGAGATGGGGGGGGTGGGAGGAGAGAGATGGGGGGGGGGGTGGGAGAGAGATGGGGGGGGTGGGAGAGAGATGGGGGGGGTGGGAGAGAGATGGGGGGGGTGGGAGAGAGATGGGGGGGGTGGGAGAGTGATGGGGGGGGGGTGGAGAGAGAGTGGGGGGGGGGTGGGAGAGAGATGGGGGGGGGTGGGAGAGAGATGGGGGGGGTGGGAGAGAGATGGGGGGGGTGGGAGAGAGTGGGGGGGGTGGGAGAGAGTGGGGGGGGGGTGAGAGTGGGGGGGGTGGGAGAGAGTGGGGGGGTGGGAGAGAGTGGGGGGTGGGAGAGAGAGTGGGGGGGTGGGTGAGAGTGGGGGGTGGGAGAGTGGGGGGGGGGAGAGAGTGGGGGGGGGGAGAGAGTGGGGGGGGGAGAGAGTGGGGGGGGGGGAGAGAGTGGGGGGGGGGAGAGAGTGGGGGGGGGGAGAGAGTGGGGGGGGGTGAGTGGGGAGTGGGGGGGGGGGGAGAGTGGGGGGGGGGGAGAGAGTGGGGGGGGGGTGAGTGGGGGGGGGAGAGTGGGGGGGGGGGAGAGTGTGGGGGGGGGGGAGAGTGTGGGGGGGGAGGAGTGGGGGGGGAGAGAGTGGGGGGGGGAGAGTGTGGGGGGGGGAGTGTGGGGGGGGTGAGTGGGGGGGTGAGAGTGGGGGGGAGTGAGTGGGGGGGGAGAGAGTGTGGGGGGGAGAGTGTGGGGGGGGAGAGAGGGGGAGTGAGTGGGGGGGAGGTGGGGGGGGAGAGTGGGGGGGGAGAGAGTGGGGGGGGGAGGAGTGTGGGGGGGAGTGAGTGGGGGGGTGAGAGTGGGGGGGGAGAGTGTGGGGGAGTGAGTGGGGGGGAGTGTGTGGGGGGGAGTGGTGTGGGGGGGAGTGTGTGGGGGGGGGAGAGAGTGGGGGGGAGGTGGGGGGAGAGAGTGGGGGGGGGGAGAGTGGGGGGGGGAGAGTGGGGGGGGGGAGTGGGGGGAGTGTGTGGGGGGGAGAGAGTGGGGGGGATGAGAGTGGGGGGGGGAAGAGTGGGGGGGGAGAGAGTGGGGGGGAGAGAGTGGGGGGGGAGAGTGGGGGGGGAGAGGTGGGGGGGAGAGAGTGGGGGGGGGAGAGTGGGGGGGGGTGAGAGTGGGGGGTGAGAGAGTGGGGGGGGAGAGAGTTGGGGGGGAGAGTTGGGGGGGGAGAGTTGGGGGGGAGAGAGTTGGGGGGGAGAGAGTTGGGGGGAGAGTTGGGGGGGAGGAGTTGGGGGGGAGAGAGTTGGGGGGAGAGAGTTGGGGGGGGAGTTGGGGGGGAGTGTTGGGGGGGGTGAGTTGGGGGGGAGAGAGTGGGGGGGGGAGAGAGTGGGGGGGGGAGAGAGTGGGGGGGGGGGAGAGAGTGGGGGGGGGAGAGAGTGGGGGGGGAGAGAGTTGGGGGGGAGAGAGTTGGGGGGGGAGAGGTTGGGGGGGGAGAGAGTTGGGGGGGGAGAGAGTTGGGGGGGGGGGAGAGAGTTGGGGGGGGAAGAGAGTTGGGGGGGGGGAGAGAGTTGGGGGGGGAGAGAGTTGGGGGGGGAGAGAGTGAAGAAGAAAAAGAGGGCGGGGGAGAGAGAGAGGAGGGAGAAAAGATCGAGATTGAAGAGGCTCGGGAGGGGAATTCCAGAGCTTCGGGACTTGCGATCTGAAGGCCCAACCACCAATGGTGAAACAATGGAAGTTGGAATACACAAGAGGTGAAAATTGGAGGTGCACAGATATCTTTATTTTTTTAATTTATTTGTTTAGAGATACAGCACTGAAACAAGCCCTTTGGCCCAACGAGTCTGTGCCGACCAACAATCACCCATTTCTACTAATCGTACATTAATCCCATATTCCTACCACATCCCCACCTTCCCTCAATTCCCCTACCACCTACCTATAATCGGGGCAATTTATAATGGCCAATTTACCTATCAACCTGCAAGTCTTTGGCTGTGGGAGGAAACCGGAGCACCCGGCGGAAACCCACGCGGTTCCAGGGAGAACTTGCAAACTCCACACAGGCAGTACCCAGAATCGAACCTGGGTCGCTGGAGCTGTGAGGCTGCGGTGCTAACCACTGCGCCACTGTGCCGCCGTGTGTCTCTCCCCCACTCTCTCTCTCGCCCCCACCCTCTCTCTCCGTGCCCTCTCTCCCGCTATCTTGGAGGGTTGTCTAGCAGGGATGGTTACAGAGATAGTGAGTGGCAAAGTCATAGAGGGATTTAAAAAGAATTTGAATTTCAAAACTAAGGCATTGTCAGAAGTGGGACGAGCACAGTGAAGGCAAAATGCAAACACTCCTGTAACTGTGCCTGTTGTCTACAGCCCAAACATAGGGAAGTGAATCTAACGTTCACAGTGAATGAACTGCTCACTTTACCTCAGAGCCCAAACTTGTTTCCCAATGATGTCAATGGCAAAGAAAATTTGGTGCTATCCCTGGAGACCAATATCACCACCATGGTGTCCGAAGGGGTGAAATTCGACTTGGGTGGGGATTAAAAACTGGCAGATGTGGATTTCTGTCCATTAGACATCCTGTCCAAAATTCCACTTCATGAACACCAACTGATCTGTACATTGGGCAAAGAATGCCCCATTCCCACCAAGTCAAATTTCACTGCCCCAAGTACTTCACAGATCACACTGGGTTTCTTTTTTTCATTTTAATTAAAAAATCTTGAGAAAAGGAAAATAAACAAAGTCTTGCATTTTGCGACTCAGTCAAGTAAATGCTTCAAAAAAAAAAGTGATTCTGTTTCGAGTGCGGTGGCTGTTAAGGTGACATTCCCAGCAGCCATTTTGAGGTACCAGCAGTAATGAGATTAATACCCTCATTCTTCAGTGATGATGATGGCGGGTAGCATCGCTGAGATGCGACAGGACAGATGCACAGATGTGCTAAGATTGGAGAAGGCCGTGTCTCACAAACGAGACAAAGTATTAGATGGATGAGCTTCAAAGGGACGAGTAAGGAATTAGAGGGATGAGCTTTGGGTGAGCTAGTGTACTAGAGGGATGAAGTGAAAAAAAAGGACTTGCATTTATATAGCACTTTCCAGCCAATGAAGTACTTTTGAAGTATCGTCACTGTTGTGATATCGGAAACATGGCAGCCATTTTGCACACAATAAGCTCCCACATAAATCAACTGATAATGAACAGATAATCTGTTTTCCATGAGGTTGATTGAGAGGCAAATACTGGCCGATTCACCGGGGGACAACTCCCTTGCTCTTCTTCCAATGTGTCATGGGATCTTTTACGCCCGCCTGAAGGGGCAGACAGGGCCTTGGTTTAATGTCCCATCCAAAAGACCTGCTCTGCGGGAGTTTTTATATTTATGGTTCCCAGCAGTGCTGGTCTCCTCCTCCGGTCAGCATTGTGGATTCCTGAGGCAGCAACAAATCTAACTTGACTTTGTGCTGAGGGCACTGTCTGACACATAGCCAGTGTATCCAAATTCAGTTAACCCTCGGGGGCGAGGAGGGGGGTGGGCGCGGCTCATGTGATTTTGTGTGCAGCAACTGAAAGCAGGACCGCACAGAATCTGTGAACCGATATATAAACCACCCGTACTGCTCGATTTGATTCCAGTCGCTAACTCACTCCCTGGTATCCATTATTCTATATATAAACCACCCGAACTGCTCGATTAGATTCCAGCCTGTAACTCACTCCCAGGTATCCATTATTCTATATATAAACTATCTGAACCCCTCGATTAGATTCCAGTCGCTAACTCACTCCCAGGTATCCATTATTCTATATATAAACCATCTGAACCCCTCGATTAGATTCCTGTCTGTAACTCACTCCCAGGTATCCATTATTCTATATATAAACCATCTGAACCCTCGATTAGATTCCAGTCTGTAACTCACTCCCAGGTATCCATTATTCTACATATAAACCATCTGAACCCCTCGATTAGATTCCAGTCTGTAACTCACTCCCAGGTATCCATTATTCTATATATAAACCATCTGAACCCCTCGATTAGATTCCAGTCTGTAACTCACTCCCAGGTATCCATTAATCTATATATAAACCATCTGAACCCCTCGATTAGATTCCAGTCTCTAACTCACTCCCAGGTGTCCATTATTCTATATATAAACCATCTGAACCCCTCGATTAGATTCCAGTCTGTAACTCACTCCCAGGTATCCATTAATCTATATATAAACCATCTGAACCTCTCGATTAGATTCCGGTCTGTAACTCACTCCCAGGTATCCATTATTCTATATATGAACCACCCAAACTGCTTGATTATATTCCAGCCTGTAACTCACTCCCAGGTATCCATTATTCTACATATAAACCATCTGAACCCCTCGATTAGATTCCAGTCTGTAGCTCACTCCCAGGTATCCATTATTCTACATATAAACCATCTGAACCCCTCGATTAGATTCCAGTCTGTAACTCATTCCCAGGTATCCATTATTCTATATATAAACCACCCGAACTGCTTGATTATATTCCAGCCTGTATCTCACCAGGTACCTACTGTTCTGTACATAATTATACATAATCCACTATACTTAAACCAGCTGAATCCATCAAGTATGATATGCAGCATACTGAAAACTTGATGCAGCTCTATTTGCTTAACTGGTTTGCAGTCTGTGTCACTCTCTCCAATCTTAACCTTGGAAATCGTTCAATGGTGTTGACATCCAGAACATCTTCCAATGACAACACTGCTTCAAATCAAACAACTCGATCGACTGTCCTCACACCATTTTCAACCAGCAAAACTAAAATATCGCCCCTTGCTGTCTGCATGGGCAATTGCATGACCCAATGAGTGTGATATGGATTCACACAGAGCAGGCTCAGTCCGATCTTCGCTGAGTTAGTTGATTCATGCTGTCTACCACTCTGGGTTCGATACGCAATGGAATGTTGTTCTCTTACTGATTTATAACAGATAAGCCTCCACATGTCATGAACATGCTCTGATGATTACCCTTTCAGAGGAGCTACTACCCACTGCAGGTCACAT
Source organism: Heterodontus francisci (assembly GCF_036365525.1). Lineage (NCBI taxonomy): Eukaryota > Metazoa > Chordata > Chondrichthyes > Heterodontiformes > Heterodontidae > Heterodontus > Heterodontus francisci. Next base: position 17,695,260 of record NC_090399.1, read on the forward strand.
GTGTAACCCATCATGCACTCATGACCTCTCCAATAGGTCAAAAAAATACCACATGATCACAGTGTAAAACAAGTCAAATTTAATTACAAGAATTAAGATTACACAAAAGAGTAACAGGACATTACATACAAGAACAAAGATTACATAGGTTTGTAAAAGTTAAGATAATCAACAACAGCCTGCATTTCTATAGCACCATTAACACAGGTAAACACCCCAAGGAACTCTTATATTGGGAGGTTATGCTAGAACTGCTTTAAATACCAGTACGGCTGCAGCTAGAATACTACGTACAGTTCTGGTCACCGCATTACAAGAAGGGTGTGATCGCACCAGAGAAGGTGCAGAGAGAAATTTATGAGCTAGTTGCCAGGGATAGAGAATTTTAACAATGAGGAAAGATTGTATAGGCTGGGTTTGTTTTCTTTGGAACAGAGGAGGTTCAGTGGAGATTCAAACTCGAGGTATATAAAATTATGAGGGACCTAGATAGAGTGGATAGGAAGGACCTATTTTCCTTTGCAGGAAGGTCAATAACCAGGGGGCATAGATTTAATTAAATTAGTGGAAGGATTAGAGGGGAGTTGAGGAGAGGGGGATGGGGGTCTGGAATGCACTGCCTTAAAAGGGTTTAAATATGTTTAAAATATATTTGGATTTGCGTTTGAAGTGCTGTAACCTACAGGGCTGCAGACCAAGAACTGGAAAGTAGGATTAGGCTGGATAGCTCTTGTTCAGCTAGCACAGACATGATGGGCCGAATAGCCTCTTTCTGTGTTGTAGATTTTCTATGTTTCTTCCCACGAGCTTCACAGAAGCATAGAAAAGCACAGAAGTTCAGAAAAAGATTGACACCAAGCCAAAGGAGGAGAAATGACGAAGGGTGACTAAAAGATTGATCAGAGAGGCAGGTTTTCAAGGAGGAGTGTAAATTATCAAGAGGGAGATGAAGAGGTTTAGAGAGTGAATGACAGAGCTCAGGACCAAAACAGGTGAAGGCACGGCTGCCATTGATGGAGCAAATGAGGTGGGGGCTGTGGGACACAAGTGACTGGAACTGAAAGAATGCAGAAATCTCAGAAGCGTGTCGGGCTGGAGGAGGTCAGAAAGAAATGGAGGGATTTCAAGAGAAAGAAAGGTCATTTTAAATTGGAGGCATTGTAGACCAGGAGCCAATCTAGTTCTACAAGCACAAGGCTGATGGGTAGGCAGTACTTGGTGCAAATTAGAATTTGGGCAGCAAAGTTTGGATGAGCTCAGGTTTAAGGAAGGTGAAAAATGGGAGCCCGGCCAGGAGGAGATCACTGGGATAATCTATTCTGTTATGACTGATGTGGGAGGAGTGCACTGTTAATTCAATCCCACTTCTCCACAGGTCACATCATATCAATAAATGTTCCCACTTACTGAAACAGCCAATTAGATACTCTATTTGTCCCCACAATAAAGCACACCAACCAGGTTTCTTTAACAAAATTCTCCGTTTATTGTAAACCGAGTCTTAACCGATAATGAAGTAAATATATCCGCGAATTGAACTATTAAAGCCCCGTATTTTTTTATATCCTAGCCCTCACACACAAACATCCAAAAACTGGTTAACCGGGGGGAAAAAAAAGGAGTTTTTGTTTCCAGCTGTTACAAAGAAATAGAAGGAATTAAGAAACAACTTTGTCTGAAAAGATATGGAAGAAGTCCTTTGGTTTGGCGTGGTGTTCCAAAGTTGAACAGTGGGCGGCCACTAGGAGTCCATCCAGGTGAGGTTTATGCTTTGGGTAGGCGGTCAATGAAATTCAACTGCAGAAGGCTTCACATGTTTCTTACAGCAGGTGTGCAGCAACAAAGGTGTCATCGCTCACACACATTCGATATAAAGTCCTTTTTAAAGATGCAAGGTTTCTGAAAATATTCAGGGTTTCTTCAAAAATGCAGGAGGCAACAGTACAACTTCATATAGGCTTTTGCTTTTTTTTAAAGAGCAGGAATTATTCAAAGAGAGGTATCAGTTTTCTTCTGAACTCCTGGGAGGTTCATGTTAAATTCCAATTGCCTCTTTTAGTACAAAAACCAGCATCTTTTAACAGGTCAAAGTGAAACCAAAACTTTTTTTTCCAGGCAAGTCTCATGTTAATCATAAATTCTCTCTTGACACAAAGAATAGCGCTCAAGACAAACCCCCTGCTTTCCAGTAAAAACTTGTTTACTGGTCGATTTTTGTTGAACTTTCTTTCAAAAAAATAACACTCAAAAGGTCAGCCTTTTCAGTTTAAAAATATAGATTCCAAGTTTTAACAAAAATGTGGCGAAATTCTGTAACAATTCCAGAGGCAACAAAAGCATTGAGGAGGGTTTCAGCTGACGCGGGGGATAGGATAGAGGATGTCAGGGAGGTAGAAGTAGGCAGGCTTTAATGGGAGAGGTCATAGGGGTCAGACGCTGAGCTTTTTACATTGGGAGCCATTTCTCCATAGTCTAAGAGCCTGCAGGATTGCCCTGAGGGATGATTAAGTGAAGATCTGACAATTTTGCTTTTCACTACACAGCAGAGAATTCCTCTTGACACAACCAAAACAGACAACAGCTTGCACAATCTATTCTCCTATTAATAAGACCTCTGGATAGAGAAGTGTCAAATCAACTCAGATAAAGGACACAATTCCATGTTAATGAACAACTGATGCTCATCGCTTATTCCACTTTGGATTTTGAAAATGCCTTTAGCCTTGCCTAACTGGACATCACTTTGGAACTGTTTACACTCAAAAATATTATCGAATCATTTAATGATACAATACAGAAAGATGCCATTCAGCTCATTGTGCCGATGCTGGCTCTTTGAAAAAGCTATCAATTCGTCCCACTCTCTTACTCTTTCCCCCATCGTTCTGCAAAGTTCACCCCTTCAAGTATTTATCAAATTCCCTTTTGAAAGTTACTATTGAATCTACTTCCTCCACCCCTTTGAGGCAGTGCATTCCAATTGTAACAATCTCCTGTATAAATCTGTTACTTCCTCATCTATCCTTTGGCATGGTTCTTTTGCCAGTCACCTGAAATCAGTGTCTCCGGTTACTGAGCTTTCTGCTACTGGAATCGGTAAATAAGGAAAAACTATCAAAACCCTTTTTGATTTTGAACACCTCTATCAAATCTGCCCTTAGCCTTCACTGCTGTGAAGCGAACTGCTCCAGATATAATGAATTCACTCGTAAGCTTGCATTCTTAAACATGTCAACAATCAACTGTTTACAGTCCACAAATAAGATATCCATCGCCTTCAAGGAATCAGTAATGTTTAGTGCATTGTGTTGAAAAACTGTTAGATTTATTGCCCAGGGAATCCAAGGGCCCTGCTCCTGGTACAGATACAGAGAACAGAAGTCCATTTCAAATTTCAGAGGCAAAATAGTACAGTAAAAATTTGTCTGCAGCAGTGGTGAGGAACCACATTCAGCCAATGTCAAGAACCATGGATGCGCTTAGCTTTCTGGCTAGAGGTATGGTGCCAGAGGACTAGAGGACAGCTCATGTTGTACCATTGTTTAAAAAAAGGAAAGATCAAGTAATTGCAGGCCAGTCAGCCTAACCTCAGTGGTCATAACATTATTGGAAAAAATTCTGAGGAACATGATAAATCTTAATTTTAAAAAAGTTACAGATTAATCAAAGACAATCAACCAGGTTTGTTCAGGGAAAGACATGTCTGACTAACGTGACAGAATCTTTTGAGGTGGTAACAAGGATGGTCGATAGGGGTAGTGCATTTGATTAGTCTATATGGATTCTAGCAAGGCTTTTGATAAGGTCCCACATGGCAGACTGGTCAAGAAAGTAAAAGCCCATGGGATCCAAGGCAGAGTGGCAAGTTGAGGCCAAAATTGGCTTTGAGGCAGGAAGTAAAAGGTAATGGTCGATGGATGTTTTTTGTGACTGAAAAGCTGTTTCCATCAGGGTTCGACAGGGCTCACTACTGGTTGCTTGCTGCAGTATCTATCAATGACTTGGACTTTAGTGTCAGGAGTATGATGAGACTGCAGACAATAAAAAAAATTGCATGCGTGATGGATAAAGAATAAGAAAGTCAATGGACTAGTCAGGTGGGTGGAACAGTGGCAAATGGAGTTCAATCCAGAGAAATGTAACGTAATGCAGTTGGGGAAAGGTAACAAGGCAACAATGAATGGTAGGATACTGAGAAGTGTAGTTGAAATTTGGAGTGCATACCCACAGATCCCTGAAGGTGGCTGGACAGGTAGATAAGTTGATCAGGGATACTTGCATTTATTGGCCGAAGCACAGAATAGAAGAGCTGGGAGGTTATGTTGGAACTGTATAAAACACTAGTTAGGCCACAGTTGGATGACTCCATGTAGTTCTGGTCACATCTTTTAAAGATCTGCTCAGGTTGGGAAAAAAAAAATGACCCGCACACGAAAGAACCACATCGGACCCGAGCCTGACCCGGCCCGAGTCCTTCCATTTTTTCCCTCGTCCGACCCGACCCGCACCCAATCCAACCCAAGCCATGCTCAACCTGAGCACTGTACTAGATTAGAGTCCTGACAATGATCATTTTATATTTTTTATATAAATACTGTATATTTTATAATAATCACTCAGGACCATCCTGGTCTCTGCATCTCAGCTGCTCACTGGATAAACTTGCAGCAAGTATTTCAACCTGTAAAGCAGGAGTCTAGTTAATGTATAATGATATTTTCTGAGCCTTCGGGCAATTGCTGTGTTTATTTTAAGCAATACAGATACTGATACTGATACAACCTGCCTGGGCACAACTCCATGGGTTTCTGTTTAACTTGTGACCAAACAATCACTGACTTCGTGGCTCCAATCTTCATCTTTTTAAACAACCTTTCAAGTCCAATTAATACTGTGTGTGTCCGACTCGGACCTGGCCCGACCCGACCCGACCCAACCCGAGCCCGAAAGCCAGACCCGGAAGAGGGACCCGACCTGACCCAAACCCAACACATGTCGTCGTGTCCTGTCGGGTAGAAGGCCTTTAACATCTTTCCTATACTGCAGTGATTGCACGAGGGAGGAGATTGACGTGGATGTTGCCTGGACTGGAGAATTTTAGTTATGAAAGGAAAGATTGGATCGGCTAGGGTTGTTTCCTTTGGAACAGAGGAGGGTGAGGGGAGACCTAATTGAAGTGTATAAAATTATGAAGTGGATAGGAATGCCCAATTCCCCTTGGTTGAGGGGTCCATAACTAAGGAGCTTAAATTTAGGGTAAGACGTAAAAGGATTAGAGGGGATTTGAGGGGAAATGTTCTCACCCAGAGGACGGCGGGAATCTGGAACTCAATGCTTGAAAGAGTGTAAGAGGCAGAAACACTCAACACTTGGGTATGCCCTAACCTCCAAGCCTACAAACCAAGAGCTGGAAAGTGGGATTAAGTTGGATGGCTATGAATCGGCCAACACAAACACGATGGGCCAAATAGCCTCCTTCGATACTGTAAATTTCTATAATTTCATGATTTTGAAGAACTCAGTTAGATTAGTCAGATAAGATTTGCCTTCAACAAATCTGTGCTGATTGACTGTTATTAAGCTACGCTCCAAATGAAAAATGATTTTTTCCTTGACTGTTCCCACCACTAACATTTGACTGATTGGTCTGTAGTTATCAGGTTTATCCCTCTTCCCATTTTTGAACAGGGGTGTGATATTTGCAATCGTCCAGCGCTCTGGCACTACTCCCATATCCAAGGAGGATTTGCGGTCAGAACTTCCACCATCTCCATCCTTGCTTCCCTCAGGAACCTAGGAAGCATCCCATCTGGACCAGGTGACTAACTTTTGAGCGATACCAACCTATTGAGCATCTCCTTTCTGTCTAATTTTTATTCTATTCACCATCACTACTCCCTCCTCCGCTACTGTGGCAATAACTTCATCCTGCTTGTTTGTGAAGGCAGATGCCAAGTATGCATTCAGTACCCTAGTCGTGCCCTCTGCCTCCCTCAGAAGATTTCCTTTATTGTCCCTAATTGGCCCTTTTATTCCTCTAACCATCTATTTACTTTTTATATGTTTATAAAAGATTGAGATTTCCTTTTATGTTATCCACTAATCTTTTCTCTCTTCTTATATCCTTTTTTCAATTCCCCCCTACATTCTGTATTCTGCCTGGTTTTCTATTATATTCTGTACCTGATTTTTGTCATAAACCTCCATTTTCTATTTTGTTTGAATCTCAAAGAGAACAAAGAACAAAGAACAAAGAAAATTACAGCACAGGAACATGCCCTTCGGCCCTCCAAGCCTGCGCCGATCCAGATCCTCTCTCTAAACATGTCGCCTATTTTCTAAGGTTCTGTATCTCTTCCTGCCCATTCATGTATCTGTCTAGATACATCTTAAAAGACTCCATCGTGCCCGCGTCTACCACCTCCGCTGGCAACGCGTTCCAGGCACCCACCACCCTCTGCGTAAAGAACTTTCCACGCATATCCCCCCTAAACTTTTCCCCTCTCACTTTGAACTCGTGACCCCTAGTAATTGAATCCCCCACTCTGGGAAAAAGCATCTTGCTATCCACCCTGTCTATACCTCTCATGATTTTGTACACCTCAATCAGGTCCCCCCTCAACCTCCGTCTTTCTAATGAAAATAATCCTAATCTACTCAACCTTTCTTCATAGCTAGCGCCCTCCATACCAGGCAACATCCTGGTGAACCTCCTCTGCACCCTCTCCAAAGCATCTACATCCTTTTGGTAATGTGGCGACCAGAACTGCACGCTGTATTCCAAATGTGGCCGAACCAAAGTCTTATACAACTGTAACATGACCTGCCAACTCTTGTACTCAATACCCCGTCCGATGAAGGAAAGCATGCCGTATGCCTTCTTGACCACTCTATTGACCTGCGTTGCCACCTTCAGGGAACAATGGACCTGAACACCCAAATCTCTCTGTACATCAATTTTCCCCAGGACTTTTCCATTTATTGTATAGTTCACTCTTGAATTGGATCTTCCAAAATGCATCACCTCGCATTTGCCCGGATTGAACTCCATCTATCATTTCTCTGCCCAAATCTCCAATCTATCTATATTCTGCTGTATTCTCTGACAGTCCCCTTCACTATCTGCTACTCCACCAATCTTAGTGTTGTCTGCAAACTTCCTAATCAGACCACCTATACTTTCCTGATAAACCAGATGTTCTCCCACTTACCCTCCATCTTGCCCCAGGAGTAGATCCAGCACCCCTTCCCTCATCTTTGGGCTGGGAACATATTGATTAAGAAAGTCCTCTGTACACATGAGAATTATTCAACTTCTTTGCTCTTTACACTATTTTTCCTCCCAGTTTATGTTAGGATAATTGAAGTCCGCTACTATTACTAATATATTCCATTTCAGAGACATATAAACATGTCTGCAGATTTATTCCTCCATCTCCTCACTGTCGAGGTCCATAGTAAACAATGTAACGGTTCCTTTTCTGTTCCGTAACGCTAACCAAATAGATTCATTCTATGAACTCTGGGATATTGTTCTCCTGCTGGTCTGTAATTAATCCTTGATCAATACGACTACTGTTCCTTTTTCTCCGTCCCCCCGCCCCCAATTCCCTATTGTAGCCAGAAATGCTTAGTTCCCAATCCTACCCATATTTATGGTAGGCCTCCATTATAACAACTTTATCATAACCTCATGTGGCAACTTGTGTCTGAAGCTCATCCAACTTATTGATAACACTCCTCACATTAGCACATATATTCCAGCACCATACGAGCTGTCTTTGTTTTTTTACCTCCATCTAATTCCTGCTCTTTCTACACAATTCTTCATTCTATTGTTGCTTGTCACTCCTAGTTTGCAACGGACCTTGCCTCTACTCTCTGTTGCTACATCTTGGTTCCCCTCCTCCTGCCAAATTAGTTTAAATCCTCAATAGTCAGCATTTATCCTTCAACCGATACCATTAAATGGGTGAATATTCTTTGTTTTAAAAATCTCATTGCTACATGGGAACATCGGAGCAGGAGTAGTCCATTCAGCCCATCGAGCCTGCTCCGCCATTCAATATGATCATGACTGATCATCCACTTCAATGCCTTTTTCCCACACTATCGTCATATCCCTTTCCATCATCTGTAATAAGAAATCGGTCAATCTCGGCTTTAAACATACTCAATGACTGAGCTTCCACAGCCCCCTGGGGTAGAGATTTCGAAAGATTCACAACCCTCTGAGTAAAGAAATTTTTCCTCATCGCTGTCCTAAGTGGCTTCCCTTTATTTTGAAATTGTGTCCCCTGGTTCTAGATTCCCCAACCATGGGAAACATCTTAGCTGCGTCTACCCTGTCTATCCCTTTAAGTATTTTGTAGGTTTCAATGAGATCACCTCTCATTCTTCGAAACTCTAGAGAAAACAGACCAAGTTTCCCCAATCTCTCTTCATAGGACTGTCCCGCCATCCGGGAACAAGACTGATGACCCTTCGTTGCACTCCCTCGAGGGCAATAATATTCTTCCTAAGGTAAGGGGACCAAAACTGCACACAGTACTCCAAGTGCAGTCTAACCAAGGTTCTATACAATTGAAGCAAGACTTCACTACTCCTGTACTCAAATCCTCTTGCGATAAAGGCTAACATACCATTAGCCTTCATAATTGCTTGTTGCACCTGCATGTTAGCTTTCAGTAACTTATTGGCAAGGACACCCAGGTCCCTTTGTACATCTACACTTTCTAATCTCTTACCATTTAAGAAATACTCTGTACATCTAGTCCTCCTACCAAAGTGGATAACCTCACATTTTTCCACATTATATTCCATCTGCCACATTCTTGCCCACTCACTAAGTCCATCCAAATCCCCTTGAAGCCACTTTGCATCTTCCTCACAACACACATTCCCACCTAGTTTTGTGTCATCCACGGACTTGGAAATACAACATTTGGTCCCCACATTCAAATTATTGAAATACATTGTGAACAGCTGGGGCCCGAGCACTGATCCCTGCGGTACCACACTAGCCATAGCCTGCCAATGCGGAAATGACTCGTTTATTCCTACTCATAGAGTCATACAGCATAGAAACAGGCCCTTTGGCCCACTGCGTCCATGCCGACCATAATGCCCATCTATACTAATCCCACTTGTCTGCATTAATTCCATATCCCGCTATGCCTTGCTCAGTCAAGTACCTGTCCAGATGCCTCTTAAATGTCGCTACCGTTCCTGCCTCCACCACCTCCTCAGGCAATTCATTCCAGATACCCACTATTCTTTGTGTGAAAAATGTACCCCTTTGATCCCCTTTAAACCTCCTCCCTCTCACCTTAAATCTATGCCCTCCAGTTTTAGTCACCCCTACCATGGGAAACAGACTCTGGATATCTACCCTATCTATGCCTCTCATAATTTTATATGCCTCTATCATGTCCCCTCTCAGCCTCCTTCGCTCCAGGGAAAACAGACCCAGCCTATCCAATCTCTCTTTATAACTCAAGCCCTCCAAACCAGGCAACATCCTTGTGAATCTTTTCTGCACCCTCTCTAGCTTAAATCACATCTTTCCTGTAGTGCGGCGACCAGAACTGCACACAGTACTCCAAATGCGGCCACCCAACGTTATGTACAACTGTAACATGACATCCCAACTCTTGTACTGAATGCTTCGGCTGATGAAGGCAAGCATGCCATACGCCTTCTTCACCATCCTGTCTACCTGTGTTGCTACTTTCAGGGAACTATGTACTTGCACCCCAAGGTCTCTCTGCTCAACAACACTCCCAGGGCCCTGCCATTCACTGTATATGTCCTGCCCTGGTTTAACTTCCCAAAATGCATCACTTCACACTTGTCTGCATTAAATTCCATTTGCCACTCCCTTGCCCACTTTCCCAGTTGATCTATATCCTGTTGTAACCTTAGACAACCTTTTTCACTGTCCACTATACCACCAATTTTTGTGTCATCTGCAAACTTACTAATCATGCCCCTTACATTCACATCCAAGTCATTAATATACATGACAAACAGCAGAGAGCCCAGCAACGATCCCTGCAGCACACCACTAGTCACCGGCCTCCAATCTGAAAAACAACCCTCCTCCTATCACCAAGCCAATTTTGTATCCAATTTGTTAGCTCACCCTGGATCCCATGTGTTCGAACCTTCTGGACCAGCCTACCATGCGGGACCTTGTCAAAGGCCTTGCTAAAGTCCATGTAGACAACGTCCATCACCCTGCCCTTCTCAATCCTCTTGGTCACCTCCTTGAAAAACTCAATCAAATTCGTGAGACATGATTTCCCACGCACAAAGCCATGCTGACTATCCCTAAGCAGATCATGCCTTTCCAGATGCATATAAATCCTGTCTCTCAGAATCCCTTCCAATAACTTTCCCACCACTGATGTAAGGCTCACCGGCCTGTAGTTCCCTGGCTTATCCCTGCTGCCCTTCTTAAATAAAGGCACAACATTAGCTATCCTCCAGTCTTCTGGTACCTCACCCGTGGCTAACGATGATACAAAAATCTCTGCCAGGGCCCCAGCAACCTCCTCCATTGCTTCCCAGAGCATCCTAGGATACACCTGGTCAGGCCCTGGGGATTTATCCACCTTAATGCACTTCAAGACCTCCAACACCTCCTCCTTTGTAATTTTGATATGCTCCAGGATATCAGTGTTCCCTCCCTTGAACTCACTAGCTTCCATGACCTTCTCCGCAGTAAATACAGATGAGAAATATTCATTTAAGACCTCGCCCATTTCCCGTGGCTCCACACATAGATTGCCACACTGATCCTTAAGGGGACCTACTCTCTCCCTAGCTACCCTTTTACTCTTAATATACTTATCGAATCTTTCAGGATTCTCCTTTATCTTATCTGCCAGGGAAATCTCATGGCCCCTTTTCACCCTCCTAATTTCCTTCTTAAGTGTAGTCCTACATCCCCTATACTCCTCGAGGGACTCGCTCGATCCCAGCTGCCTATACCTGACATATGCCTCCTTCTTTGTCCTGACCAGACCCTCAATACCCCTTGTCAACCAAGGTTCCCTAAACTTGCCAGCCTTGCCCTTTCATCTAACAGGAACATGCCGGCCCTAAACTCTTCCTATCTCACTTTTAAAAGCCTCCCACTTGCCAGATGTCCCTTTACCTGTAAACAGCCTCTCCCATTCAACTTTTAAGAGTTCCTGTCTGATGCCATCGAAATTAGCCTTCCCCCAATTTAGGACTTCAACATGAGGACCTGTCCTATCCTTTTCCATAACTAGCTTGAAGCTATGGTCACTGGTCCCAAAGTGCTCCCCCACTGACACATCAACCACCTGCCCTCTCTGCTTTCTGCCTGTTAACCAATCCTTAATCCATGCCAGTCTATTACCTCCTATCTCACGTGCTTTAATTTTGCCAATCAATCTCCTGTGGGGGACTTTATCAAAAGTCTTCTGAAAATCCAAGTACACCACATCCACCGACTCCCCTTTATCAATTCTGTTAGTAACATCCTCAAAAAACTCCAACAGGTTCGTCAGACATGATTTCCCATTCATAAATCTATGTTGACCATGGCCAATCAGATCATTATTATCCAAGTGTCCATTTATCACATCCTTTAGAATAGATTCTAGCATTTTCCCAACAACTGATGTAAGGCTAACAGGTCTGTAATTCCCTGTTTTCTCTCTCCCGCCCTTCTTAAATAGTGGGGTGACATTTGCAACCTTCCAATCTGCAGGAACTGCTCCAGAGCCTATAGAATTTTGTAAGATGATCACCAATTCATCCACTATCTCCATAGCTACCTCTTTCAACAAGAATATCACATCCTGGGGACTTATCAACCTTCAGCACCATTAATTTCTCCAATACAACCTTCTTACTAATACTAATTTCCTTCAATTCCTCATTCCCCCTAATCCCTTCGATCTCTAATTCTGGGAGATTTCTTGTATCTTGAAGACAGACACAAAGTAAGCATTTAGCTTCTCTGCCATTTCTCTACTTGTGGGGTCTTGCTGTATGCTATTTATTGGCCGTATTCCTATGTTTCAATAGTGACTACATTTCAAAAGAACATGATACATGAAGCAATTTCTTCATATCTAAACGCAAAGTCCTTCTTTCTTACTGATTTGCCATGCCTGAATAGATCAGAACATACATGTCGCTAATTTGTATCCATCATAATTCGTGAAGCTGAAAACACACAGCAAAACGGTATGCAGGATATACCAACTATCTAGTACTCAGCAATACTGCGGATGGGAACCTGGGGGCTTGCAAATCTGGAGATGCAAATCAAGGCTTGGTGAATTCCCAGTGTTCGGCAGCAGTGAAGGGAGATTGAGGAAGGACCTCCGTTTGACAGCACAAGTTTGGGCTGGGGTAATAGTCTTCCAGCATTTGATAGCACTGGTTTGTGACTGTAAGGGATTGTTGCAAACAGTGAATTTGATGGTTTGTGCTCGTTTTGCTTTTGAATGTGCATCTATCATTATCTCTCTGTCACACACAGGATAAGAAATATAAACATTCCATTTACTGTCCATTTTTATATTCCACTTATTACCAACAAAACACAAGTGATAATTAGAGCTTTCAAAACGCTTTCCCCCAATTTTAAAAGCTCAGATTAAGGTAAGGAAAGACATAAATGCGAACATGGAGTTTTCCCATTTCAAAACAAAAAAATCAAAGACTCTTTGTTTTAAACGAGACAGTCCATGTAAATGTTTTTGAATAATTTTCAAATTAAGATTTCAGCAGAAACTGTCAGAAGCCAAATATAGTAATTCAGTTACTGAACATTACTGATATATACTGGGAAATTAGACACAATGCACAAGCTACCTTTGGTTCACAGCACCACATGTCTGTGCAAAAATATATGTGGTATAATTCAAGAGTAGAAGGCCAAAACAGGCAATAGTGAATTAGCAACCCGTTTTACACGCTGCCTGTGAAGTCAACGGAAAAATAAAAATTGGGTGGAGTGTAAAATTGCCTATTGATTGTGCTATCACTTGCGTTGTGCTACTCCAGGATCAACTTCAGCCTCAATTCCAAACCCTGGCTTTTGGGAGAGTCTGAGCACTTCAGGGAAGGTTTAATGGAGGAATTAAAAGTTACAACAACAAAAAAATCATGAATTGTACCATTCCTGTTATTCTGAACAATGTTCATTTTATGTTGAAACCTGAATTTTGGGATATCAAAGATTCCAGTTTTCGAGAAAAGAAATAGTAGGTGAAATATTTTCAGAAAACATTTTAGCAATTTGTATGGGAAACAACAGATCCCCGTCTGATGGTCATTGCACAATGACAACAGCCAGCCTACATAGGATTTTCCTGAAGAAGTTGACATAAAAGTGTGATAACAGTTAGAAGCATTTATGGTCAGAAGTGTGCTTTGATATAAGATACAAATCCACAAGGCTCTTATACCCATGTAACATTAAAAGACTTGCTGAGAGCGTGCACTTCCTATACTCCCAGGAAGTAACACTTAACTACTTCCTCCTGTCATGCTATTTCATGTGTGCTACTTCCCCCATACATGGCTGCCACATTTCAACTGCAAGCATCTATATTTAACATTGAGATCAGTTCTCCCAGCTCCCAACTCCAAGGTAGCGCACACTATTATCCAATCTACTCAAGGTACAATTAGTTATGAGACAATTATTATGAACCCTCCAAAAATAAATATTTTTATTCACATCTTTGAAAGCACTCCAAAAAACATATTTGCTTGCTGCCACTTGTACTAAGTCTTATGCTCCAGAATTAGCCGTGCCTCCAGCCAAACTGTTCCAGCTACAACACTGTCATCTATGCAACAACGTGAAAAATTGCCCAGAGATGTCCTTTCCACAAAAAGCAGGACAAATCCAGTCAGTCTACACTCAATTATCAGTAAAAAGTAATGGAAGGGATTGCCAACAGTATGGCCATGTGGCACCCATGCATTGATGCTCAGTTTAGGTTCCACCAGGGGCACTCAGCTCCTGACCTTGATCCAAACATGGGCAAAAGAGCTGAATTCCAGAGGTGAGGTGAGAGTGACTGCCCTCGACATCAAGCCAGCATTTGACACAGAGTGTGGCATCAAGGAGCCCTTATAAAATGTCAATGGGAATCAGGGAGAAAACTTTCCACTGTTTGGAGTCTTAGCTAGCTAGCACAAATGAAGATGCTTGTGGTTGTTGGAGGTCAATCATCTGAGCTCCAGGACATCACTGCAGGAGTTCCTCAGAGTAGTGTCCTAGGTTCGACCATCTTCAGCTGCTTCATCAATGACCTTCCTTCAATCATAAGATCAGAAGTGAGGACGTTCGCTGATGATCACACAATATTTAGCACCATTTGCAACTCCTCAGATACTAAAGCAATCCGTGCTGAAATGCAGCAAGACCTGGACAATATCCAGGCTTGGGCTGATAAATGACAAGTAACATTTGCGCCAGGCACTGACATCTCCAATGAGAGAGTCCAACTATCTCCCAGTGACATTTAACAAATATTATCAAATCCCCCGAGGTCAACATCTTGCATACAGCAGCATTACCATCACTGAATCTCAAAACTGTCAATATCCTGAGGGTCATCATTGATCAGAAACTATACTGGACCAGCCATATCAATACTGTGGCTACAAGTGACTCACCTCCTGACTCCTCAATGCCTTGCATTATCTACAAGGAGTGTGATGGAATACTCTCTACTTACCTGGATGAGTGCAGCTCAACAAAACTCGAGAAGCTTGACACTATCTAGGACAAAGCAGCCCGCTTGATTGGCACCCCATTTACTCCCTCCACCGTCGGTGCACAGTGGCTGCAGTGTGTACCATCTACAGGATGTGGTGCAGCAACTTGTTCAAGGTTCCTTCGAAAACACCTTCCCATCCTGCAACCTCTACCACCTGGAAGAACAAGGGCAGCAGGCGCATGGGAACACTAGTTCGGCTTCAGGTCACACACCAACCTGTCTTGGAAGCATATTATCCTTCCTTCATAGTCTCTGGGCCAAAATCGTGGAACTCCCTCCCTAATATCACATGCACTGCAGCGGTTCAAGACAGCTCACCACCACCTTCTCACATGCAATTATAGATGAGCAATAAATGTTGGCCTTGCCAGCAACACTCACATGCCATGAATGAATGGAAAGAAAAAAATGAGAATCTGACTTTTGAGATTCGTAGAGGGCTTCCCAGCTCTGGAAAGCTGTGCATTATTTAACACAGTAATTGTTGTCTAAATAATGCAGAACTTTTCTGAAAGGTTGGATTAATTTTTAAATCAGAAAACGGAAGAGTAAAAATAGGTCAAAATCAGTCCTGATGAGGTTTAAAAATGGGTGGCCAGCCATGCGTTTCTAGTGGGAAAATCTCGGTCCTGGACAAGCAAAAAATTCATAGCAACATGGAAGTGAGAAGGCTTGCCAAATCAGGTTGGACACATTCCTGCAGGATTCTCACATGACCTGCTGTCTCCAACTGTCCCATCCAGCCAAACAGCCTTTCCCTACCCAACCCCACACTTGCATATTTTTTTTAACTAAAAGTATTAAAAGAGAATTGAAAAAAAAACTTTTTTTAAAAAAGAAAAACCCTCTGATTGCTGATAGCACCTCAGGTAGAATAATGTCCAGGAGACGTATCTTCAATTCCTGCAGACTCCAGGGCAATCCTGAAGCATTAGCAACCCAAGCAGGCATTGACGGTACTGAGATGGAGGTGGTATTTTGCCACATTAATGGTGCTAATCGAATGTTTCTCACCTTTCCCATAGATAATAGGGTACAAATTAGGCTCGAGTCACTTTAAAAACTGGGTGGTATTGGATTAGCTGCTTTATACACACCGCCTGATATTGACTGCAGCTGAACACAAGATCATAAGAAATAGGAGGAGGAGTAAGCCATACAGCCTAAGAGCCTGTTCCACCATTCAATTCAACCTCGTACATCAACTCTGCTTTACTGTCCCATCTCCAGATCCCTCTGTGTCCAAAAATATATTGATCTTTGTCTTGAACATACTCACTGACTGAGCATCCACATCCCTCTGGGGTAGAGAAGTCTAAAGATTCATCCTGTGAGTGAAGAAATGGCTCCTCATTTCAGTCCTAAATGGCCGACTCCTTATGCTGAAACTGTGACTCCTCATTGTCGGGAAAAAGCCTCTCAGCATCTACTCTGTCAAGCCCTCTAAGAACTTTATATGTTTCAATGAGATTGCCTCTCATTTTTCTAAACTCGAGAGTACAGAGTCAGAGTCATTTGCGGCACAGAAGGAGGCTGTTAGGCCGAATCGAGCCCATGCCAGCTCTCTGCAGAGCAATCTAGTCAGTCCCATTCACCCGCTCTATCCCCGCGGCCCTGCCTAACCCCCTTGGGCACTCAGCATATAGACCCATTCTAATAAACTCTCCTCATAGGACAGTCCTCTTTGCCAGGAATTAAATCTGGGTGAACCTTCGTTACAGCCCCGCTAAGGCAATTATATCCTTCCTTAGGTAAGGAGGCCATAACTGTATACATTATTCCAGGTGTGGACAGCCAATGTATTACCTTTGAACTGCAGTCCCTTATGTAGGCAAACGTGGAAGCCAATCTGAGTACAGCAAGATCCCACCACCAACACCACGATAAATGGCATTGTAATCTATTTGGTGTATTCACTGAATGTCAGTCAGAACACAGAGAACTTCCTGCTCTATTTTTTTTGAACAGTCCAACGGGATCGCTCTCATCACGTCAACAGACAAATGGGCCTTTGGTTTAACGTTTGATCTGAAAGATGGCACCTCCAACAATGCAGCACTACAATGCTCAATCTCTGGCGTGGGGCTTGAATCCATGACTTGCTGACTTAGATGAATGCTACCTATTGATCCGAGGCAGACACTGCATCATCGGACAGCCGTGGTTCAGTTACTAGCATTGTCGCATCTGAGTCAAAAGGTCGGGGTTCAAATTCCACTCCAGAAACTTAAGCACATAATCTAGATGCGGTATTGAGTGAGTGCAGCATTATCAGAGCTGCTGTCCGCAGATCAGACATTAAACCAAGGTCTCATCTGCTCTCAGAGGTGGATGTACAAGACCCCATTACACGATTATGTCATGGCCAATATTCATCCCTCAATATCACAAACAGATGATCTGGTCATTATCACATTACTGTTTGTGGGAGCTTGCTGTGCACGAATTGGCTGTCAGGTTTCCTACATCACAACACTTCAAAAAGTACTTCATTGGCCGTAAAACTCTTCGGGTCATCCCGAGGTTGCGAAAGGTATGACGTCCATGCGAGTCGGTCTTACTTTCACCTGGTCTAATTATCCTCCCTGCCCACCTTCTTATCCTGCTTCATCTGAAAACAACATCTGACTCTTGACCCCCAAGGGGTCATTTTTACCAATAGCCTAAACATAGTGATGTCAAATCAGCTGCTTGTGATATGTTCCCACTCGAATTCCCTTTCTATTCAACTGAATGGTGGCTGCCTCGTTATGTACAAAGGAATTTCACACGTCTCAAAAGATTAAAGCCCTCCGAGTCTGAAGTGACAGCTAAGCCTTGGCCAATCGAGGGCCTAGTGAAGAGACTTAGCCACACGGTTTTAAACTCATTCTGCACAATTATGGTTACATATCTTCGACAGTAAGTTCCCATGAATTATTGTGGCAATAGCTGAGGAACCCTTTCTGCTTTTCCCCCCCCACATCATCACTATAGGTGACATGAATAGGAATCTCTCCCCCTTAATCTTTTTTGGAGGAAGAGGAGGATAGACAGATGTGTCAGAGGGGTCAGGAGCACCAGGGGTGTTCCACGCCCACCTACTGGTTCCCTCACAGACAAACGTGTGTATATCTCTCTTCCATTGAGCATAATATCAGTCCCTAATATTGTCCGCCTTTGCCTATCTGCTGCTCAAGCCCTCATTGCTATCTCCGGAAGTGACAACTCCAACACTCAGCTGGCCAGCCTTCCATCTTTCACTCATCATGCCTGTACTCGTTGACCTGCATTGGCTACCAGTCCATCAACGCCTCAAATTTATAATTCTCATTCTGGTGTTCAAATTTTTCCATGGTCTTGCACCCTCCCCATCTCTATAACCCCCACCAGCCCTACAACCAGATGTCATCTCTGCATTCCTCCAATTCGGCTGCTAGTGCAAATCCCATTTCTTTCACCCCATCATCATTGGCCAAGCCTTCGACTGCCTCAACCCTAAACTCTGGAATTCCCGAAATTTCCCCTCCTCTCTAACTCTCTGTCTCTCTCCTCCTTAAAACCAACCTCTGATCAATCTTTTAGCTTCCTGTCCTAGTATCTCCTTAGGTGGTTCAGTGTCAAATTGATTGATAATGCTCCTGTGAAGCCCATTGGGATGCTTTGCTACCCTAAAGGCAATAGATAAATGTAGGTTGTTGTAGCTGACGTCTACAAAGTAACTGGGATGGCAAACTGGCTGGCAGCAATGTGCACACCTGATTAACCATATGTGGGCTACCTCCTAGGAGGCATTCCCATCACAACGTGACACTATTTCATTTGTACTGTATGTGAGAAGCCATGCCAGGCTGACCAGTCAGTAAAGCAAGATGAGTGGCCAAGTTAGTGCCAGAAACTTTATGCAGAAACACTAAACCCTCTCCTTCCCATCTTGAGGATGATTGATTTCCCGGGGTGGGGGGGGGCTTGACCAGAAGCAGAGCCGTGCTGACCTGAGGGAGTGCTACACTGTGGGGGCAACGTTAAACCAAGGTCCCATTACCCTCGGAGGTGGATATAAAAGATCTCATCCTGGCCAACATTCGACCCTCAGCCAACACCATAAAAACTGATTACCCAGTCATTATCTCATTGTTGTTTGTGGAAGCTTGCTGTGCACAAATTGTAGTAATTTAACAAACCCAGCACCCAGAGACTACACTGCAAAAAAAGTACGTCAGTGGATAAGGTACTGAATAAAAAGACAAACTCCTTCCTTCTTTCCAGATCGAAGGGTTGTTGCACCTCTTAGTTTTGCTACTTCACTTCACCAGCTCATGTGTCTTTAAATTTCCAGCTACAACACAATTTTCAACTCCCACCACTAGGTATCCTTACTGCACCAAGCTAAATCTATACCTGGAGCTCTGCGTCATTATGATAATGAGCCAACCCTTCAGAATCGAGTGCAGCTACCAGTCTGACAAGATCCACTTAAAACTGATGTATTCCACTGCAGGAGAATTAGCCCTGTTATGTGTAAATATGTAGCCAAATGTGGAGTTCAAACCCAAATGGAGCACCAAAACTCCCACAATAAAAAGCAACATGATTTATCCAATCAAAAAGCAGCTACCTCATATATTGTACGTCACGGTATGTCCTGGACACATCACGAGCAACACTGCAGCTGAGTTATTAATATCAATATGTTCATTCTCAATGTGTTCTATGCATTTATCCGAGTGCGCATGAGTGATGCTGTACATGCGTGCAGGAGTGAGTTGTGAGCACGTGTGAAATGCAGTAGGTGAGGGCAAGGAATTGTGTGCGAGAGCGTGTGCACTAGTATTTTAGCAAGTGGGAAACAGTGTGTTTGCGTGTATAAGAGCAGGCAAATTTGTGCATGATAACAAGATAGCGAATTGAAAAGTGTGCAAGTCGATGTGCCAGAAAATATTGGAGTGTGGATGCAAGACTATATGCATGAGAAAGTTTGACAAGGAATGTGCAAGAGGGTGAGAGAGAGTAATTGTGCATATGAAATGAGTGCATGCATGAGAAAGTAGAGTATGAATGAGAGAAGTGAGTGTGTCTATATGTGTATGTGCATATCAGTATTCATTCTCAGTGTACTGTGCATGCATTCACAGATCAATATTCACTGTGAATATAATTTCAGTGTGTGGGAAATGTGGGAGAAGGCAGAAGAATTACACCAGGCATCTTTTACAGCTAGGAGAAAAGGCAGGATTTTTGGGAAGCCAGTCCAGGGTTTCCAGCTCAAATCCAAGGAAATTAAATGGAACATGTAGATTATTTTGAAAAAGGAATGTCAAAAGCTGTGGAAAAATTGGATGCAAACTGATTGGCCCAATGTGGAGGAGGGGAGGTGGGGGGGGGCGGAGAGCAGACAGTAAGGATTTTTAATTAAAATTATACAGAGCATTAAAATATGTGCGAGAGTGTTCCACTGAGCAAGTTCTGCCAATCAACTTGTAGACTATATTCCACCTGCATTATTTCCCCAACAATCTATTATCAATTATTTCTCTGTAAACCTGCGGCAATTGCTCAGAGCCAAGGTCAATCCGCACCAGTCACACACGAGGTACTGGCTGTCAGTCCTGGCATTTGGACCAACTGCTGGGTAACACATGCAATTGGCATCGACTAGCAGCAGCTCACCAACTCCACACTGCTCAACAGACAAAACCGTCAGGTATTCAGAGGCTTCAATCCACTCAAGAACAGAACACTTGGCTCTTATTTTTTTATTGTATATTCCATCTGAACCTCTGGATTAGATTCCAGCTAGTAATTCACTCCAAGGTATTGATTATTCTATATACAAACTATCTCAATCCCTTGATTGGATTCCAGCCAGTAACACAATCCTAGGTATCCATTCTTCTATGTATAAACCATCTGAGCCACAGCTACACTGTGTAAGTAATTCACCTTCATTGCTGTATACACAAATCATCTGAATCCCTTGACCAGCTTCCAGCCTGTAACTCACACTATGTTATATCTATAACCTTCATCAACAGTTTAATGAACTCCAGTTTTTTTTTTTTTTATTTGTTTTAAAAACTACCCAGCACACTACTAGGTCAGAGCATGTAATCACAAATGGAAAATTATGCTCTGTGTAAACCTTCCAGATCAAATTGATTATAATGTGTTAGTACTCCTGGGAATCCGCTGTACTAAATATAAACCATCGTGACATTGATTGGTTACACATTGTAATCAATCCCATTATTCAATATATAAAGCATCCAAAGCTGAACCCCTCAATTAGGTGTGTGTCGGTAGGCGTTAGTTCATTTATTTTGGGCCAATAAAACTTGGAACAGTGGAGGTCCAAAGAGATTTGCGGATCACTACATACAGATCACTAAAATGTTGTAGTTAGGTACAAAAAAAAATAATCAAAAAGGCGAATGTAATGTTGGACTTCATAACCAGAAGGCTAGAATATACAGGGGAGGACGTTTTGCTACAACTATACAAAAACCTGGTTAGATCACATTTAGAGTACTGGGTACAGTCTTGGGCACCACACTTTAGTAAGGATATGTTAACCTTAGAGTGCAGCACTGATTCACCAGAATGTCAACAGGGCTCCAAGGGTTAGTTTATGAGGAAAGGTTACATCAGCTAGGCTTGTATTCCCTGGAATATACAAGATTAAGGCGTGATTTGATTTTTTTTTAGGAATTTGAAAGGAATTAACAGGAGAGAGAGAAAAATCTTTTCTGCTGGTGAGGGAGTTCAGGAGAATAAGATCTTTAAATAAGAGCCTGGCCATTATTTACACACAGGGTGATAGAAATGTGGAACTCCCTCCCAAAAAAGACAGCAGATGCTAGCTCAATTAATAATTTTAAATCCCAGATAGATTTTTGTTGGACAAGGGTATAAAAAGGAAATGAAGCCAAGGTGGGCGAATAGTGTGAAGATAAAGATCAGCCATGACTGCACTGAATGCTGGAACAGGCTCAAGGGACAGAATGCAATTTAGGAACAGGAGCAGGCCAAACCTAACGCCCTCAGATTAGATTCCAGCCTGAAACTCACTCCTGTTTATCCATGATTCTACATAGAAACCATCTGAACTCAATTATTCACGACTTGATATCCACCAATGTAATAAAACATCAATATCCCTCAATATGTTGTACTGTGTGCAGTCACTGTTCAGTATCTATTATTCTATATAGAGAAACCATTGGGGTCCTTGTTAATATTTTGGGAGCAATCAGTGCCTATATATTTGTTATTGTGTATATAATTGGCTGAAACCTCAATTAAATATGTGATGCATTGCCACTATTTTTAATATAAGCCATCCAAATCCTTATATTAGATTCCAGCTTACAATTCACTGCCACAAATCCATTATTCTATATATAATCTATCTGACCCCTCGATTGCAATTAATCCTGATAAATTATCATTCTATTTATACACACACATCATTGCAACCTCAGATTCTATCCTGAGCTCTGGTGTATCTATTATACTAGATATAAACCATCCAAATTCCTCAATTAGATTCCAGTCTGTAACTCACACCCAGGTATCCATCATTCTATAAATAAACCATCTGAACCCCTCAATTAGATTCCAGTCTATAACTCACACCCAGGTATCCATCATTCTATAAATAAACCATCTGAACCCCTCGATTAGATTCCAGTCTGTAACTCACTCCCAGGTATCCATCATTCTATATATAAACCATCTGAATCCCTCAATTAGATTGCAGCCTGTAATTCTTTCCCAGATATCCATTATTCTCAATATAAGCCATCTGAATCCCTGGATTTGATTCAAGTCTGTAACTCACTCCCAGGTATCCATTATTGTATCTATATTGTATCTCAAGTCTGTTTCAGTGCTGTATCTCTAAATCAACTCACTCCCAGGTATCCATTATTCTATATATAAACTATCTGAACCCCTCGATTAGATGCCAGTCTGTAACAAACTCCCAGATAATCATTATTCTCTATATCAACCATCTGAATCCCTCATTTGATTCCAGCCTGTTACGCACACTCAGATATCCAGTCTTCTATATATAAACCATCTGAACCCCTCGATTAGATTCCAGTCTGTAACTCACTCCCAGGTATCCATTATTCGATATATAAACCATCTGAACCCCTTGATTAGATTCCAGTCTGTAACTCACTCCCAGGTATCCATCATTCGATAAATAAACCATCTGAACCCCTCGAATAGATTCGAAGTCTGTAAATCACTCCCAGATATCCATATTCTATATATAAACCGTCTGAACCCCTCAATTAGATCCAGCCTGTAACTCAATCCCAGGTATCTATTATTCTATATATAAACCATCATAAGCCCTCGATTAGATTCCAGTCTGTAACTCACTCCCAGGTATCTATTATTCTATATATAAACCATCATAAGCCCTCGATTAGATTCCAGTCTGTAACTCACTCCCAGGTATCTATTATTCTATATATAAACCATCATAAGCCCTCGATTAGATTCCAGTCTGTAACTCACTCCCAGGTATCCATTATTCTATATATAAACCATCTGAACCCCTCGATTAGATTCCAGTCTGTAACTCACTCCCAGGTATCCATTATTCCACATATAAACCATCTGAACCCCTCGATTAGATTCGAAGTCTGTAACTCACTGCCAGGTATCCATATTCTATATATAAACCATCTGAACCCCTCGATTAGATTCCAGTCTATAACTCACTCCCAGGTATCCATCATTCTATATATAAACCATCTGAACCCCTCAATTAGATCCAGCCTGTAACTCACTCCCAGGTATCTATTATTCTATATATAAGCCATCATAAGCCCTCGATTAGATTCCAGTCTGTAACTCACTCCCAGGTATCCATTATTCCACATATAAACCATCTGAACCCCTTGATTAGATTCCAGTCTGCAACTCACTCCCAGATATCCATATTCTATATATAAACCATCTGAACCTCTCGATTAGATTCCAGTCTGTAACTCACTCCCAGATATCCATTATTCTATATATAAATCAACTGAAGCCCTTGACTAAATTCCAGTCTGTAACTCACTCCCTGGTATACATGATGCTATATATAAAACATCTAAAATTCCCTGATCTGATTCCAATCTGTAACTCACTCCCAGGAATCCATTATTCTATATATAAACAATCTGAACCCCTCGATTAGATTCCAGTCGGTAACACTCCCAGATATCCATTATTCTATATATAAACCATCTAAAATTCCCTGATCTGATTCCAATCTGTAACTCACTCCCAGCTATCCATTATTCTATATATAAACCATCTGAATCCCTCAATTAGATTGCAGCCTGTAATTCTTTCCCAGATATCCATTATTCTCAATATAAGCCATCTGAATCCCTGGATTTGATTCAAGTCTGTAACTCACTCCCAGGTATCCATTATTGTATCTATATTGTATCTCAAGTCTGTTTCAGTGCTGTATCTCTAAATCAACTCACTCCCAGGTATCCATTATTCTATATATAAACCATCTGAACCCCTCGATTAGATGCCAGTCTGTAACAAACTCCCAGATAATCATTATTCTCTATATCAACCATCTGAATCCCTCATTTGATTCCAGCCTGTTACGCACACTCAGATATCCAGTCTTCTATATATAAACCACCTGATCCCCTCTATTAGATTCCAGTCTATAACTCACTACCAGGTATACATTATTCTATATATAAACCATCTGAACCCCTCGATTGGATTCCAGCCTGTAATTCATGCCCAGATATCCATTATCCATTACATAAACCATCTGAACCCTTCAATTGGATACCAGTCTGTACCACTCCCAGATATCCATTATTCTCTATATAAACCATCTGAATCCCTGATTTGATTGCAGCCTGTAACTCACACTCAGATATCCAGTCTTCTATATATAAACCAACTGTACCCCTAAATTAGATTCCAACTTGTAACTCACTCCCAGATATCAATTATTCAATATATAAACCATCTGAACCCCTCGATTTGATTCCATTCTGTAACTCACTCCCGGGTATCTATTATTCCATCTATGAACCACCGGAACCCCATTCACTACTGACATTCATGGAGATAAATATCCAAGTATTGTTAACTCACGTGTGATGAAATCACGAATGCGTTCTAATGGACTTCGAGTCACTGCCTGGGACATGTCCTATTGCTTCCTCCTCAGAATGGTGTAAACCAGTTTAAACAAATTGCAGCAGGACTGTGGGAATATGGAGAATCTATTTGCAGCAGCCAGCTCGCATGCTTGGATTCAAATCTTTGAGAAAAGGCAACGTCAGGTAATGTAGTTATCCAGATTCGCTGCGCAAGTTGCTGTTATCGAGAAAGTATCCCCCCAGACCTGACTGAACAGCACCGCACTGTGTAATGCTCTCTCTCAGTGTACTTTTATCCCCTCTCGCCCCAATGTCAGACCAATCCTACTTTCTAACATTATTGTCCCAGCCCCATCTGATCTGATGGTGTTAAACATCTTGGTGTGTGTTATCACACTCCGATCCCTGCCCCCTCCCGGTTCACAGGCCACCAATAGCTCGCAAGGGATCTACTTTCCACTGAATCGGCTGAATGCGAGATCTCTCCTGGAGAGAGCATTCAATTAGAATCACAGATCAGAGCAAATGGGGATTTGAACCCCTGGCTTAAAAAAAACAGACACATTAAATCCAAGCCACACTGTTGCCGAGACACTGAGTTTGTCTCTCTCATATATACACACGAGCTAAACTAATTAGAAAGTCCCTCAATCGGAGAATGTTATGACACTGGAGGCCATTCTGGTACCTCGTAGCATCAATGACCCGTGGATTACATAATGAAATAATAGGCGACTTTACAACAGCGCCTTAGCAACGAGTAGCAGCACGGCACGCTTCCAAAGGCTGCAGCAATACAGAGAGTGCACAGGGCTTGCGAATAAAGACACAAAACAAATGCAGCCACAGTATCTAAGCGACAGCATCCCTTGCGTGTTGCAGCTTCCCACAGGCCATTTACTCTCGGAGCTGTCCGCGGTCCTGAATTCCACTGAAACTATCATTCGCTCTAAAAACACCAACACCAGAAGCATTGCCACCTCGTTATGTTCAATCAGTAGAGGTTAAGCGTCATTTCCCTACTTCATGCAAAATCCTGTTAACGGCCCAACTGCTGTGTATTTTTTTTAAAAATTAACGTACTGGTCCCCAAAATACTGACATCGCCACTTGCTGTCTAAACACCTTTTTAAAAACAATGACAACTAGATTGAATTGACTGCGCCAAACAAAACGTTTTTTTTAAAAAAAGCTAAAGCCATCGTACTCCAAGGGGAAACGGGGGGGGGGGGGGAGGAAGAGGAGCAGGAGGGGGAAAATATCAAAAGCAGGAACAAATATCATCTTCACACACACAACAAAAAAACCCAATGCACAATCCGGGCTGAAAGCAAAATGAATGTAATTACCTCGGAAGGAGGCATAAGACATTGTTCCGGTAGACCCGTCTGATGTGTTTTTTTTTTTGGGTTGCAGCTAATTCCAGAGCTTGATCATGGACGACGGGATAAAAAGCAGGGATGGATGCAACCACTAGGAGCAATTAAAGGCAACGTGGATGTGTGTGTGTGAGAGAGAGAGAGAGAGAGAGAGCTAACGCCAGCCACCTCCAAGTGTGACTCACCCAATACCGCATCGTCAAACGCCAATTACCCACAGCAGCCAACCTCCGCGTTGGCCAGATCTCCCCTCTTTTGCTCCATTTCACATCTCTCTCTCGATTTCTCTTGCCTTTTCCAGACAGTTTTGCCTGTTTTCACATCACTTACAAAAAGGAGATTTGCGAACATCAATCTCTTAAAGGTGCAAGCCGGGGAAAGAGTGACATTTTTTAAACTGCCGGCGTAAAATAAAAAAAAGTCTCACACACACAAACAGGACTCGACTTCCCTTTAAGAATGGAGGCTGGGTAAACGTACCTGGAACCTGAGCAACTTTTTTTTTCTCTCTCTTTCTCTCTCGCCTGGATTACAGGATTGGATGGCTTCACGTTTAATCGTGATTCAGTGCCGAATCCGCAGGCTGGATGTCATTGCCTCAAACTAGAACGCTGTACATCACACCGCAGCCCTTCGACAAGAGGGTCAGTGTACCTCAATCATCCCATTTAGTCTTTGCCTTGTTATCAGCAGGTCGAGCACACACACTGCACGCCTGCACTGGCCAATTTCCAGAGTTACAAGACTGAAGGCTGCAAACTATACACGTGCAGCGTTTTACTCTACGCCTGTATGACGCATCGTATCAAATTCCTCTGCTGTTTTCACGGAGATCTCGGCCCATTTATTAATTCAGTGCAAGCCCATTCAGAATTTCCACATGATAATTTCCCAAGGGGGAAAAAAAAAGAACTTTGCATTTATATTTGCGCCACACAAGTGCCAGGCAATGACCATCTCCAACAAGAGAGAATCTAACCATCTCCCCTTGACATTCAACGGCATTACCATCGCTGAATCCCCCACTATCAACATCCTAGGGATACCATTGACCAGAAACTAAACTGGAGTAGCCATATAAATACCGTGGCTACAAGAGCAGGTCAGAGGCGAGGAATCCTGCGACGAGTAACTCACCTCCTGACTGCCCAAAGCCTGTCCACCATCTACAAGGTACAAGTCAGGAATGTGATGGAATACTCTCCACTTGCCTGGATGGGTGCAGCTCCAACAACACTCAAGAAGCTCAACACCATCCAGGACAAAGCAGCCTACTTGATTGGCACCCCATCTGCAAACATTCACTCCCTCCACCACCGATGCACAGTGGCAACAGTGTGTACCATCTACAAGATGCACCACAGCAACTCATCAAGGCTCCTTCGACAGCACCTTCCAAACCCGCAACCTCTACCAACTAGAAGGAAAAGGCCAGCAGATGAATGGGAACACCACCACCTGCAAGTTCCCCTCCAAGTCACACACCATCCTGACTTGGAACTATAGTGCTGTTCCTTCACTGTCGCTGGATCAAAATCCTGGAACTCCCTTCCTAACAGCACTGTGGGTGTACCTACCCCACATGGACTGTAGTAGTTCAAGAAGGCAGCTCGCCACCACCTTCTCAAGGGCAATTAGGGATGGGCAATAAATGCTGGCCTAGCCAGCAACGACCACATCCCATGATCGAATTAAAAAAAAACACCTTTCTCAACGTCTAGGACCTCCCAACGTGCTTTACAGCCAATTAATTACTTTTGGAAGTGCATTCACTGGTGTCAAGTGGGAAAACGCAAAGGCCAATTTGTACACACGCTGCATGACTCCTACAAACCGCAATGGGATAAATGACCCTAAAATCCACTTTAAGTGCGGGCTGAGGGATAAATATTGGCCGGGACACCACCGAGAACTCCCCTGTTTTTTTGAATAAAAAAGCCCATGGCTTTCGAAGTCCACCTGAAAGGACAGACAGGGTCTCAGTGTGATGTCCCATGTGAAAGATGCCTAGATTTTGTGCTTAAGTCTCAGAGTCAGAAGATGGTTGATTCAAGATGAGAGACCTACCACTGAAACACAGCTGATATTAAAGGATCTACTGCTGGGCCAATACTTGTTGGAAATTCCGAACAAGCCCCATACCAGATCTGGGATATCAGATGCCGTAGGTGACCAAACGTGGGTCCACATTCACAACTTTTGATCCACTGAAGTTAATCACGGGGCTGTGTATCCTTATACGTCTCTGGTCCCAATAGTGTGAGGCCTTGGGAATTTCATCCCCGTGTCCCTGGCCCATTCCCACCCCCACTTATCCAAGCTCAATGGGGCAGGCTTAACATAACAAAAAGGTTAGATTATGAGGATAGGTTGTATTTCTGCAGTTTAAAAGGATGATCATCGAGATGCTTAAAATGGCAAAATGATCTGATAGGGTGGATATAGAAAAATGATTTCCTCTGGTGTTTGGACACAATTCGACAATTAGAGCTCAGCCACTCAGGAGTGAAATCTGGAAACATATTTTTACACAAAAGATAATGGAAATCTGGAACTGTGGCCTCCAAAAGGGCTAAT
Source organism: Heterodontus francisci (assembly GCF_036365525.1). NCBI lineage: Eukaryota > Metazoa > Chordata > Chondrichthyes > Heterodontiformes > Heterodontidae > Heterodontus > Heterodontus francisci. The sequence goes on from NC_090399.1 coordinate 17,724,123, forward strand.
TGAAGCTTTCAAAACCAAGATTAATAGAGTTTATTAGATAAATACATCAAGGAATATGAAGCAAAGGTATCCGGCAGGAGTTGAGATGCAGATAAGCCAAGATCTAATTGAATGGTCATAAAGTCATAGAGTTATACAGCACAGAAACAGGCCCTTCGACCCACCTTGTCCCTGCTGGCCATCAAACCTATCTATTCTAATCCCATTTTCCAGCACTTGGCCCGTAGCCTTGTATGCGATGACATTTCAAGTGCTCATCTGGATACTTCTTAAATGTTGTGAGGGTTCCTGCCTCTACCACCTCTTCAGGCAGTGTATTCCAGATTCCAACCACCCTCTGGGTGAAAAGATTTTTCCTCAAATTCCCTCTAAACCTCCTGCCCCTTACCTTAAATCTATGCCCCCGGGTTATTGACACCTCCATTAAGGGAAACAATTTCTTCCTATCGACCTTATCTATGTCCCTCATAATTTTGTATACCTCAATCAGGTCCCCCCTCAGCCTTCTCTGCTCTAAGGAAAACAACCCTAGCATGTCCAGTCTCTCTTCATAGCAGAATGCTCCAGCCCAGGCAACATCCTGGTGAATCTCGTCTGCACCCTCTCCAGTGCAATCATATCCTTCCTATAGTGTGGCGACCAGAACTGTACACAGTACTCCAGCTGTGGCCTAACTAGTGTTTTATACAGCTCCATCATAACCTCCCTGCTCTTATATTCTATGCCTCGGCTAATCAAGGCAAGTATCCAATATGCCTTCCTAACCACCTTATCTACCTGTGCTGCTGCCTTCAGTGATCTTTGGACAAGTACACCAAGGTCCCTCTGACCCTCTGTACTTCCTAGTGTCCTACAATCCATTGTATATTCCCTTGCCTTGTTAGTCCTCCCGAAATGCAACACCTCACACTTTTCAGGATTAAATTCCATTTGCCACTGCTCTGCCCATCTTACTAGCCCATCTATCTCGTCTTGTAATCTAAGGCTATCCTCCTCACTATTTACGATACTACCAATTTTCATGTCATCTGCGAACTTACTGATCATACTAGCTATATTCACATCCTTCCTAAACCATCCCCATGCTCTATCCATCCTTTCCATCCCATGCAGATCCCCATTCCATCCCTCAAATCCTATCCCCATCTCCCATTCCATATGCCCCATGAATTGCCCCCCCCCCATGTCATTTCCCCCTGCCCCCACCACCAATCCCTCCAGCCAGGGTAACTTTCGTTGTTGGGCTTCCCTTCTGTGTTTTTTTTTCTCCACCAACACCACCTCACCCGCATGTCACCGCCAGCAACCAGCGGCAGCCGCACCTGCCTCCTGCGCTCCAGTCGACTGCACGTCAGAGCAGCTGTACCTCAACGCAGCAAGCACGAACGAAAGCTCACAGAATAGTAAGGCTCTTTTATTGAAGTGGGGGGTGGTTTATCAAGCACCTTGTGGAAAGACGCAGATTCGAGCCCCGCTCCTCTCACTTTTGCCTACATTCGCCAGAAGAAGTTGAAATGTTGCCCATGTGCGGGATGGGGCTTGGTAGAGGGGGAGGAAAGAGGGCAGGGAGAAGGGAAAATCGAATGGAAGAGTCACATTAGGCTGGCTCGGGCCTTTCCTGGCCTCAGGGCCTTCGGTAGTCAGCTGCAGACTACCAGAAAGTGAGACAAATAAAATTGTTCAAAACAAAAAAAATAAATAACTGGGCTAAATTTAGCTGCTCTCTGTGACCCCCAAATTAATATATTACGTGCTTTGTGCGATCCAGTCCTCTGTGCGCCCCTCCTGCTGCCGCGTGCACCAGGCTCCGCCCACCAACATAATCAGAAAAGTTCAACAGCCAAAATCTATAATATGTATATTATGTTTTATGTATATTCTTTCTTCTTTTTCTTCTTTTGGCCTCCTTGTCTCGAGTGCCTGGATGTGGTCAGTGGTTTGTGAAGCAGCGCCTGCAGTGGCTATAAAGGCCAATTCTAGAGTGACAGACTCTTCCACAGGTGCTGCAGATAAAATTGGCTGTCGGGGCTGTTACACAGTTGGCTATTTCCTTGCGCTTCTGTCTTTTTTCCTGCCAACTGCTAAGTCTCTTTGACTCGCCACGCTTTAGCCCCGCCTTTATGGTTGCCCGCCAGCTCTGGCGAACGCTGGCAACTGACTCCCACGACTTGTGATCAATGTCACAGGACTTCATGTCGCGTTTGCAGACGTCTTTAAAGCGGAGACATGGACGGCCGGTGGGTCTGGTACCAGTGACGAGCTCGCTGTACAATGTGTCCTTGGGGATCCTGCCATCTTCCGTGCGGCTCACATGGCCAAGCCATCTGAGGCGCCGCTGGCTCAGTAGTGTGTATAAGCTGGGGATATTGGCCGCCTCGAGGACTTCTGTGTTGGAGATACGGTCCTGCCACCTGATGCCAAGGATTCTCTGGAGGCAGCGAAGATGGAATGAATTGAGACGTCACTCTTGGCTGACATACATTGTCCAGGCCTCGCTGCCATAGAGCAAGGTACTGAGGACACAGGCTTGATACACTTGAACTTTTGTGTTCTGTGTCAGTGCACCATTTTTCCACGCTCTCTTGGCCAGTCTGGACATAGCAGTGGAAGCCTTTCCCATGCGCTTGTTTAATTCTGCAAGGAGAGACAGGTTACTGGTGATAGTTGAGCCTAGGTAGGTGAACTCTTGAACCACTTCCAGAGTGTGGTCGCCGATATTGATGGATGGGGCATTTCTGACGTCCTGTCCCATGATGTTCGTTTTCTTGAGGCTGATGTTTAGGCCAAATTCGTTGCAGGCAGCCGCAATCCTGTCGATGAGTCTCTGCAGACACTCTTCAGTGAGAGATGTTAATGCAGCATCGTCAGCAAAGAGGAGTTCCCTGATGAGGACTTTCCATACTTATTCTATGTATATGTTTAGTACATATGAAATAATGGCAATCATATCTTTGCTTTGGTCTTGGAAAACATCTGAAATTTTCAAACCATTGCCAGAAAGAATCGTAAAGCATTTCACAATACATTACTGTTAAGTTGCAGTCAGTACTCGGCAAACAAGGCAGCTGATCTGCACACAACAAGGTGCCACAGACGACATTGAGATAAATGACCAGTTACTCAGTTTTATCAGATGCTAATAGAAAGATAAATCTTGGTCCTGACACCTGGAGATCTTGCCCTGCTGTTCTTCAAATAGTGCCATGGCATTTTTTTATATGTACCTTGAGGCCGCTGAGATGTTGGGTTTAACAGCTCAGACAGTGCAGCACACCCTCAGCACCACATTGGAGTGGTCAGCCTAGATTACACGCTCAGATCCCCGGCATGGTGCTTGAACCCGCCACCTTCTGACTTTGAGGTACGATGCGCATGTGTGAGGAGAAAGTTTTTTTCCTTGAAAGACGGTGGGGTAGCAATTACAACTGAACATGATTCTGTTCTGGCCCAATGCCACTGCAGACGAACTTTCTGGCTGTGTCACTGGATGGTGAGCAGGAACATATGAATATACAAAATTGACAGGTAGATAAAGACCATTCGGTCCATCAAGACTGCTCCACACCATGATGGCCAAATCCTGACTGAGGGTTCCCGCTCCCAAACCCAGAGCCAAAGAGGCTAACTGTCATGTTCCTACTACTGCCTTAGCTGAGATCAGCTAATTCAGCACAGGCTTATGAACCTATATACCTCAGTACCATAGAGGGTGGTGCATTCACTAACTGAGGCAGTGAGCCTCAAAGTTCACCTTTGAACCTTGCATTTATATTGTGCCTTCAACATAATAAAACATCCCAAGGTGCTTTAGAGGAATGTAATCAGATTTTTAAAAATGACACTGTGCCAGAGAAGAAGGAGATATTAGGATAGGCAATTGAAAGCTTGGTTCAAGGCGAGCCTTAAAAAGAAAGGTTTAGGGAGGGAGTTCCACAACTTTGGGGCCTAGGCAGCTGAAGGCATGGCCACCAATGGTGACACTATGAAAATGGGGAGATGCCCAAGAGGCAAGAATTAGAGGAACGCAGAGTTCTCAGAGGGTATCAGAAACAAAACACAAAGGAGAAGGTAACTGGAGCAGGGAGAGAAAGATGTGAAAATGTGTAATCATTTCTGTTCGCAATTATAATCAGTGGTTATGGCTGCTTTGATTGAATTTGGTTATTTCCTCTCTTTCCTCCCTCTCTCGGATCCATTGATACATGACGATAATGAAACTGGAAGGACATGGATTTGTAATTCCTTTACCTAGTGATGATGGCATGGTTGGCGGATATTGCTAATAACCTGGACTCCCTTGGTAAGATGTGCAATGATCCAACCATTAGTTCATTGATGACTCTAAGATTTGTTTATTTTCAATGTTCTGTGACTAGAATAGCTCAATAAATTAAACAACAATGATCCCCCTGCAGCTGAATAGATGTATTAGGAGACTTTTACTGTGCGACTGATAGGTCCTATTTCCTTTTAGTGGCTGTGCTGTTATAGATGCAGTTAATCAACTGCGTCAGTTATTGTCACTTCGACACATACTTTAATAACAACCACTACATTGACATAGCGCCATTAATGTCGTAAAACATCCCAAGGTGCTTTACAGAAACATTATCAAACAAAGTTTGCCATATAAGGAGATATTAGGACAAGTGACCAAAATCCTGGTCAAAAGCGGTCAGTGAGATAGATTTTAAGGAGGAAAGAGTGGACAATGAGGCTTAGGGAGGGAATTCCAGAGCTTAAGGCTTGTGCAGCTGAAGGCACGGATGGTCGGCACAGACTCGGTGGGCCGAAGGGCCTGTTTCAGTGCTGTATCTCTAAACTAAACTAAACTAGTGGTGGGGTGAAGGATATAGGAGATGCATAAGAGGTCAGAATCGGAGGAATGCAGAGTTCTCGGAGGGTTGTAGGGTTTGAGGAGGTTATAGAGATAGGGAGGGGTTAGGCCATGGAGAGATTTGAACATTAGGATGAGAATTTTAAATTTGTCTGGTTACCCCTAACCTGTCTAATCCAAATAGCCTATTCACCAGGTCTAATACTTTTGAAATTTTCATTATTTGAAAGACTTTAGTGAAATCTCCTTGAAGTCTATACTTTTCCCACAGTAAAACAATTCGGGAGTTGAAATTTGGCTTGGGCGGTGGAAACAAACTGGTGATAGCCAGTGATACACTGCTGCCCAAGCTGAATTTCTGCCCCCGCAGTTCTCTAAGCCTATTGTATTAACTAAGATTCCTTTAAGCTAGGTATTAATCTCCTTTGAGCCTTTTAAAAGGACCACTATATCACTCACCATGTGAGAGGACACTGGACACTCCATTCTAGATGAGTCCGAAATGGTGTCTTACAAGAGAACATATATGTCTTTGTTTATAGTGGATCTTCTGAGCAACACATCCTCACATTCAATTTGCTTTGGCCTCGCAACAGCGATTGTGAACCTTTAGAGGTTCATAAGCAAGAACACCTGGGTTTCTTTCTTGTTCAACAGATCTTATTACAGAACCCTGTTTGGTACACAAGTGGTTGGCATTACCCAGATGGCTAATGCTGCGGAGCGAACTAGCAACTGGGAGGTCAGTTTCAGTGTAAGTTAAAAGTTAATTCCCTTTTGTTTTCGGAGGACCAGGGGACTGCTGGGGAAGTAAAAACTATATATTTGGGCGGTTTAAAATCACTTTCTTTTAGTTTTGGTTGCAGCAGCTTTGACAGAAGCGGAGGTGCGGAGCGAACTTACAGCTGGGAGGTCAGTTTCAGTGTAAGTTAAAAGTTAATTCCCTTTTGTTTTCGGAGGACCAGGGGACTGCTGGGTAAGTAAAAACTATATATTTGGGCGGTGGCTGTACCCGAGACACTACACATGTAGTGTCTCCCACCCACGCTCCTCCTCTAACCAAAAAAAAAGGACTCTGGTGTGTTGATAAGGTAAGCTTTTTATTTAAAAAGTTCTGTCCATCGGATTGCTAAGCGAACAAGTTTTGACTTTTCTTTTGGATTTTCAGTAGATTTGTTGGGAATTTAGAATAGTGGGAATGGAGGTTAAGGCAGTTGAATGTTCCTCCTGCAGAATGTGGGAGGTAAGGGTCGCCAAGAGTGTCCCTGCTGACTGCATCTGCGGGAAGTGCATCCAACTCCAGCTCCTCGAGAACCGCGTTAGGGAACTGGAGCTGGAGCTGGATGAACTTCGGATCATTCGGGAGGCGGAGGGGGTTATTGAGAGGAGTTATGGGGAGGTAGTCACACCTCAGGTAAAAGAAGTAAGTAGATGGGTTACCGTCAGGGGAAGGAGAGGGAACCAGCAGGCAGTGCAGGGATCCCCTGTGGCCGTTTCCCTCAACAACAGGTATACCGTTTTGGATACTGTTGCGGGGGACGACTTACCAGGGGTAAGCAATGGTCTCTGGCACAGAGTCTGTCCCTGTTGCTCAGAAGGGAAGGGGGAAGAGGAGCAGAGCATTAGTCATTGGGGACTCCATAGTTAGGGGAACAGATAGGAGGTTCTGTGGGAACGAGAGAGACTCACGGTTGGTGTGTTGCCTCCCAGGTGCCAGGGTTCGTGATGTCTCGGATCGTGTTTTGGGGATCCTGAAGGGGGAGGGGGAGCAGCCCCAAGTCGTGGTCCACATAGGCACCGACGACATAGGTAGGAAGAGAGATGGGGATTTAAGGCAGAAATTCAGGGATCCAGGGTGGAAGCTCAGAGCGAGAACAAACAGAGTTGTTATCTCTGGGTTGTTGCCTGTGCCACGTGATAGCGAAGCGAGGAATAGGGAGAGAGAGGAGTTGAACACGTGGCTGCAGGGATGGTGTAGGAGGGAGGGTTTTGGTTTCCTGGATAATTGGGGCTCTTTCTGGGGTAGGTGGGACCTCTACAAACAGGATGGTCTTCACCTGAACCAGAGGGGTACCAATATCCTGGGGGGGAGATTTGCTAGTGCTCTTCGGGGGGGTTTAAACTAATTCAGCAGGGGAATGGGAACCTAAATTGTAGTTCCAGTGTACAGGATGTTGAGAGTAGTGAGGTCAGGGATAAGGTTACAAGGATGCAAGAGGGCACTGGCAAGCAAGAACTTGGTTTAAAGTGTGTCTACTTCAACGCCAGGAGCATCCGGAATAAGGTGGGTGAGCTTGCAGCATGGGTTGGTACCTGGGATCTCGATGTTGTGGCCATTTCGGAGACATGGGTAGAGCAGGGGCAGGAATGGATGTTGCAGGTTCCGGAATTTAGATGTTTCAGTAAGAACAGAGAAGATGGTAAAAGAGGGGGGGGTGTGGCATTGTTAATCAAGGAGAGTATTACAGCGGCAGAAAGGACGTTTGAGGACTCGTCTACTGAGGTAGTATGGGCCGAGGTTAGAAACAGGAGAGGAGAGGTCACCCTGTTGGGAGTTTTCTATAGACCTCCGAATAGTTCCAGAGATGTAGAGGAAAGGATAGCGAAGATGATTCTCGACAGGAGCCAGAGTAACAGGGTAGTTGTTATGGGGGACTTTAACTTTCCAAATATTGACTGGAAATACTATAGTTCGAGTACTTTAGATGGGTCAGTTTTTGTTCAGTGTGTGCAGGAGGGTTTTCTGACACAGTATGTAGACAGGCCAACCAGGGGCGATGCCACATTGGATTTGGTACTGGGTAATGAACCCGGCCAGGTGTTAGATTTAGATGTAGGTGAGCACTTTGGTGATAGTGATCACAATTCGGTTAGGTTTACCTTAGCGATGGGCAGGGACAGGCATATACAGCAGGGCAAGAATTATAGCTGGGGGAAAGGAAATTATGATGCGATTAGGCAAGATTTAGGATGCGTAGGATGGGGAAGGAAACTGCAGGGGATGGGCACAATCGAAATGTGGAGCTTATTCAAGGAGCAGCTACTGCATGTCCTTGATAAGTATGTACCTGTCAGGCAGGGAGGAAGTTGTCAAGCGAGGGAGCCGTGGTTTACTAAAGAAGTTGAAGCGCTTGTCAAGAGGAAGAAGAAGGCTTATGTTAGGATGAGATTGAAGGCTCAGTTAGGGCGCTTGAGAGTTACAAGCTAGCCAGGAAGGATCTAAAGGGAGAGCTAAGAAGAGCAAGGAGAGGACACGAGAAGTCATTGGCGGATAGGATCAAGGAAAACCCTAAGGCTTTCTATAGGTATATCAGGAATAAAAGAATGACTAGAGTTAGATTAGGGCCAATCAAGGATAGTAGTGGGAAGTTGTGTGTGGAATCAGAGGAGATAGGGGAAGCGTTAAATGAATATTTTTCATCAGTATTTACAGTAGAGAAAGAAAATGTTGTCGAGGAGAATACTGAGATTCAGACTACTAGGCTAGATGGGATTGAGGTTCACAAGGAGGAGGTGTTAGCAATTTTGGAAAGTGTGAAAATAGATAAGTCCCCTGGGCCAGATGGGATTTATCCTAGGATTCTCTGGGAAGCCAGGGAGGAGATTGAAGAGCCTTTGTCCTTGATCTTTATGTCGTCATTGTCGACAGGAATAGTGCTGGTAGACAGGAGGATAGCAAATGTTGTCCCCTTGTTCAAGAAGGGGAGTAGAGACAGCCCTGGTAATTATAGACCTGTGAGCCTTCCTTCGGTTGTGGGTAAAATGTTGGAAAAGGTTATAAGAGACAGGATTTATAATAATCTTGAAAAGAATAAGTTCATTAGCGATACTCAGCACGGTTTTGTGAAGGGTAGGTCGTGCCTCACAAACCTTATTGAGATTTTCGAGAAGGTGATCAAACAGGTGGATGAGGGTAAAGAAGTGGATGTGGTGTATATGGATTTCAGTAAGGCGTTTGATAAGGTTCCCCACGGTAGGCTATTGCAGAAAATACGGAAGTATGGGGTTGAAGGTGATTTAGAGTGTTGGATCAGAAATTGGCTAGCTGAAAGAAGACAGAGGGTGGTGGTTGATGGCAAATGTTCATCCTGGAGTTTAGTTACTGGTGGTGTACCGCAAGGATCTGTTTTGGGGCCACTGCTGTTTGTCATTTTTATAAATGACCTGGAAGAGGGTGTAGAAGGGTAGGTTAGTAAATTTGCGGATGACACGAAGGTTGGTGGAGTTGTGGATAGTGCCGAAGGATGTTGTAGGGTACAGAGGGACATAGATAGGCTGCAGAGCTGGGCTGAGAGATGGCAAATGGAGTTTAATGCGGAAAAGTGTGAGGTGATTCACTTTGGAAGGAGTAACAGGAATGCAGAGTACTGGGCTAATGGGAAGATTCTTGGTAGTGTAGATGAACAGAGAGATCTTGGTGTCCAGGTACATAAATCCCTGAAAGTTGCTAGCCAGGTTAATAGGGCTGTTAAGAAGGCATATGGTGTGTTAGCTTTTATTACTAGGGGGATCGAGTTTCGGAGCCACGAGGTCATGCTGCAGCTGTACAAAACTCTGGTGAGGCCGCACCTGGAGTATTGCGTGCAGTTCTGGTCACCGCATTATAGGAAGGATGTGGAAGCTTTGGAAAGGGTGCAGAGGAGATTTACTAGGATGTTGCCTGGTATGGAGGGAAGGTCTTACGAGGAAAGGCTGAGGGACTTGAGGTTGTTTTCGTTGGAGAGAAGGAGGAGGAGAGGTGACTTAATAGAGACATACAAGATAATCAGAGGGTTAGATAGGGTGGATAGTGAGAGTCTTTTTCCTTGGATGGTGATGGCAAACACGAGGGGACATAGCTTTAAGTTGAGGGGTGATAGATATAGGACAGATGTCAGAGGTAGTTTCTTTACTCAGGGAGTAGTAGGGGCGTGGAACGCCCTGCCTGCAACAGTAGTAGACTCGCCAACTTTAAGGGCATTTAAGTGTCATTGGATAGACATATGGATGAAAATGGAATAGTGTAGGTCAGATGGTTTCACAGGTCGGCGCAACATCGAGGGCCGAAGGGCCTGTACTGCACTGTAATGTTCTAATTCTAATTCTAAATGACATCTGTAGGACCACTCGCCCATCACATCCAAATCCAATTGGCTCACCACTGCTTTCTCAAGGGCAATTAGGGATGGGCAATAAATGTTGGCCTTGCCAGGCTGCCAACATCCTGTGAATGAATAAAGAAAAGTTATTTTGCTTTCTTATCCGAGGTTCTAACCCTCTCACAAATCTTTTTGTGTCATCTGTGAAAGTCTGGACAGTTCCCATCAAAGTCAATGAAACTGAAGAATCAGAAATGGTGTCAAGCAGATGCTGATTCACTATCATGTTTCACCCACGATATATTTCACCCTTATTAAGTTCGCAGCCTCGCCCAAACCCAGGTTGGCATCTCTGTTCTAGCTATTGTCCCACATCCCACCATAGTTATTAATGCTTTGAACTCTAATTCTGTTTTTCGCATTCACATGCACACCACTCAGTCCCAAATACACTTCTTTATGACTTTAACCCTAACTCTACTTCCTGGTTTTCTCATTTAACTTTTAGATGTTCCTTGCCCCTTGCACAAGTCTTTTTTTTATATAAATCGTTTGCTGTCTCTTTTTCCACCTATAATATTTTTTCACTTTTTACTTCAACTCAGCCTTCTGTTTCTAACGCTTCATGACTCCTGCTCTCACTAGTGGATAGTTTTAAGCTAGATCATCGAATGGGAAATTCACAGGATTGGGTGGATCGTTGGTTTCACACCGTGCCTGATATTGCACAGCATTGATATTAGTAGGGAATAAACAGTAGCAATTTGTGCTGAGTAGCAAGAAGTCAGTGTTGAGCTGTGAGAGGTCAGAGGAGCGAGGAATGTAATTAAAGGTGGCAGCGCAGGTTGAGCAAATGGTTAAAAAGGCAAACTGGATCCTGGGCTTGAAAATAGAGTACAAAAAGCAACAAAGTTATGATAACCCTTTAAAAAAAAACACTGATTCAGCCTCAACTGGAGTATTGTGCCCCATTCCAAGTTTGGCGGGTGGGGGAGGGGCACTGGCAGAAAAGATTTACCACACTGATTCCAGGAATGAGGGACTTCAGTTTTGTGGATAGATTAGAGAAGCTGAGGTTGCTCCCCTTGGAGAAGAGAAGGCTGACAGTAGATTTGATAGGGGTGATTCAAAATCATGAGGGGTCCAGACAGAGTAGATAGAGAGAAACTGTTCCCATTGGCAGAAGTGTCGAGAACCAGAGGGCACCGATTTGAAGTGCTTGGCAAAAGAAGCAAAGGCAACATGTGGCAGAGATTTTTTTTCTGCAGCAAATGGTTGGAATCTGCAACGTGAATGTGGTGGAGTCAGATTCAGTCGTGGCTTTCAAAAGGGAATTGGATCAGCACGTGAAAGAAAAATGTTTGCAGGGCTACGGGGTAAGGGCAGGGGAGTACGACTAGTTAAATTGCTCTTGCAGAGAGCCGACGTGGACTCAACAGGCCGAATGGCCTTCTTCCATACTGTAACCATTTCATGATTCCATGACTTCTAATGGGAGGTCGGTCGTAGACAGATTCAACTTTGAGGGGCGTTTGACAGGAAATATTTTCCCTGTAAAATGAATGTGACTAAGAGCAGATCGACGTTGAGAGTTTGCTACTCGTGATGGTTCAGGCTTACATTATCTCCATTTTTCAAACTGTTAGATACAAATAATTGGGAATGTAGGGAGACTTGGGACTGCAATGGAGATCGGAGTCGGGTGTAAAACCAGCATTGCTTCCAATCCTCGGCAATTTTCCGATAGATAGGCGATGTTAAAATTGTCCCCGTAGTGCAACTGCCACAAAACAGCGAACCAAACCACATTGGGAACCAATTAATTATCGATCACCACCTCAAGTCAGCTCACAACTAAGGCAAATAAATTTCCAAGAGCTCCTCAAATTAAACACTTATCGAGAAGTCAATTAAAATAAATTTGGAGGGACTGGATTATGGGGAGTGAATGCACAAATTGAGCATGTCTTTACTGCAAAAGAGGTTCGGAGGTGCACTGATTGCTGTTTTTGGAACATTTGGTTGTCAAGATAATGTCAAGCGAAACGAGCTGTTTCACCTTGCCCAGACCCGAGGACACAGACTGTCCCCGAACTGCGGGTAAACTCAAAACTAATCTGCAGAAACAATATTCAGTGAGCGAGTGGTCAGTCTGTGGAACAGGTTTCCGTCGGGAGATGGTGGAAGCAGGTGATGTTGATTCATTCAAACGCACATGAGAGAGATTTCTTTCAGAAAATAATATTTTGGGACGTAGTTAATGATTAATTTGAGACATGACACATTGTAAGAGCAGCATATGGTGGAGAACAGATGACTCTCAGCCTATGGCTTCCAAAGCTCTCCATCACTGGGGTTTTCCTCAGCTCATGTCTGAGTCTGTTATCAGCTAATTGTTAGAGATTGATCGCTATGATTAGCCACAACTCCCATTATCATTGTATCCTGAGACCATCAGGATGATAGCAGATGAACTTGATGGACCTTGATCTTTTTCAGTCAGCAATTCCTACCTCCCCAAGTTTGAACTCATAATTCAGTGCACTATATAAATTATAAATCTAAATCATTCATACTGAAGCTAAATGCCACACTCTTCTGGCCTTTTTTTTTCGTTCATGGGATGTGGGTGTCACTGGCTTGGCCAGCATTTATTGCCCATCCCTAATTGCCATTGAACTGAGTGGCTTGTGAGGCCATCTCAGAGGGCATTTAAGAGTTAACCACCGTGCTTATACAACGCACTGCAAATGAACACAAACTCCATTCAAATGTTTGAAAATGACGAGTGGCATATTTTAGGATTCAGGTCCAGTTTCACCTTCCGCCCAATGTTACTCTCCATTGAATTTAATAGCAAACTTCCCAGTGTTGTATAAAACCTGAGTTCCAGCCGATCCCATGGGTTTCCTGCTCTGAGTTGGGTGAAAGTGACCCTCTCGATGGTTTCAAAAAGCTGAAGAGATTTGAACAGAGAAACTATGTTCAAGCATTAATGCATTGCTTAGATAATATGACATATATGGGTAAATTCAGTGATGCTGTGCTACCAGTGCTCCCTTTGCCCAGATGAGAACAGGGTTAGAGAGCTTTGTGCCATAGTGCTGTTCTATCTTGGAGCTAAACTTCCACGAGTGCGGTTCAGCACTGGGCCCGAAGCCTCTATCTGTCCTGGGAGTGATGGGACAGTGTAGAGGGAGCTTTACTCTGTACCTAACCCCATTTTGGAGATGGAGCTGCCAGATTCTTTCCTCTTCCTGATACAGAACTTTACTCAGTATCAAGACCACATCCCAAATAAAACTCCCTCTACACTCCCCCATCAAACACTCCCACAACAGTACAGCACAGGGTTAGATACAGAGCAAAGCTAGCTCTACACTGTCTCCATCAAACACTCCCAGGACAGGTACAGCACAAGTTAGATACATCCGACTTTTATACGCCGCCGCAGAGTGTCTGCTCAAAGTTAACGGGTCCTTGACGGCGCCCCTTCGCTTTGGGAGAGGAGTGTATCAGGGGTGCCCCATGTCCGGCCAATTGTATACCATCTGTGTGGAGCCGTTCCTATGCCTGCTTCGCAGGAGGTTGACGGGATTGGCTCTGCGCGAGCCAGCCATGCGGGTCATCCTCTCAGCTTACGCCGATGACGTGCTCCTCGTGGTACAGATCCCATTGACTTGCGGAGGATACGCGATTGCCAGCAGACCTTTTCTGCCGCGTCCTCCGCGAGGATCAATTGGGAGAAATGTTCCGGTCTCCTAGTAGGTCAGTGGCGGGTGGATCCCCTGCCGGAGGAGTTGACACCTTTTGCATGGAGCACCACGCACCTCCTCTATCTGGGAGTCCACCTTAGCCCCGCTGAGGAAGCCTGGTCGGCAAACTGGCAGGAGTTGGAGGCAAAAGTCACTACTCGGCTGGGGCGCTGGACAGGACTGCTAAGAGTGCTTTCCTATAGGGGCCGAGCGCTGGTCATAAACCAACTGGTGGCCTCGATGCTGTGGTACCGGTTGATCACTTTGGCCCCGCCCCCTGCATTCACCACCAAGATCCAGAAGAAACTCATCGATTTCTTCTGGGGCAAGAGGAAATACGGGGTCTCTGCCACAGTCCCAAGTCTCCCAATCGAGGAGGGCGGCCAGTCGCTGGTATACATCCGCACTCAGGCTGCGAGTCTCCGCCTTCGGACCCTGCAGAGATACCTGTACGTCACGCATCCCCCCAGATGGTGTGCGCTGGCAATGTATTTTTTCCGCCAGTGTCACTACCTTCAAGACGACACGCAGCTCCTGGCGGAGACCGTTAGCCGCGCCTCTCTGAGAGAATTGCCTATCTTTTACTGGGATCTATTCCGAGTCTGGAACATGGTCGCCTCCAGTCAGGGCGCTCCCCTGCCAGCAGACACACAACCTCAGCTGCCTCTCAGAAATGGGGAAATGCCCTCTGTGCCATTTCAATCGGGGCGTAGGGGTTTCCTGTACGGGCTGCTCCTGCACACTCTCCACTTCCTTGCGCTAGTCAGCCAGTCGGACACGCTCTGGCAGTCCGTGTTGCCATCTGGCATCCAGGGGAAACCCTGGTGGAGGTCTCTCTCTGCGGGAGTCCTCCCCCTTTACATCGGGGACCTGGGGCGGAGGGTGCTGCACAGGGCAAGCAGGTTCACGGACTCCCAGGCTGCCTGTAATTTCTGTGGCCTGGACGAGTCCACATGCCATGTCTATACGGAGTGTGCAAGGTTGCAGCCGCTCTTTGGGAATTTAGGGGGGGCTGTTCCTCAGGTTTTGGCTGCACTTCAGCCCCACACTCCTGATCTTTGGGCACCCGATGCGGAGGGGCGTGGGCCGGGAGGAGAATCTCCTCGTCCGTCTGCTCCTGGGCCTGGCCAAGGTGGCAGTTCACAGGTCCAAACTGCGGGCCGTCGGGGGGCTCCATCTGCCCTGATTGTCTGCCGCTCTTCCGAGGTTACGTTCGTGCCCAGGTATCCCTGGAGAAAGAGCATGCGGTGTCCGCCAGTTCACTTGAGGCCTTGCACGACCAGAGGCCACCGCAGGACCTGGAGTGATTCATCCAAGCAATCCCATATGAGCGGATCAGATCTAAGCTCTGCAGTCCTGCCACATCCAGTTGTGAATGGTGTTGGACAATTAAACAACTAACTGGAGGAGGTGGCTCCACAAATGATGGGGGAGCCCAGCACATCAGTAGGAAAGGTAAGGCGGAAGCATTTGCAACAATCTTCAGCCAGAAGTGCCGAGTTGATGATCCATCTCGGCCTCCTCCTGAAGTCCCCAGCATCACAGATGCCAGTCATCAGCCAATTTGATTCACTCCGCGTGAATTCAAGAAATGACTGAAGGCACCAGAAACTGTAAAGGCTATGGGCCCTGACAGCATTCCGGCAATAGTACTGAGGACCTATGCTCCAGAACTTACCATGACCCTGGCCAAGCTGTTCCGGTATAGCTACAGCACTGGCATTTACCTGGCAATGTGGAAAATTGCCCAGGTGTGTCTTGTACACAAAAAGCAGGACAAGTCCAACCTGGCCAATTACTGCCCCATCAATCTACTCTCAATCATCAGTAAAGTGATGGAAGGTGTCATCAACAGTGCCATCAAGCGGCACTTGCTTAGCAATAACCTGCTCAGTGACGCTCAGTTTGGGTTCTGCCAGGGCCACTCAGCTTCTGACCTCATCACAGCCTTGGTTCAAACATGGACAAAAGAGCTGAACTCAAGAGGTGAGGTGAGGTGAGAGTGACTATCCTTGACATCAATGCAGTATTTGACCAAGTATGGCATCAAGGAGTCCTAGCAAAACTGTAGTCAATGGGAATCGGGGAAAACTTTCTGTTGGTTGGAGTCATACCTAACGCAAAGGAAGATGGTTGTGGTTGTTGGAGGTCAATCATCTCAGCTCCAGGACATCACTGCAGGAGTTCTTCAGGATAGTGTCCTCGGTCCAACCATCTTCAGCTGCTTCATCAATGGCCTTCCTTCAATCATAAGGTCAGAAGTGGGGTGTTCGCTGATGATTGCACAATGTTCAGCACCATTCGTGACTCCTCAGATACTGAAGCCGTCCGTGTAGAACAGCAGCAAGACCTGGACAATATCCAGGCTTGGGCTGATAAGTGCCAGGCAATGGCCATCTCCAACAAGAGAGAATATAACCATCTCCCCTTGACATTCAATGGCATTACAATTGCTGAATCCCCCACTATCAACATCCTAGGGTTTACCTTTGACCAAAAACTGAACTGGAGTAGCCATATAAATATCATAGCTACAAGAGCAGGTCAGAGACTAGGAATCCTGAGAAGAGTAACTCACCTCCTGACTCCCCAAAGCCTGTCCACCATCTACAAGGAACAAGTCAGGAGTGTGATGGGTGCAGCTCCAACAACACTCAAGAAGCTCAACACCATCCAGGACAAAGCAGCCCACCTGATTGGCACACCATCCACCAACATACACTCACTCCACCACCGACGCACAGTGACAGCAGAGTGTACCATCTACAAGATGCACTGCAGCAATGCACCAAGGCTCCTTTGACAGCACCTTCCAAACCCGCAACCTCTACACCTAGAAGGACAAGTGCAGCAGATGCATGGGAACGCCACCACCTGCAAGTTCCCCTCCAAGTCACACACCATCCTGACTTGGAACTATATCCCCATTCCTTCACTGTCACTGAATCAAAATCCTGGAACTCCCTTCCTAACAGCACTGTGGGTCTACCTATACCCCAAGGACTGCAGCAGTTCAAGGCGGCAGCACTTCTCAAGGGCAATTAGGGACGGGCAATAAATGCTGGCTTAGCCAGCGACGCCCACATCCCATGAATGAATAAAAAGTAAAGATGTCGAAAATGGCATTTTAATTTGAGTTTTGTTTTATTTATCTGTTTTTAATAAAGTTATTTTGATGAAATGTATATAAAGGGGGCCTAGGAAATAAAGGCCCCCTTGACCAAAATACATAAAAGGGGCCTGAAGTATCAAGGCTTCCTTCAAAAAGAAAAAAGAAACTTGATCGAGGACTGCTGAATGCACCACGAGGTTCGGCTGACTGCGGGCTGAGGGTGGAGGCAGAGACAGACTGAAATAAAGGTTTTCCACTTATTTGGAAAACAAAGGAAGGCAACAGGGAGCCATCAAACATCAGAGTTTGGTCTAACATTGAAGTCTTTTTCATCGATTGTTTGAGGGGAAAGAAGGGGCCCGAAGACCTCGGCTGGGCCTGTTTTGGTCAACTGGGTGCTCCTGTGTTTGACAGCTTTGAACAGGGAGTTGCTTCCCCACCCCAAACATCTGGCCTGGCACAGCTGGAGCTGCCCGGGTGAAGACAACCACACAGCCCTCCCCCTCCCCCTCCCCTAATGGAATACCAGCGAAAAGACTGCTTTTGGTTCATATTCCAACAAAGACTAATTCCTCCTGGCCTTCCTGTCCCTCAGCCTCTCCCCCTTTTCCATAACCCTACCCCCCCACCCCCCCACCAAAAGTATTGTGTGACAAATTTATTATTTTTACCAATTTCTTTCGTTCAACCAATGGTGGGTTTGACTCTTCTGCCCCATGGCTTCGACATCCTCTCTGGTGACGGGGTCTGCAGCCGCTCTTGTGGCCCTGTCACCATTCAGGCTTTTAACAACAAAGCCTGGGGTGAAGTGTTACGCCCACCCAACGACGACGATTGAGGCTTGCGTAAAGTCAATGGCCGAGGTTGTCGGCCTCTCGGCCATTGTCGCAGCCTCAGAATTGTATGGGAAAGCTATATTTTTCCTGCAGTCTGAGCGGGTGTCCCTGGCCCTAGGAAAGGGGCTCACCGTGGGTGGGACTTCCCTGCCAGTGGACCCTCTGGAGGGCCACTGCGCAGCGAGTAATGTTATCCAAAGTCCCGCCCTTCATTCCCAGTGAGCTCCTCCTCCCCCACCTGCACCATCTGGGGAGGTGGTGTCGGGGATCACCGCAGTCCCACTCGGTCTTTGGGAGAACAGGTGTACTCTTTCTGCCGCCAGCTATCTATGCAGCTGGCACAGGAAAGAGGTCCTGGAGGACCATTTGAATGTGGAGATCCAGGGGGTGGCCTTTCGCCTCTTTTAGAACTTGGACGGTGCCATGCCTGTAAGGGGATGGGGCTTGTTCATAAGAACTGCCTCAACCTCCGGGCTGCCAACTCCACCTCAGCGGCCCGAGGTGCCACCGCTGCATCTCCCTCTACACTTGCATCAGACACCACTTAGGCGGCTCCGGAGGCTGTGGTTTTCAGTCTCTGGCAAGGAGCTGGGGACCTGTCTGGGCGGAAGGAAGGTGCGGCACAGGACAAATCAACTGATCAGCTCCCTCAACCTGGTGGATGTCTGGTGGAATCTCCATCCCGACTCCAGCACCTTCACCTGGAGGTCTGGAGGACGAGGGTCCCGAATCGACCGCCTCTACATTTCGCAGGCATACATCTCCATGTCTCGGTGGCTTCCATTCGGCTGGTGTTGTGCTTGGACCACCACCTGGTGTGGGCGGAGCTCGCTCCACTCCGCACGCAGGCAGGGTCCGTGTACTGGCACTTTAACAACCGCTGGAGGACGAGCGATTCCAGGACTCGTTCCGTCAATTCTGGGCTGACTGGAGAAGGAAGCGGGGGGGTGGTGGGGCGGGGGGCTTCCCCTTCTTGAGGCTATGGTGGGATGCAGGCAAGACTCCCATCCGTGTCTTCTGTCAGGAGTACGCAAAGGGGTTGACCAAGATGCGGGAAGCTGAGATTGGGCGCCTAGAGAGGGAGGTGCTGGACTTGGAGTCCCGCCTTGGTCATGCCGTCGCAGACCCGGACCTGTGGAGGCATACAAAGAAGGGAAGGGCACGCTAAGGGACCTGCACCTTGTAGGGTCATGAGGCGCCTACCTGAGGTTGCGGATCCAGACCCTGGAAGATTTGGACCGCGCCTCACCATTCTTCTGCTCGCTGGAAAAAAGACAAGGGGTCCTTAAGCAGCTCACCAAGTTGCTGGCCGACGACGGATCCTCTGTCATGGATCCGGAGGGAATGGCCCTTACCCGGCTACACCGACCAGTCATACACAGTTCCAGGCTGATTCATCCAGGACAACATCCACCTGGTCCAGGACCTGATCCCCCTTTCCCAGAGGACTGGTCTGTCAGTCACCTTTCTCACCCTCGATCAGGAGATGGCGTTCAGCAGGGTGGATTACGAATATCTTTTTGGGACTCTGCCACATTCGGACTTGGGCCACAGAGTATCTGGTCAAAGTTAATGGGTGTTTGACGGTGCCCCTTTGTTTTGGGAGAGGAGTGCATCAGGGATGGCCCATGTCTGGCCAATTATATGCCATCTGCGTGGAGCCAATCCTGTGCCTGCTTCACAGGAGGTTGATGGGTTGGGCTCTTTTGGGCCGGCATGCAGATCATCTTCTAGGCTTACGCCAATGATGTACTCCTCATGGTCACAGATCCTGTTGACTTGGGGTGGATGCATGAGTGCCAGCAGACCTTTTCTGCCACGTCTTTCACAAGGATCATTTGGGAGAAATATTCCGAACTCCTGGTGGGTCAGTGGCAGGTGGGCTCCCTTCCGGAGGAGTGAATGTCTTTTGCATGGAGCACCACGCACCTCCTCTATCTGGGAGTCCACCTTAGCCCCGCTGAGGAAGCCTGGCCGGCAAACTGGCAGGAGTTGAAGGCGGAAGTCACCACTCGGCTGGGGCGCTGGACAGGATTGCTCCGAGTGCTTTCCTACAGGGGCCGACCACTGGTCATAAAACAACTGGTGGCCTCGATGCTGTGGAACTGGTTGGCCACTTTATCCCTCCCCCTGCATTTGCCAAGAAGCTCGTTAATTTCTTCTGGGGCAAGAGGAAACACTGGGTCTCTGCCGTGCTCCTGAGTCTCCCTGCGTCCATACCCAGGCTGCAACTCTCTGCCTTAGGACTCTGCGAGAGATACCTATACATCGAGCTTCTTCCCAGATAGCGTGCTGGCGATGTATTTTTTTCCGGCAGGGCAATGCCTTTGAGACGTTACGCAGCTCCCGGCGGCAAACATTAGCCGCGCCTCTCTGAGGGAGTTGTTTGTCTTTTCCCAGGATCTACTCAGAACCTGGAACATGGTGGAGGAGAGGGCTCTGGCTCTCTGGGCGTCTGGCTCGTGGGACAGGCTGACAGGTGGTGGAGTAGCCGAAGCGTCCAGGACGTCCCTCGCTACAGGTGTAGAAAGGGCTCTGGAATGTGGAGCTCTCCCAGCCGAGCTGACCCCCGCTTGGCTGGAACTGCTCATCGGACCCAGGCCCCGGAACCCTCTCCGGGAGCCGATCCCATGCTACCCAAGACGCCTCTCGGAAATGCCCTCCGTGCCATTCCACACAACACGGAGGTATTTCCTGTACGGGCTGCTCCTGCACACTCTCCATGTCCTCGCCCTTGTCTGCCACTCGGACACACCGTCACAGTCCATGTGGCCATCTGGTGGTGAGTGCGGTCCATAACAGATGTCTCTCTACGCGGGAGTCCTTTCCCTTTTACGTCAGAGACCTGGGGTGGAGGGTGTTGCACAGAGCAGTCCCATGCAATAGACTTTTAAGTCGGTTCACAGACTCCCAAGGCGCATTTCAATTTCTGCGGCCTGGACGAGTCCGTGTTCCATGTTTATATGGAGGGTGCGAGTTTGCAGCCCCTCTTTGAGTATTTAAAAGGAGCTGCTCCTCAAATTCTGGCTGCACTTTAGCCACATGCTCCTGATCTTTGGACACCCAGTGCGGAGGGGCATGGGCCAGGAGGAGGATCTCCTCATCGGTCTGCTCCCGAGCCTGGACAAGGTGGCAATTCACAATTCCAGGTCTGTGGGCCAGTGGGGGATCCATCCTCCCTGATTGTCTGCCCCTCTTCCGCAGTTACGTTCGCGCCCGGGTGTCCCTGGAGAAGGAGCATGCGGTGTCCGCCGGTAGGCTTGAGGCCTTCCGCGACCGGTGGGCACCGCAGGGGCTGGACTGCATCATCGATGCCAAGAATGGCATTTTAATTTGCGTTTTGTTTTATTTATCGTTTTTTTTAAAATGGGTTATATACAAAGAAAGATTTTAAAAAACAAGTTAGATACAGTGTCAAGCACCCTCCGCTATTTCTCGACAAATACTCCCCGATCAGGTGCAGCACAGCTTATATATAGAATGGGTCACGGGGACGAGGAATGCCATATCTTAAACGATGGTCTAAGCAGAATCTATAATAGTTGCAGAAAAGGAGAGTGAAAAAACATCTGAAGAAGAAATAAAAGATGAAGGTTATGAGGACAGGATCGGACTGGAAAGGCAGTTTGGTGTTCAAATCTCTCACAGAGCTCGTGCACACACATGGGACAAAGTGCGGTCCCTGTACATTGTAAAATATGCCACTTTGGCATAAGTTGTGTGGAGTTAAGTTGCGGAGGTGCTGGTGGAGGCCCCAAACGGCAGCACCAAGCGCTCGGCATCTTTTAGGATTGATGGCAGACGAAGGGGAAACCCGCAGCTCAATATTCACATTCCAAGTAGCAGCTACTCTGCTGGGAAGTTCTAACCAGGTTAAAGAGAAGATGGATAGAGGCAATTTATCAGGGACTGATAGCAGGAATATCTCGGCATCAATGCCGTGCTGCTCTTATTAAATCTCTGCACATCATTGTTGAACAAGGTCACAATGCAAAGGGATAAGAAGAACAGAGAAAGGAACAGGATTGAATTTCTTGTTACACGTTTCCCTCCAGGTGATTATTCCCACTGATCTGCCCAACCCCACTGCAGAATGGAACTACGGAAACTGCTCGGACCAAAAAGAGTTTTTTGCTCCACAATCCTACCCCGCCACCCCTCCCCCCCCACACCCCCCGCAATCATTTTCTCAAAACATTTTCCGAGGCTTGTCCATTTAGTGCCATTTTATTGTCTTTTCCCTGACACTGATTCTAAGTTTTTCTTTTCAAATATTTATTGTCATTCCTTTTATAATAAGTATGATGGATTCATATCCAGTGACGGGACAGTGTGGAGGGAGCTTTACTCGGTATTTATCGTTTCTTTTTTTTTTATACAAGTTGGCCTTTATACCCCAGGCCCCTTTTATTTTGCTTGAGGTGGCCTTTATTCCTCAGGCCCCCTTTTATAGGCATTTTAAATAAATATCTTTATTAAAAACAGATAAATAAAACAAACCTCAAATTAAAATGTCATTCTCAGCATCGATGACGCACTCCAGCCGCTGCGGTGCCCACCGGTCACGGAAGGCCTCAAGCGTACCGGCGGACACCGCATACTCCTTTGCCAGGGACACCCAGGCGCGAATGTAACCGTGGAAGAGGGGCAGGCAATCAGGGAGGAAGGACTCCCGCTTACAAAGACCTCCACCGGGGTTTCCCCTTGCCGCCAGATGGCAACACGGACCGCCACGGCGTGTCCAGGCAACACACGAGGGCAAGGAAGTGGAGAGTGTGCAGCAACAGCCCATACGGGAAACCCCGCTGTGCCCCGAGGAATGGCACAGCGGGCATTTCCGAGAAGCGGCTCAGGTTCTGCAGGAGCTACACCCGAGGAGGGTTGCGGGGCCTGGGTCCAATGAGCAATTTCGGCCGAGCAGGGATCGAGCACTCCACACTCCCGAGCCTCCTCGTCACCCGCAGTGAGGGGCGTCCCGGGGCTATGGATACTCCTCTGCCCATTGGTCCATCCCAGAGCCGGTCGTGGAGGAGGGCTGACAACCAAGGCGCTCTCCTACGCTGGCTGGGGAGCACCCGGACGGCAGGCAGCCATGTTCCAGATTCTGAATAGATCCCGGTAAAAGATAGGCAACTCCCCCAGAGAGGCTCGGCTAACGTTCTCGGCCAGGAGCTGCGTGTAGTCTTGAAGGCAGTGCCCCTGACGGAAAAAATACATCGCCAGCACACACCATCTGGGAGGATGGTCGACGTACAGGTATCTCTGCAGGGTCCGAAGGCAGAGAGACGCAGCATGGGTGCAGGCGCACACCAGCGACTGGCCGCACTCCTCAACTGGGAGACTCAGGACGGTGGCAGAGACCCAGTGTTTCCTCTTGCCCCGGAAGAAATTGATGAGTTTCTTCTGGATCTTTCTGGCAAATGCAGGGGGCGGGGCCAAAGTGACCAACCGGTACCACAGCTTCGAGGCTACCAGTTGGTTTATGACCAGCGGTCAGCCCCTGTAGGAAAGCACTCGGAGCAGTCCTGTCCAGCGCCCCAGCCGAGTGGTGACTTTTACCTCCAACTCCTGCCAGTTTGCCAGCCAGACTTCCTCAGCGGGGCTAAGGTGGACTCCCAGATAGAGGAGGTGCATGGTACTCCACGCAAAAGGTGCTAACTCCTCCGGCTGGGGGTCCACCCACCACAGACCCACCAGGAGCCCGGAATATTTCTCCGAATTGATCCTTTCAGAGCACAGGGCAGAAAAGGTCTGCTGGCAGTCGTGCATCCTCCGCAAGTCAACGGGATCTGTGACCGCAAGGAGTATGTCATCGGTGTAAGCCGAGAGGATGACACACATGGCCGGCTCGCGCAGAGCCAATCCCGTCAACCTCCTACGAAGCAGGCACAGTAACGGCTCCACGGAGATTGTATACAATTGGCTGGACATGGGGCATCCCTGACGCACTCCTCTCCCAAAGCGAAGGGGCGCCGTCAATACCTGTTAACTTTGACCAGGCACTCTGCGGCAGCGTATAAAAGTCGAACTCGAGCCCGAAAGCGCGCAGAGTCCTGAAAAGGTATTCGTGATCCACCCTGTTGAACGCCTTCTCCTGATCGAGGGAGAGAAAGGCGACCGACCGACCAGTCCTCTGGGAAAGATGGATCAGATCCCAGACCAGGTGGATGTTGTCCTGGATGGACCGGCCCAGTACCGTGTAGGACTGGTCAGGGTGGATCGTGTGTGCCAGCACGGAGCCCAGGCGGGTAGACATAGCCCGAGCAAAGATCTTATAATCCGTGCTGAGGAGGGAGACCGGACGCCAGTCTTTAAGCAGGCGGAGATCGCCCCTCTTCGGCAGCAGGACGATGACCGCCCTGCGCCACCGGAGGGGCATCTCCCCGGTCGCCAGGCTTTCCCCCAGGACCCGCGAGTAATCGTCCCCAAAGACGTCCCAGAATGCCCTGAGGAACTCCACGGTCAGCTGTCCAGCCCCAGGGATTTGCCCCTCGAGAGCTGGTGGAGGGCGCCGGTCAGCTCCGCCAACGTGAGCGGAGCCTCCAGTCCTTCGACGCCCTCCAGGCTGACCTTCGGCAGATCCTCCCACAAAACTCAGCGCGCGACCTCGCTGGACGGATCCGGAGAGAACAACGCACTGTAATAAGTAAGGACCAGGAGGCCCATTCCCTCCAGATCCGTGATGGATGATCCGTCGTCGGCCAGCAGCTCAACGAGCTGCTTACGGACCCCCCGCCATTTTTCCAGCGAGTAGAAGAAGGGTGAGGCGCGGTCCAAATCTTCCAGGATCTGAATCCGCGACCTCACGTACACACCTCGGGACCTGATGAGCCACAGATCCATCACCGCGCCCTTCTCTTTGTACGCCTGCCACAGGGCCAGGTCCGCGACGGCATGACCAAGGCGGGACTCCAAGTGGAGCAGCTCCCTCTCTAGGTGCCCAATCGCGGCTTCCCGCCTCTTGGTCGACCCCCTTGCGTACTCCTGACAGAAGACGCGGATGTGAGTCTTGCCCACACCCCACCATAGCCTCAAGGAGGGGAAGCTCCCCTGCTTCCTTCTCCAGTCGGCTCAGAATTGGCAGAATGAGTCACAGAATTGCTCGTCCTCCAGCAGCTGGTCGTTAAAGTGCCAGTACGCGGACCCCGCCCGCGTGCGGAGCGGATTGAACTCCGCCCACACCAAGTGGTGGTCCGAGCACGGCACCAGCCGCAGGGAGGCTGCTGAGACGCGGGAGACGTATGCCTGCGAAAAGGAGAGGTGGTCAATTCGGGACCCACCTCCTCTAGACTGCCACATGAAGGCGCTGGAGTCAGGATGGAGATTCCGCCAGACGTCCACCAAGTTGAGGGAGCTGATCAGTTCCCTCAACTTCTCCACTGACGCTTGGCCGCGCTGGGGACCGAAGCAATCCCCATTTCGAGGATGATGCACTCGCCGCTATTGATGGAGCTCAAGAGAACGGACACTTCTTCATGGAAGCGCGCTTGCAACGCGTCGGGCCTGGGCGCGTACACGTTCACAAGGTGGAGCGGCACGCTACCCAGGCAAATGGCAAGGTGGAGCAAGCGGCCCGGCATTAGCTCCTTGACACTCAAGATATCCGGCTAAAAGGTCAGGGCCAACAAGATAGCCACCCCACTAGAAATAGGGGTGAGGTGACTCATGTAGACCCCACCCTGCCACTCCAGGAGCCAGGTGGCTTCGTCTCCCGGAACGGTGTGGGTTTCCTGCAGAAAGCTCACCGCGTATCTCCCTTCCCTGAGGACTGAGAGATTGTGAAATCTGCGGTGAGACCCCCTGCTGCCGTTGATGTTGAGGCTGGCTATGGTTAATCTTCATGTCAAAGGTACTTTAAACCGTCACCAACACCTCACTGTGAGGAGGGAGTGGAAGTGCACATGGCTTTTCACTCTCCCTGCAACCCATTGAGGAACGCATTAAATAGGCGCCTCTCAACCAGTTTCATGCTTGCGCCCTTGCCCGCTTTCTTCAGGGCGGCACAGGCTGACTGGATGATCAGTGCCAGATTCGACTAACGACCGAGGACCAGCTGAAATTTATTGCAGCAACCCCTGCAAGCCGCGAGGAAATCCCAGAGTTCCACCACCACCTCACTGGCGATGGAATCAAGATCGTCCTCTGTGCCTCACACCGAGTCGGCATCCTCCTCTGGGTCGTCACCACCAGCAGCCGACGCACCCACCACACACTGTGGGGCGTACGTCCCGGCACTGCCAGCTGGTCCCGCCTCCGTCATGATCCCACCCCCAGGATCGATGGCGGAGGAGTCTTCTCTGGGTTCTAGAATGGAACTGCAGCCTGTGGGTACCAGCGGTTCAGGACCCCCCCTCCCCCTCCGTCCCCAGGCCAATGAGCGGTCCAGGAGAGATGGAAGTGCCCAACTCCAGAAATTCAGCCAGAGCGGGGACCGGAGGTGGAGAGAGGAGGCCATCTCCTGCCCCGCCAGTGCGCACAGACCCAGCAGTTGGGGCAAAATTTTCAATTATAACTGGGTCGGGTGTCTCCTGGTTGGTGGTGGATTTTGGCTGGGAGGCCGAACCTTTGGGGCCTCGCCGTCGCCTCCACTCAGGGCACCCGACCCAGAGGCAGTGGCAGAATGGGAGGCGTCCCCAGGCACCCCCACCACCAGCAGGGCTCCACTTACTCATTCAGGAGGAGCCTATGTACAGGGGCCCCCCCTTCCCTCCATCCTGAGGGGTAGAGAACTCCTGCCCTGACTTTGCAGCCTTGATGATGGTGGTGGTAAGGGAAACCTGGGGACCTGAACCAGGAGACAGCTCCCCTCCAACAGATGGGCCCTGCACCTCAGGGCCCTGTGTTACCTCAGTGGAGGGGTGCCTTCTCCTCTTTTTCCCAGTTGGGCGCAGAGGCTCAGAGACCTCCATGTCATCAGAGGCTTCCGCACTCTTTTTTTTTTAGTCACCCTGGGCCTGAGCCCAGCCCTGGAGCAAGTGGGCTCCCCGAGATCTGGCCTTGGGCTGAGCTCAGGCTCGGGTTGTGTCAATGTGAAAATCA
The DNA here is from genome assembly GCF_036365525.1 of Heterodontus francisci. Lineage (NCBI taxonomy): Eukaryota > Metazoa > Chordata > Chondrichthyes > Heterodontiformes > Heterodontidae > Heterodontus > Heterodontus francisci. The sequence continues at coordinate 17,750,780 of NC_090399.1, forward strand.
CAGCCTCCGGAACCGACTGAACGGTGTCTGGTGGAGGTGAAGGGGGGAGTGGGAGGAGGTGCAGCAGCGCCACCCTGGGCTGCTGAGGTGGAGTTGGTAGCCGGGACGTTGGGGCAGTTCTTATGAACATGCCCCACTCCCTTACAGACATGGCATCGCGCCCCGTCCAAGGTCCAGAAGACATGGTGGCTGCCCCCTGGAACTTTACATTGAAATGGCCATCCGTGACCTCCTCCCATGCCAGCTGCATAAATAACTGGGGGCGGAAAGAGTACACATGCCGGAAGCTGTTCCCCCGAAGACCGAGCGGGACTGGGGTGAACCCCGTCTTTACCTCCCCCAGATGGTGCAGGTGGGGAAAGAGGAGCTCACCAGGAATGAAGGGCCGGACATTCGATAGAATGACCCGTTGCGCAGTGGCCTCCGGGGGGTCCACTGGCAGAAAGGTCCTGCCCACGATGAGCCCCTTGTTCAGAGCCAGGGACACCGCCCACTCGGTCTTCAGGAAAAACACCGCCTTCCCGTACATGTTTGAGGAAGCAACAATGGCCGAAGGGCCGACAACCTCGGCCATTGCCTTCACGCGTACCTCTATTGACAAGTTTAGGTGGACGTAGCTCTTGACTTCATGCTTCGATGTTATCTGCGCAAACGGTGATGGGGCAACAGGTGCTGCTGCAGCAGCCGCAGCAGCATACGTGCGAGAACGCCCCGCCACCAGCGAAGAGGGGCTTGCCATGGGGTCAAAGAGCCACGCCCAACCCCAAGAAACAAAGTACACAACAGTTTACTTTTAAACACAAGCAATATGGTGGGGAGGGGGATGGGAGTAGAGGAGGATAGGGCTGAAAAGGAAAAGGAGAGGAGAGGATAGGTGGCCGAGTGGTGGAAGGGAGAGAAGAGCTGCGAAGATGTTACTGTTCATTTGGTGGTTGGAGCTACTTGCTACAGAGTCTGCAGTTCAGTCTGCAGTTGATCTGAGGCACATTGATGGATAGTGCAGAGCAATCTTTGCTCTGTATTGAAGCCTGAGCTATAACAGCCCTGGAGTGTTTGATGGGACAGTGGAGCGGCACGCTACCCAGGCGAACGGCGAGGTGGAGCAAGCGGCCCGGCACTAGCTCCTTGACCCCCAAGATCTCCGGCTGAAAAGTCGGTGCCAACAAGATAGCCACCCCACTAGAAATAGGGGTGAGGTGACTCATGTAGACCCCACCCTGCCACTCCAGGAGCCAGGTGGCTTCGTCTCCCGGAACGGTGTGGGTTTCCTGCAGAAAGCTCACCGCGTATCTCCCTTCCCTGAGGACTGAGAGATTGTGAAATCTGCGGTGAGCCCCTCTGCTGCCGTTGATGTTGAGGCTGGCTATGGTTATCTTCATGTCAAAGGTACTTAAAACCCGTCATCAACAGCTCACTGTGAGGAGGGAGTGGAAGTGCACCTGGCCCTCCACTCCCCCAGCAACCCATTGAGGAACACATTAAAACGGCGCCTCTCAACCAGTTTCACGTCCGCGCGCTTGCCCGCTATCTTAAGGGCGGCACGGACGGACTGGATGATCAGCGCCAGATTCGACCAACGGTCGAGGGCCAGCTGAACTTTATTGCGGCAACCCCTGCAAGCCGCGAGGAAATCCCGGAGTTCCGCCGTGGGGATGAGAGGAGATTCGGTGGGAGGCACGAGGGACTCCACCACCTCACTGGCGATGGAATCAAGATCATCCTCCGTGCCCCGCACCGAATCCCCATCCTCCTCCGGGTCGTCACCGCCAGCGGCCAACACATCCACCACACACTGTGGGGCGGACGTCCCGGCCGCGCCAGCTGGTCCCGCCTCCATCACGATCCCACCCCCAGGATCGATGGCGGAGGAATCCTCTCTGGGTTCTATTGTGAAACTGGAGCCTGTAGGCACCAGCGGCTCAGGACCCCCCTCCACCTCCGTCCCCAGGGCAATGAGTGGTCCAGGGGAGACAGAAGTTCCCGACTCCGGGAAACCAACTGGAGCCGAGATTGGAGGCGGAGGGAGGAGGCTATCTCCCGCTCCGCCAGCACCCACAGGCCCAGCAGGTGGGGCAGCATTCTCAGTTATAACTGGGTCGGGTGTCTCCTGGTTGGTGGTGGACTCCGGCTGGGAGGCCCGACCCTCTGGGGCCTCGCCCTCCCCTTCATTCAGGACACCCGACCCAGTAGCAGTGGCAGAATGTTACCTCTGTGGAGGGGTGCCTTCTCCTCTTTTTCCCAGTTGTGTGCGGAGGCTCAGAGACCTCCATATCATCAGAGGCCTCCACCTCCACACTCTCCTTTTTTTTATTCACCCTGGGCCTGAGCCCAGCCCTGGGGCAAGTTGACTTCCCGAGATCGGGCCTTGGGCTGAGCTCAGGCTCGGGTAGTGTCACGATATCCAGGGGACGCGCCTCTCGATGTTTATTTCTCCTCCGCGCCTTCCTTCCACTTGGACGGTCACCCCCCTCCCTGCCGGAGGCCGTGAAAACCACAGCCTCCGGTACCGACTGAATGGTATCTGGTGGTGGTGTAGTGGGGGTGGGAGGAGGTGCAGCGTCGCCACCCTGGGCCGCTGAGTTGGAGTTGGCAGCCGGGAGGTTGGGGCAGTTCTTACGAACATGCCCCACCCCCTTACAGACATGGCACTGCACCCCGTCCAAGGTCCAGAAGACGCGGTAGGCCGTCCCCTGGAATTCTACATTGAAGTGGCCCTCTGTCACCTCCTCCCGCGCCAGCCGCATGAATAACTGGCGGCGGAAGGAGTAGACGTGTCGGAGGCTGTTCTCCCGAAGACCGAGCGGGACTGGGGTGAGCCCCGTCTTTACCTCCCCCAGATGGTGCAGGTGGGGAAGGAGGAGCTCACCAGGGATGAAGGGCGGGACATTGGATAAAATGAGCCTTTGCGCAGTGGCCTCCAGGGGGTCCACTGGCAGAAAGGTCCCGCCCACGGTGAGCCCCTTGCTCAGAGCCAGGGACACCGCCCGCTCGGTCTTCAGGAAAAACACTGCCTTCCCGTACATTTTAGAGGCTGCAACAATGGCCGAAGGGCCGACAACCTCGGCCATTGCTTTCACGCATGCCTCTATAGTCATGTTCGGGTGGACATAGCTCTTGACCCCATGCTTCGTTGTTAATAAAGCAAACGGTGACGGGGCAACAGGTGCAGCTGCAGCAGCCGCAGCAGCATATGAACGGGAAGGCCCCGCCACCGGCGAAGAGGGGCTTGCCATGGGGTCTAAGAGCTACGTCCACCCCCAAGAAACAAAACAAATTTACACAAATTTTTTTAAAAAAGCAAACTTTAAACAAGGTGGAGTGGGAGTAGAGGAGGATGGCGTAGGATGGTAAAGGAAAAGGGGAGGATAGGTGATTGAGGCGACTGAGTGGAGGAAGGGAGAGAAAGGCTGAAAAGGATGTTTGTTTCAACTGCCAGTTGGAGCACCTTTATCACAATTAGTCCAAAACTGTATGTTGTCTTCCAGTTGGGGGAGGCTTCTTCGCCCGGGACAGCTGGAGCCGCCCGGTACTCTCCTCTTCTGATTTTAACAAGACAGTCTTCACCCGGGCAACTCCAGCTGTCCCGAGCAGGCAGTTGGGGTGGGGAGGGAGCTCCCTGTGTGCAAACACCAATACAAACACAGGGGCCCTTACTGGATTTGGCTGCCCCACCCCAGAGTCTTCAGGCCTCTTCTCCCTCCCCCAAACAGTTTAAACTTAATAGTCTTTCAGGTGCCCTGACACCCACCTCTCCAGAAAAATTGCAGCCTTCCTTGATGGTTTCCCTCCACTCTGTATTCACCTTTCTCCAATCTCTCTCTCCAGTTGCTGCAGTTTCCACTCTGTATTCAACTTTCTCCAGTTGCTGCAGTCTCCACTCTCCTCTCTGCAATTGCTGCAACACAGGTGCAGCTGCTCCCCCTGATTGCTGGCAGGAAGTGCTCCAAATTGACCAGCCAATCCCAGTGCTGTACCTGTCCTGGGAGTGTTTGATGGGGACAGTGTAGAGGGAGATTCACTCTGTATCTAACCTGTTTTTTTTTTTTACAGTTTTAAAATAACTTTATTAAAACAGATAAATAAACAAAAAACTCAAATTAAAATGCCATTCTCGGCGTCGACGATGCACTCCAGTCCCTGCGGTGCCCACCGGTCGCGGAAGGCGTCAAGCGTACCGGCGGACACCGCATGCTCCTTTTCCAGGGACACCCGGGCGCGAACGTAACCGCGGAAGAGGGGCAGGCAATCGGGGAGGACGGACCCCCCGACGGCCCGCAACCTGGACCTGTGAATTGCCACCTTGGCCAGGCCCAGGAGCAGACCGACGAGGAGATCCTCCTCCCGGCCCGAGCCCCTCCGCACCGGGTGCCCAAAGATCAGGGGCGTGGGACTGAAGTGCAGCCAGAATTTGAGGAGCAGCCCCTTCAGATACTCAAATAGGGGCTGCAACCTCGCACACTCCATATAAATGTGGAACACGGACTCGTCCAGGCCGCAGAAAGTACAGGTGGCCTGGGAGTCCGTGAACCTACTTAAAAGCCTATTGCACGGGACTGCTCTGTGCAGCACCCTCCACCCCAGGTCCGCGATGTAAAGGGGGAAGACTCCCGCGTAGAGAGACCTCCATCGGGGTTTCCCCTCGCCGCCAGATGGCAACGCGGACCGCCAGGGCGTGTCCGGCCGGCTGACGAGGGCGAGGAAGTGGAGAGTGTGCAGGAGCAGCCCGTACAGGAAAGCCCTCCGCGCCGATTGGAATGGCACGGAGGGCATTTCCGAGAGGCGGCTCGGGTTGTGCGGGACTGGCCCCCGAGGAGGGTTTCGGGGCCTGGGTCCGATGAGCAGTTCCGGCCGAGCGGGGGTCAGCTCGGCCGGGATCGCTCCGCACTCCCGAGCCCCCTCGCCACCCGCAGTGAGGGGCGTCCCGGGGGTTTCGGCTACTCCTCCGCCCGCCGGACCGTCCCCGGAGTCGGCCGCCCGGACAGCCGAGGCGCTCCCCTCCGCCGGCGGGGGAGCGCCCTGACTGGAGGCGACCATGTTCCAGACTCGGAAAAGATCCCGGTAAAAGACAGGCAACTCCCTCAGAGAGGCGCGGCTAACGGACTCCACCGGGAGCTGCGTGTCGTCTTGAAGGCAGTGACACTGGCGGAAAAAATACGTCGCCAGCGCACACCATCTGGGAGGACGCTCGACGTACAGGTATCTCTGCAGGGTCCGAAGGCGGAGAGTCGCAGCCTGGGTGCGGACGCACACCAGCGACTGACCGCCCTCCTCGATCGGGAGACTCAGGACCGCGGCAGAGACCCAGTGTTTCCTCTTGCCCCAGAAGAAATCGACGAGTTTCTTCTGGATCTTGGTGGCAAATACAGGGGGCGGGGCCAAAGTGACCAACCGGTACCACAGCATGGAGGCCACCAGTTGGTTTATGACCAACGCTCGGCCCCTGTAGGAAAGCACTCGGAGCAGTCCTGTCCAGCGCCCCAGCCGAGCGGTGACTTTCGCCTCCAACTCCTGCCAGTTTGCCGGCCAGGCTTCCTCAGCGGGGCTAAGGTGGACTCCCAGATAGAGGAGGTGCGTGGTGCTCCACGCAAAAGGTGTCATCTCCTCCGGCAGGGAGTCCACCCGCCACTGACCAACCAGGAGTCCGGAACATTTCTCCCAATTGATCCTCGCGGAGGACGCGGCAGAAAAGGTCTGCTGGCAGTCGCGCATCCTCCGCAAGTCAACGGGATCTGTGATTGCGAGGAGCACGTCGTCGGCGTAAGCCGAGAGGACGACCCGCATGGCCGGCTCGCGCAGAGCCAATCCCGTCAACCTCCTGCGAAGCAGGCACAGGAAGGGCTCCACGCAGATGGTATACAATTGGCCGGACATGGGGCACCCCTGACGCACTCCTCTCCCAAATCGAAGGGGCGCCGTCAAGGACCCGTTAACTTTGACTAGACACTCTGCGGCGGCGTATAAAAGTCGGACCCGGGCCACGAAATGCGGCCCGAGTCCGAAAGCGCGCAGAGTCCCGAAAAGGTAATCGTGATCCACCCTGTCGAACGCCTTCTCCTGATCGAGGGAGAGAAAGGCGACCGACTGACCAGTCCTCTGGGAAAGATGGATCAGGTCCCGGACCAGGTGGATGTTGTCCTGGATGGACCGGCCCGGGACCGTGTAGGACTGGTCGGGGTGGATCATGTGGGCCAGCACGGAGCCCAGGCGGGTAGACATAGCCCGGGCAAAGATCTTCTAATCCGTGCTGAGGAGGGAGACCGGACGCCAGTTTTTAAGCAGGCGGAGATCGCCCCTCTTCGGCAGCAGGACGATGACCGCCCTGCGCCACGAGAGGGGCATCTCCCCGGACGCCAGGCTTTCCCCCAGGACCCGCGCGTAATCGTCCCCCAGGACGTCCCAGAACGCCCTGAGGAACTCCACGGTCAACCCATCCAGCCCTGGGGATTTGCCCCTCGAGAGCTGGTGGAGGGCGCCAGTCAGCTCCGCCAACGTGAGCGGAGCCTCCAATCCTTCGGCGCCCTCCGGGCTGACCTGCGGCAGGTCCTCCCACAAAACTCTGCGCGCATCCTCGCTGGACGGATCCGGAGAGAACAACGCACTGTAATACGTCCAGACCAGGAGGCCCATTCCCTCCGGATCCGTGATGGAGGATCCGTCGTCGGCCAGCAGCTCGACGAGCTGCTTACGGACCCCCCGCCATTTTTCCAGTGAGTAGAAGAAGGGTGAGGCGCGGTCCAAATCTTCCAGGATCTGGATCCGCGACCTCACGTACGCGCCTCGGGAGCCTATGAGCTGCAGGTTCCTCAGCGCGCCCTTCTTCTCTTTGTACGCCTGCCACAGGGCCGGGTCCGCGACGGCATGACCGAGGCGGGATTCCAAGTCGAGCACCTCCCTCTCAAGGCGCCCGATCTCGGCTTCCCGCCTCTTGGTCGACCCCTTCGCGTACTCCTGACAGAAGACGCGGATGTGAGTCTTGCCCACATCCCACCATAGCCTCAAGGAGGGGAAGCCCCCCTGCTTCCTTCTCCAGTCGGCCCAGAATCGACAGAACGAGTCCCGAAATCGCACGTCCTCCAGCAGCCGGTTGTTAAAGTGCCAGTACGCGGACCCCGCCCGCGTGCGGAGCGGAGTAAACTCCGCCCACACCAGGCGGTGGTCCGAGCACGGCACCAGCCGCATGGAGGCCGCTGAAACGCGGGAGACGTACGCCTGCGAAATGTAGAGGCGGTCGATTCGCAACCCCCCTCCTCCAGACCTCCACGTGAAGGCGCTGGAGTCGGGATGGAGATTCCGCCAGACGTCCACCAAGTTAAGGGAGCTGATCAGTCCCCTCAACTTCTCCACCGACGCTTGGCCGCACTGGGGACCGGAGCGATCCCCCACCTCGAGGGTGCAGTTAAAATCCCCCCCGAGGATGATGCACTCGCCGCTATCGATGGAGCTCAAGAGAGCGGACACTTCTTCAAAGAAGCGCGCTTGCAACGCGCCGGGCCTGGGCGCGTACACGTTCACAAAGTGGAGCGGCACGCTACCCAGGCGACCGGCGAGGTGGAGCAAGCGGCCCGGCACTAGCTCCTTGACCCCCAAGATCTCCGGCTGAAAAGTCGGGGCCAACAAGATAGCCACCCCACTAGAAATAGGGGTGAGGTGACTCATGTAGACCCCACCCTGCCACTCCAGGAGCCAGGTGGCTTCGTCTCCCGGAACGGTGTGGGTTTCCTGCAGAAAGCTCACCGCGTATCTCCCTTCCCTAAGGACTGAGAGATTGTGAAATCTGCGGTGAGCCCCTCTGCTGCCGTTGATGTTGAGGCTGGCTATGGTTATCTTCATGTCAAAGGTACTTAAAACCCGTCACCAACACCTCACTGTGAGGAAGGAGTGGAAGTGCACCTGGCCCTCCACTCCCCCAGCAACCCATTGAGGAACACATTAAAACGGCGCCTCTCAACCAGTTTCACGTCCGCGCGTTTGCCCGCTATCTTAAGGGCGGCACGGACGGACTGGATGATCAGCGCCAGATTCGACCAACGGTCGAGGGCCAGCTGAACTTTATTGCGGCAACCCCTGCAAGCCGCGAGGAAATCCCGGAGTTCCGCCGTGGGGATGAGAGGAGATTCGGTGGGAGGCACGAGGGACTCCACCACCTCACTGGCGATGGAATCAAGATCATCCTCCGTGCCCCGCACCGAATCCCCATCCTCCTCCGGGTCGTCACCGCCAGCGGCCGACACATCCACCACACACTGTGGGGCGGACGCTCCGGCCGCGCCAGCTGGTCCCGCCTCCGTCACGATCCCACCCCCAGGATCGATGGCGGAGGAGTCCTCTCTGGGTTCTATTGTGAAACTGGAGCCTGTCGGCACCAGCGGTTCAGGACCCCCCTCCACCTCCATCCCCAGGCCAATGAGTGGTCCAGGGGAGACAGAAGTTCCGGACTCCGGGAAACCAGCCGGAGCCGAGACTGGAGGCGGCGAGAGGAGGCCATCTCCCGCTCCGCCAGCACCCACAGGCCCAGCAGATGGGGCAGCATTCTCAGTTATAACTGGGTCGGGTGTCTCCTGGTTGGTGGTGGACTCCGGCTGGGAGGCCCGACCCTCTGGGGCCTCGCCCTCCCCTTCATTCAGGGCACCCGACCCAGTAGCAGTGGCGGAATGGACGGTTTCCCCAGGCTCCCCCACCACAAGCAGGGCCCCACTTACTCCTTCAGGAGGGGCCTCACGTACCGGGGCCATCCCCTCCCCTCCATCCTGAGGAATAGGGAGCACCTGCCCGGACTTTGCAGCCTTGGTGGTGGCGGTAGGGGGCACCTGAGGACCAGAAACAGGAGGCAGCTCCCCTCCAACAGATGGGCCCTGCACCTCAGGGCCCTGTGTTATTTCTGTGGAGGGGTGCCTTCTCCTCTTTTTCGCACTTGGGCGCGGAGACTCAGAGACCTCCATGTCATCAGAGGCCTCCGCCTCCGCACCCTTTTTTCCTTTTTTAGTCACCCTGGGCCTGAGCCCAGCCCTGGGACAGGTGGATTCCATGGGAATGGGCTTTGGGCTGAGCTCAGGCTCGGGTTGAGTCAAAGTGTCCAGGGGACGCGCCTCACGATGTTTCTTTTTTCCCCGCGTCTTCCTTCCGCTCAGACGGACGCTCCCCTCCCCGCCAGAGGCTGTGAAAACCACAGCCTCCGGAACCGACTGAGCGGTGTCTGTTGGATGTGCGGGGGGAGTGGGAGGAGGTGCTGTGGAACCACTCTGGGCCGCCGAGGTGGAGCTGGCGGCCGGGAGGTTGGGGCAGTTCTTCCGAACATGCCCCACCCCCTTGCAGACGTGGCACCGCGCCCCGTCCGAGGTCCAAAAGACGCGGTAGGCCGTCCCCTGGAGCTCCACATTAAATTGGCCCTCCGTGTCCTCCTCCCGCGCCAGCTGCATAAATAACTGGCGGCGGAAGGAGTAGACATGTTGGAGGCTGTGCTCCCGAAGACCAAGCCGGACTGGGGTGATCCCCGACCTCACCTCCCCCAGATGGTGCAGGTGGGGGAGGAGGAGCTCACTGGGAATGAAGGGTGGGACGTTGGACAACATTATCCGATGCGCAGTGGCCCCCAGAGGGTCCACTGGCAGGAAGGTCCCCCCCACAGTGAGCCCTTTACTCAGGGCCAGGGACACCGCCCGCTCGGTCTTCAAAAAGAACACAGCCTTCCCATACATCTTTGAGGCCGCAACAATGGCCGAGGGGCCGACAACCACGGCCATTGCCTTAACGCAGGCCTCAATAGACATGTTGGGGTGGGGATAGCTCTTCACCCCATGGCTGCATGTCAATAATTTAAAGGGTGACGGGGCCACGTGGGCAGCCACAGAAGCTGCAGCTGCGTAGGTAGTAGAGGGCCCCGCCACCGGTGATGAAGGGCTTGCCATGGGTCCAAGAGCTAAACCCACCCCAAATTGTGGACTTGCACACTAAATAACAGATTCACAGAAAAATTTGAAAAGACAAACAAACAAACAACAGGTTAGTGGAGAGGCTGAGGTAAGAGAGGAGAGGCAAAGGCAGGCTGGAAGGGATGACTTGCTTTCTGGAGGTGGTGCTCACAGTACACTTAAAACAAACAGTCTTTGAAGTTGGTCTTCCGGTCTTCTGGTTGGGGGAGTCGTCTTCACCTGGGTCAGCTGAAGCTGCCCAGGCACTATCTATCCCCTTCCGTCTGTTTAGCTGGGCAGCCTCAGCTGACCCAGGCTTGGCAATTGGGGTGGGGAGGGAGCTTTCCTGTGTGCTTTTGCAGCAGCACAGACTCCTGTTGAATTGGCAGCCCCACCCCTTGTTGTTCCAGCCACTTGTTCCTCCCCCAACAGTCCAAAGTAAATTACTGGTGTTCAGCACCCACCTCCAGACAAAGCCTTGTTTCCACAAAATGTCCCTTTCTTCTCTTTAATGGAGACTGTTGTTGGAGTTTTCCTCTGCTTGTTGGTAGCTGCTCTCCCTTGCTCAGTGCAGCTCCTCTCTCCACCTCTGCAACCTCCAACTGCCACCAGCACTGTCAGCTGCACCTCGTTGATGCACTCAGGCTCCCAAATCAGTGGGCAGCCAATCCCAGTGCTGTACCTGTCCTGGGAGTGTTTGATGGGGACAGTGTAGAGGGAGATTTACTCTGTATCCAACCTGTGCTGTATCTGTCCTGGGAGTGTTTGCTGGGAATAGTGTAGAGGGAGCGTTACTCTGTATCTAACCCATGCTGTATGTGCGCTGGAAGTGTTTGATGGGGACAGTGTAGACGGAGATTCACTCTGTATCTAACCTGTGCTATATCTGTCCTGGGAGTGTTTGATGGGGACAGTGTAGAGGGAGATTCACTCTGTATCTAACCCGTGCTGTATGTGCGCTGGAAGTGTTTGATGAGGACAGTGTAGAGGGAGATTCACTCTGTATCTAACCTGTGCTGTATCTGTCCTGGGAGTGTTTGATGGGACAGTGTAGAGGGAACTTTACTCTGTATCTAACCTGTGCTGTATCTGTCCTGGGAGTGTTTGATGGGGACAGTGTAGAGGGAGATTTACTCTGTATCTAACCTGTGCTGTATCTGTCCTGGAAGTGTTTGATGGGGACAGTGTAGAGGGAGATTTACTCTGTATCTAACCTGTGCTGTATCTGTCCTGGGAGTGTTTGATGGGACAGTGTAGAGGGAACTTTACTCTGTATCTAACCTGTGCTGTATCTGTCCTGGGAGTGTTTGATGGGGACAGTGTAGAGGGAGATTTACTCTGTATCTAACCTGTGCTGTATCTGTCCTGGAAGTGTTTGATGGGGACAGTGTAGACGGAGATTTACTCTGTATCTAACCTGTGCTGTATCTGTCCTGGGAGTGTTTGCTGGGAACAGTGTAGACGGAGATTCACTCTGTATCTAACCTGTGCTGTACCAATGTGAAGGAGAAGTCAATTTCCTGGCAATAAGATTAGTCATCATGACAAGGACAAAAACGCAATAAAAGTATAAGGTGGAGAATGGAGACGTCTGCCATGAATAGTGGGAGATTATATTGAATTGCCTACAGCAAAATAGATTTAAGTCAGGAAGATTGATTTTTAATTACAGATATTTAACTAAATAGACCTTTAAGTATGATACAGCTTTTTCAAACAGCAGAAGAAAAGAGCTGCAGGCATTGTAGTTTGTCAATCACTTGTCACCTCAATCATTGAGGAGCCAATAGCTGGATTTCGTCAGTTTCTTCTTGCCTCCAATTGTCATGAATTTTGGTGGCGGGTGGACGTCTTTCGGTGTATGAAGGGCTGCAAGAAATCTCTGGCTGAGCTGGGGGGGACGTGGATTGTAGGCTTGCAAGTTGGTTCCACAGTGGCAAAGAGGATTAAACAGTGGAGGAATGACATTGGGACTCAGTCGCAGCCTCTCAGGCCAAGGTTACACCAGTAGAGTTAACCTGTCGTCGCCATGGTGATCACTTTGGTATCAAAACCAGAAGCAGCTCGATTTTTATTTTCCCCCATCATTAATTTTGGAACAAGGCAGTGATATTTTTATTCCATCGTGACCACACTCCCCACCCTTTCCCCACCAGATCCCCTTAACACCTCCATTGATCACCACTCCCTCCACCCCGAACATCTCCAATGAACAGCCTCCAGGCAAGGACTTCAGGATGGGAGCATTGGTGGGGGTGGGGGATGGTGGGAAGAGGAGAGAGGAAAGAGTGGATGCGCCTTTGTGTCTGGAGAATTTGCACATGGCGTGAAGGGAGATGTGACCCCTCTCCAGCAATGCCTCGAATTTAAATGTTCTTATCCGTGCATTCCCACACAAAGCTGGGTGGGGGTGTGAGATGTGAGGAGGTTGCAGAGAAGCTCAGTGTGATTTGGACAGGTTGAGTGAGTGGGCAAATACATGGCAGATGCAGTATAATGTGGATAAATGTGAGGTTATCCACTTTGGTTGTAAAACAGAAAGACAGATTATTATCTGAATGGCGATAGATTGGGAAAGGGGGAGGTGCAACAAGACCTGGGTGTCCTTGTGCACCAGTCGCTGAAAGTAAGCATGCAGGTGCAGCAGGCAGTTAAGAAGGCAAATGGTGTTTTGGCCTTCATAGCGAGAGGATTCGAGTACAGGAGCAAGGATGTCTTGTTGCAATTATACAGGGCCTTGGATGAGACCACATCTGGAGTATTGTGTGCAGTTTTGGTCTCCTTATCTGAGGAAGGATGTTCCTGCTATGGAAGGAGTGCAGTGAAGGTTCACCAGACTGGTTCCTGGGATGGCAGGACTGACGTATGAAGAGAGTTTGGGTCAATTAGGCTTGTATTCGCGAGAGTTTAGAAGAATGAAAAACCTACAAAATTCCAACAGGACTGGACAGACGAGATGCAGGAAGAATGTTCCCGATGGCGGGGGAGTTCAGGACCAGGGGTCACAGTCTAAGGATAAGGGAGGGTTTAAACTAGTTTGGCAGGGGGATGGGAACCGGAGCTACGGATCAGTGGATGGGGTAGCTGTTGAACAGGCAGATACCGAGTGCAGAGAGTCTGTGAGGAAGATTAGACAATTGACACGACAAAGTTGCAGCCAGTGTGATGGGTTGAAGTGTGTCTATTTTAATGCAAGAAGTGTCAGGAATAAGGGTGATGAACTTAGAGCATGGATCAGTACTTGGAGCTACGATGTTGTGGCCATTACGGAGACGTGGGTATCACAGGGGCAGGAATGGATGTTGGATGTTCCGGGGTTTAGATGTTTCAAAAGGAATAGGGAGGGAGGTAAAAGAGGTGGGGGAGTGGCATTGCTAATCAGGGATAGCATCACAGCTGCAGAAAGGGAGGTCGTCGAGAAGGGTTTGTCGACTGAGTCATTATGGGTGGAAGTCAGAAACAGGAAAGGAGCAGTCACTTTGTTGGGAGTTTTCTATAGACCCCCCAATAGCAACAGAGACATGGAGGAACAGATTGGGAGGCAGATTTTGGAAAGGTGCAGAAGTAACAGGGTTGTTGTCATGGGTGACTTCAACTTCCCTAATATTGATTGGAACCTCCTTGGTGCAAATAGTTTGGATGGAGCAGTTTCTGTCAGGTGTGTCCAGGAAGGTTTCCTGACTCAATATGTAGATAGGCCGACTAGAGGGGAGGCTATGTTGGACTTGGTGCTGGGCAACGAACCAGGCCAGGTGGCAGATCTCTCGGTAGGAGAGCATTTCGGTGATAGTGATCACAACTCCCTGACCTTTACTATAGTCATGGAGAGGGCCAGGAGCAGACGGGATGGGAAATTATTTAATTGGGGGAGGGGGAATTACAATGCTATTACGCAGGAACTGGGGAGCATAAATTGGGAACAGATGTTCACAGGGAAATGCACGACAGAAATGTGGAGGTTGTTTAGGGAGCACTTGCTGCGACTGCTGGATAGGTTTGTTCCGATGAGGCAAGGAAGGGATGGTAGGGTGAAGGAACCTTGGATGACAAGAGATGTGGAACAGTCAAGAGGAAGAAGGAAGCTTACTTAAAGTTGAGGAAGCAAGGATCAGACAGGGCTCTAGAGGGTTACAAGGTAGCCAGGAAGGAACTGAAGAATGGACTTAGGAGAGCTAGAAGGGGACATGAAAAAGTCTTGGCGGGTAGGATTAAGGAAAATCCCAAGGCGTTCTACACTTATGTGAGGAACAAGAGGATGGCCAGTGTGAGGGTAGGGCCAATCAGGGATAGTGGAGGGAACTTGTGCCTGGAGTCGGAGGAGGTAGGGGAGGTCCGAAATGAATACTTTGCTTCAGTATTCACTAGTGAGAGGGACCTGGTCATTTGTGAGGACAGCGTGGAACAGGCTGATATGCTTGAACAGGTTGAGGTTAAGAGGGAGGATGTGCTGGAAATTTTGAATGATATGAGGACAGATAAGTCCCCGGGGCCAGACAGGATATACCCAAGGATATTACGGGAAGCGAGGGAAGAGATTGCTGCGACTTTGGCGATGATCTTTGCATCCTCACTGTCCACTGGAGTAGTACCGGATGATTGGAGGGTGGCAAATATTGTTCCCTTGTTCAAGAAAGGGAATAGGGATAACCCTGGGAATTATAGACCAGTCAGTCTTACGTCGGTGGTGGGCAAATTATTGGAGAGGATTCTGAGAGACAGGATTTATGATTATTTGGAAAAGCATGGTTTTATTCGAGACAGTTAGCATGGCTTTGTGAGGGGCAGGTCATGCCTCACAAGCCTTATTGAATTCTTTGAAGATGTGACAAAACATATTGATGAAGGAAGAGCAGTGGATGTGGTGTATATGGATTTTAGCAAGGCATTTGATAAGGTTCCCCATGGTCGGCTCATTCAGAAAGTGAGGAGGCATGGGATACAGGGAAAGTTGGCTGTCTGGATACAAAATTGGCTGGCCCATAGAAGACAGAGGGTGGTAGTAGATGGAAAGTATTCAGCATGGAGCTCGGTGACCAATGGTGTTGCACAGGGATCTGTTCTGGGACCTCTGCTCTTTGTGAATTTTATAAATGACTTGGATGAGGAAGTGGAAGGCTGGGTTAGCAAGTTTGCCGATGACACGAAGGTTGCTGGAGTTGTGGATAGTGTGGAAGGCTGTTGTAGGTTGCAACGGGACATTGACAGGATGCAGAGCTGGGCTGAGAAGTGGCAGATGGAGTTCAACCTGGAAAAGTGTGAAGTGATTCATTTTGGAAGGTCGAATTTGAATGCAGAATACAGGCTTAAAGACAGGATTCTTGGTAGTGTGGAGGAACAGAGGAATCTTGGCTCCTTGTCCATAGATCGTTCAAAGTTGTCACCCAAGTTGATAGGGTTGTTAAGAAGGCGTATGGTGTGTTGGCTTTCATTAACAGGGGGATTGAGTATAAGAGCTGCGAGGTTATGCTGCAGCTCTATAAGGCCCTGGTTCGACCACACTTGGAATATTGTGTTCAGTTCTGGTCGCCTCATTATAGGAAGGATGTGGAAGCTTTAGAGAGGGTGCAGAGGAGATTTACCAGGATGCTGCCTGGACTGGAGGGCATGTCTTACGAAGAAAGATTGAGGGAGCTCGGGCTTCTCTTATTGGAGCGAAGAAGAATGAGAGGTGACTTGATGGAGGGGTACAAGATGATGAGAGGCATAGATAGAGTGGATAGCCAGAGACTTTTTCCCAGGGTGGAAAGGGCCATCACCAGGGGGCATAATTTTAAGGTGATTGGAGGAAGGTTTCGGGAAGATGTCAGAGGTATGTTCTTTACACAGAGAGTGGTGGGTGCGTGGAATGCGCTGCCAGCGGTGGTAGTAGAAGCAGATACATTAGGGGCATTTAAGGGACTCTTGGATAGGTACATGGACGATAGTAGAATGAAGGATAGGTAGTTAGTTTGATCTTAGAGTAGGTTAAAGGTTCGGCACAACATCGTGGGCCGAAGGGCCTGTACTGAGCTGTACTGTTCTATGTTCTATGATAAGCCATTTAGGACTGAGATGAGGAGGAATTTCTTCACCCAGAGAGTGGTGAACCTGTGGAATTCTCTACCACACAAAGAAGTTGAGGCCAAATCATTAAATATGTTCAAGAAAGAGTTAGATATAGTTCTTCGGGTTAATGGGATCAAGGGAGAAAGCGGGAACAGGGTACTAAGTTTGGATGATCAGCCATGATCGCATTGAATGGCGGTGTAGGCTCGAAGGGCTGAACAGCCTACTCCTGCTCCTATGTTTCTATGTTTCTGATCCCTCGGTGACCTGTTGACCCTCCCTTTCTCTGGTGCCTCCGCTTGTTCTACCGACCCCAAGATCTTTGCATGCCTCTAATTTCAGCTTTTTGTCCATCTCCTATTTCCTTTTCCCCAGCACTGGCTTCCTTCAGCTGCCTCAGCGCTCAGCTCTGGAATTCCCTCCCTCGGGATGATTTACTAATCTAGCGCCACTTGATAAATGAGCATTGTTGCTTTGGTGATTAAAAAAAGCGATGAACCGCAGAGTTCCAGATGTATTGGGAAGGCTATAGAAGCTGTTCTGCAGGAGATTCTCACATTATGGGCTGAGGAATGGAGTCTCCATGAAACTCATGACTAGCCATCGCTCCCATCTGTCCTGCAAAAGTTTCCTTTCCGAGTATTTACCCAAATCAGTTTTGAAAGTCACGAGTGAATCTGCTTCCCCACCCTTTCAGGTGGGCACTAGATCATAGCAACTCCATGCATTGAAAATATTCTCATCTCCCCTCCTTGTTCTTTTGCCAATTGTCTTAAATCTGTGACCTCTGGTTACTGACCCAATGACCAGTGATGTGACTTAGGTGGTTCCCAATGTTCAACACCCCACCTGACTGCAGCAAGTGCATTTGTATCAGAGTTCAGCCCCTTGGTATTTTGTTTCTCAAATAAACAGACAGCGACAGGTTTTCTTGGAGGTTTTACAAACAGAAAATCATTTGTTTCTTAACCAATATGCCTTATCCCAAAATGGTCGCAACCACATCCACTCACACATTCACTCGCGCGCGCGCGCACACACAAACACACACGAAGAAACAGATAGAGGAGGGAAAAAGGAAGGTGGCTTTTTTGGGGGGGGGGTGGGGGAAAGGTTATGATGAACCTGTTGAATTTTCTTGGAAATCAAGTTTGAGTTATTTGCAGGCCTGAGATTTCTCTCATGATTGAAGGTTCTGTTGAAGACGATGGGTTACATCTAGCTCTCACTGCTGTACAATTTAGATGTCGGATTTTTTTTCAGCAGGGCACTGTGCTTGTATCCTGGGTGACTCTCTCTCTTTCTGCCTTTTTTCAAAGGTAAAGATGTTATCTCTCACCTCCTGTTGGGACAGCTCTGGTTTCCCACCCATGGTGATCACACAATGGCCCAGGACATGGCTACTTCACACCTCATTTGTTTCAGAAGACATTCAATTCCGGAATGTTTTCGGATAGGTGTAGGATGGGTTCCATTAACACCTGTTAGCTTTGAAGATTTGTCCTTGGTCATTGTCAGACAGTTTGAATACACAAAAGGCCAATCCCTTTTTCTTTGGCCGTTTTGGATGATTGGTCACTTTTTAAATAAAGGTTCATTTTTTAAGTCCATTTTTCATAACACTTCAGAGTTAGTCCATGATTGTTGTCTCATCACACTTCAAGTGTGTATGACAACAGTCTCTCCTTATTTATTCTGTCAGCATCCTTCATGATTTTGAACACCTCTGTTAAAACGCTTGTATAAACTTGCATGACTATTCTCTTTAGTCACATCTCACAGAACTCACAGTAGCTATTGACTTGTCTCTTAGTGAGCCCAGTGAACACGGAAAGAAATGGAGGTTGTTTAGTCAGAGCAAAGGAATGATGGGAAAAACCAGCATGTTTTAGACTGGTTTCCAAATGGCCACTGTGGCAACCACAGGACGAAAGGTCATTGAAACAGATACGTTCAAAAGAATTAATGTAAGGGAAAAAATGATGACAGACCCTTCCTACAGGGCCCAGCTATGGAGGGTGGAATTTTCTATTGTTCATACTCGGTGGGGAACTGCCAGGACTCGTTTTTGCAGGTTTAATCATTTTAATTACAAGATAGATACAGATGTGGGAATAAAAAAGGCAATTCAGCCCGACACAGCTCTTCCATCCGGAAAGAATCGGCAGTTCTCCAAGCATCATTTAGCTTCTTAACTAATTCCAAGTTGTTGTTTATGCTACTGTAGCCCAACTCCACTCCTCTTGTGAGAGGGAGAGGACGTGAAAGAATGAAAGAAACAAAAAGAGAGAGAGGGAGAAAAAGATGGAAAAAAAAGAGAAGAAAGACCGACTTAAACTTATATACCGTCTTCCATCACCTCAGGACGTCCCAAGTGCTTTGCAGCCAAATAAGTATTTTGGAAGGGTAATCACTGTTGTAATTGACGCAGCAGTCAATTTACATACAGCAAGATCCCATAAACAAGCATGTGACATTGACTTGATGATCTGTTTGAGGAATATTAGCTTGAGCTATTATGAAGCAAATTTGTTCCAGATTTCCTGTTATATACCAATTAATCACCTGAAAATTGCTGTCGGTGTTAATTGTGGATAATCTGTGAATTACTAAGAGAGCAATTTTAACCTAACCCGCCTATTTGCAGAGATGGGATCGGGTGCAAACCTGATTTACTACCCTGCCTGATTTTACTCTTCATTGAAGTCTAGTGTCAGCCCTGGCTCAATTAGTGGAACTGACTCCTGTAAGTCAGAGGATTGTGGGTTCGAATCCCGCTCCAGAAACTGGAGCACAAAAATTTAGGGAGTGCTGCACTGTCGGAGGCGCTGTCTTTTGGATCAGCCAAGGCCTTGTCTGCCCTCTCAGGTGGACCTAAAGGCCCCATGACATCATTTCAAAGAAGAGCAGGGGGAGTTATCTCTAGTGTCCTGGCCAATGTTTATCCCTCAGTCAACATCACAGAAACAGATTATCTGGCCACTATCACATTGCCACCACATTTACGAAATGTTACAACAGTGACAACGAAAGTACTTCATTGGCTGTAACATGCTATCAGATATCATGAGGTCGCAAAACTTGTGAAAAGAGCAATCGTGGGCGGGGTGTAAAAATTGACATCCCACCGCATTCAGTGGGATTCTCGCACAGCGAGATTTTCTCCCAATTTTCTTTGCACCGTCCACATCATAACATTACATCAGGCGCAGGGAGGCCATTCAGCCCTATGCCAATGCTAGTTCTTCATCTGGATCCATCCACCGTCATTCCCAGTTTCTTGCCATCTCCCAATAAAAGCTTTCAAAAGGATCCTTTCATATTGTTCCTTTACTTAAAAAAAAACACAGATCCAGTTGATTTTAAAATGATGATGGGAGTCTAAGCCTCAATCGGCCTATTTAGTGAAAGAAGAACTCTCTCATGAAAAAAAAAATTCTAATATCATTTAGTGAATGAAGATTTGGTGCTTGCCCATTATTACCCATTCACCAGTCTTTGGAACAACCTTTCATTCAATTTACCCTGTCCAAACTTACCAAATACAAATCCTCTATCCGATTCCTCCTAATTTACTCTGTTGCAAGGTTGAGGGGCGGGATGGGGGCAGAATTGTGGGGGGGGGGGGGTGGGGGGAGAGAATCCCCAACTTAATCCAAGCTTGTTCTTGGTAACTGTAACCACGCTTTGCCAGCGCCCTCCAGGAGGCTTGGCAGCCCTGATCGTTGGCCAGGAATTTCCTGCTATCTGCTCCCCCGCAAATTCTTTCTGTGCATCAACCAGAATAAGCCTCACACCTCTTGGGAAGTTATGGTGATACAGTGGGAGCAGCTCCAAGGAAATGTCTTGTGGAGGGTGGGAGGAGATGGGGATAAATGGGGAGAGAGAGAGATGGGGGAGATGTGGGGAGACAGGTGATGGGGAAGAGAGGTGGGGAAGCAAGAGACGGAAGATAGAGATGGGGAAAGAGAGAGGGGAGAGAGATGGGTGAAGGAAAGGGAGAGAAGAGAGGGGTAGAGTGGGGAAGAGGGGAGTGGGGAGAGAGGGAGGGGGCGAATGGGAGGAGGGGGAGAGTGAGTGGGGAGGGAGAGAAAAAGGGGGAACTGGGGGAGAGAGAGGGGGTGGAGGTAGAGGGGGAGCAGAGAGGGGAGGGGGAGTAGAAAGACTGCGGAGGGGGGAGAGAAAATGGGGGGAGAGAGAGAGAGAGAATGGAGATAGAGAGAGCGCGAGAATGGGGTGGGGGGAGAGAGCGCGAGAATGGGGTGGGGGGAGAGAGAGCGCGGGGGGGGGAAGAGAGAGCGCAGGGGGGGGGAAGAGAGAGCGCAGGGGGGGGGAAGAGAGAGCGCAGGGGGGGGGAAGAGAGAGCGCAGGGGGGGGGAAGAGAGAGCGCAGGGGGGGGGAAGAGAGAGCGCAGGGGGGGGGAAGAGAGAGCGCAGGGGGGGGAAGAGAGAGCGCAGGGGGGGGGAAGAGAGAGCGCAGGGGGGGGGAAGAGAGAGCGCAGGGGGGGGGAAGAGAGAGCGCAGGGGGGGGGAAGAGAGAGCGCAGGGGGGGGAAGAGAGAGCGCAGGGGGGGGAAGAGAGAGCGCAGGGGGGGGAAGAGAGAGCGCAGGGGGGGGAAGAGAGAGCGCAGGGGGGGGAAGAGAGAGCGCAGGGGGGGAAGAGAGAAAAGGGGGGGAAGAGAGAAAAGGGGGGGGAAGAGAGAAAAGGGGGGGGAAGAGAGAAAAGGGGGGGGAAGAGAGAAAAGGGGGGGAAGAGAGAAAAGGGGGGAGAAAAAAAAAGAGGGAGAGAGAGATAGAAGGGGGAGAGAAAGACAAGGGGGGAGAGAGAGACAAGGGGGGAGAGAGAGACAAGGGGGGAGAGAGAGACAAGGGGGGAGAGAGAGACAAGGGGGGAGAGAGAAGGGGGGAGAGAGAGAAGGGGGGAGATAGAGAAGGGGGGAGATAGAGAAGGGGGGAGAGAGAGAGAGAGAGAGAAGGGGGGAGAGAGAGAGAAGGGGGGAGAGAGAGAGAGAAGGGGGGAGAGAGAGAGAGAGAAGGGGGGAGAGAGAGAGAGAGAAGGGGGGAGAGAGAGAGAGAGAGAAGGGGGAGAGAGAGAGAGAGAGAAGGGGGGAGAGAGAGAGAGAGAGAAGGGGGGAGAGAGAGAGAGAGAGAAGGGGGGAGAGAGAGAGAGAGAGAGAGAAGGGGGGAGAGAGAGAGAGAGAGAGAGAGAGAGAAGGGGGGAGAGAGAGAGAGAGAAGGGGGGGAGAGAGAGGGAGAGAGAGAAGGGGGGGAGAGAGAGGGAGAGAGAGAAGGGGGGAGAGAGAGAGAGAGAGAGAAGGGGGGGAGAGAGAGGGAGAGAGAGAAGGGGGGAGAGAGAGAGAGAGAAGGGGGGAGAGAGAGAGAGAGAAGGGGGGAGAGAGAGAGAGAGAAGGGGGGAGAGAGAGAGAGAGAAGGGGGAGAGAGAGAGAGAGAAGGGGGGAGAGAGAGAGAGAGAAGGGGGAGAGAGAGAGAGAAGGGGGGAGAGAGAGAGAGAAGGGGGGAGAGAGAGAGCGAGAAGGGGGGAGAGAGAGAGCGAGAAGGGGGGAGAGAGAGAGCGAGAAGGGGGGAGAGAGAGAGAGAGAAGGGGGGAGAGAGAGAGAGAGAAGGGGGGAGAGAGAGAGAGAGAAGGGGGGAGAGAGAGCGAGAAGGGGGGAGAGAGAGAGAGAGAAGGGGGGAGAGAGAGAGAGAGAAGGGGGAGAGAGTGAGAGAGAAGGGGGGAGAGAGAGAGAGAGAAGGGGGGAGAGAGAGAGAGAAGGGGGGAGAGAGAGAGAGAGAAGGGGGGAGAGAGAGAGAGAGAAGGGGGGAGAGAGAGAGAGAGAAGGGGGGAGAGAGAGAGAGAGAAGGGGGGAGAGAGAGGGAGAGAGAGAAGGGGGGAGAGAGAGGGAGAGAGAGAAGGGGGGAGAGAGAGAGAGAGAAGGGGGGAGAGAGAGCGAAAGGGGGAGAGACAGAAAGGGGGAGAGACAGAAAGGGGGAGAGACAGAAAGGGGGATGGACAGAAAATGGGGATGGACAGAAAATGGGGATGGACAGAAAATGGGGATGGGGGGAAAATGTGTGGGGGTAGAGTGAGTGAGTGAGGAGGGGAAGAGAGAGGTAGTGAGGAGGGAGGTGGGAGAGAGTGAGGTGGAGTGAGAGAGTGGGGAGGGGGTTGAGAGAGAGAGAAAGAAAGAGGGGAGGAGATGAGAGAGAGAGCGGGGAGGAGGTGAGTGGGGAGACTGGGAGATTGAGAGGGAGAGAGAGGATGCTGGGAGAAAGATAGAGAGGAGAAGAGAGAGCACGGAGAGAGGACAGAAAGGTAGAGGAGGTGACAGAGGGCTCGAGAGTGAGGGGTGGAGTGTGGGAGAAACTGAGGGGTGAGAGGGAGAGGGGTAGAGGAGTGGGGAGTGGAGGGAGGAAGAGGAAGGCAAGGGGTTGGGGTAGCAGAATGGATGAGGCTTTAAGGAAGGAGCTTGGGGAGGGAGATGGCAGCACAAGTGTGTGTTACCGTCAGAGACCAGGTGAGGGGAAATGCAACAAGTTGCTCACCTTGACGGTTCTCTGTGTTACAGGTTACTTGGGGACACGTTACTGAGTGACTACCAGTCTCAGAGGTGATTTCCTATTATGCTGGGCTGACAAGTTACTAATTGCTTCGCTGCAGATTGTAATTGCAATTTTTATAAAACCATCGCTCAAAGTGTTGTCATGTTTCTGTCGGTATTTTAAATGAAATTATTTTGATTGCAGATTGAGTGGTTCTGGACTAACTGTTCTGTGCTAACAGTGATAAAATGATTGTCTGAGTCACCGGTGACAAGTAATCAAGGCTCCTCCCCAAACCTCTCCCACCAAGAACAAGGGTAGCAGAAACATGGGAACAGCACCACCTGCAAGTTCCCCTCCAAGTCACACACCATCCTGACTTGGAACTATATCGCCGATCCTTCACTGTCGCTGGGTCAAAATTCTGGAACACCCTTCCTAACAGCACTGTGCGTGCACCATAGAACTATAGAATAATTACGGCACACAAAGAGGCCATTCAGCCCATCATGTCTGCACCGGCCACAAAAACTAGCCACCCAATCTAATCCCACCTTCCAGCACCTGTTCTGTAGCCTCGCAGGTTACAGCACTTCAGATGCATGTCCAGGTTCCCTTTAGAAGGGCTGAGGGTTTCTGTCTGCAGCACCATACTTGGCAATGAATTTCAGACACCCACCACCCTCTGGGTGAAAAGGTTTTTCCTCATGTCCCCACTAATCCTTCTACCAATCACCTTAAATCTGCTCCCTGGTAATTGACTTTTCCGCTAGGGGAAACAGGTCCTTCTGTCTACTCTATCTCGGCCCCTCATAATTTTGTACACCTCAATTAAGTCACCCCTCAGCCTCCTCTGTTCTAAGGAAAATAACCCGAGTCTATCCAATCTTTCCTCATAGCTGCAACTTTCAAGCCCTGGCAACATTCTGTAAACTCCTCTGTACTCTCTCCAGAACAATTATGTCTTTCCTGTAATGTGGTGACCAGAACTGTATGCAATATTCCAACTGTGGCCTCACCAGCGTTTTATACAGTTCCAGCATTACATTTCTGCTTTTGTATTCTATACCTCAGCCAATAAAGGAAAGCATTCCATATGTCTTCTTCACCACTCTATCTACCTGTCCTGTCACCTTCACCGAGCTGTGGGCATGCACTCCAAGGTCTCTCACGTCTTCTACCCCTCTCAATATCTTCCCGTTTATTGTGTATTCCCCCGCTTGGTTTGCCCTTCCTAAATGCATTACCTCACACTTCTCTGGATTGAATTCCATTTGCCACTTTTCCACCCACTCAACCAAACCATTGATATCATTTTGGAGTCTACGGCTATCCTCTTCCCTATCAACTACACGGCCAATTTGTGTGTCATCATCAAATTTCCCAATCATGCCTTCCACATTTAAGTCCAAATCATTAATATATACCACAAAGAGCAAGGGTCCCAACACTGAGCCCCGTGGAACATCACTGGAAACCATTTTCCATTCGCAAAAACATCCATCTGTGGATCCAACTTGCCACGTTCCCCTGTATCCCATGGACTTTCATTTTTCTGACCAATCTTCCATATGGGGCCTTGTCAAATGCCCTACTAAAATCCATGGAGACCACATCCACTGCACTACCCTCATCAATCCTCCTTGTTACTTCCTCAAAAAACTCAATCAAGTTAGGAAGACATGACCGTCCCCTAACAAATCCATGCTGACTATCCCTGATTAATCTTTCTAAGTGGCAGTTTATCCTGTCCCTTAGAATTGATTCTAATAATTTAGCCACCACCAAGGTCAGACTGACCGGCCTATAATTGTACCCGCACTACCTGGACTGCAGTGATCCAAGAGGTGGCTCATGACCATCTTCTCAATGCTAAGTAGGGATGGACAATGAATGCCAACTTGTCCCAAAGTAACTACGGCAAACAATCTAGGTAAGAGCCCAGAAAAATGGTACTGAATATTGATCATGTATTTGACTTTACTAAGGCTTCTTCAACAGCACCTCCCACACCCGTGATCTCCATCACCTGGAAGGACAAGGGCAGTAGGCACATGGAAACACCACCAGCACCCCCTGCGGGCACACACACACACACACACACACTCGCAATTGCAATCTGCAGCAATGCAATTAGTGACTTGTCAGCCCATAATGATTCAGTCACTCAGCAACACGTCGCACCGGGAACTATCAAGGAGAGGAACTCATTGGGTTTCCGTGACTTACTCTATCAATGACGTGCACACAGCAGGTGATCGGGAGAATTCTGCGGAACTCCCAGGCGAAGAGTAGCTTTGTGTGTCTGATCAATGATCTTTCCCGAAGTATTTATCCTCTTTTCAGATGCTGACAGAGATTTACATTTCAGATTTTAAGAACACAAAGAATGGGAGCAGGAGGACGCCCTTCAAGCCCGCTCTGCCATTCAATATGACCAATGGCTGATCTTCCACAACTCCACTTCTCCATCCTATCCCTGTATCCCTTACTTCCCCAAGTGCCCAAAAAATCTAGCGATCTCAGCTTTGAATATATTCATCAACTGAGCATCCACAGGCCTCTGGGATAGAGAATTCCAAAGCTTCACAACCCCCTGCGTTAAGAAATTTCTCCTCATATCTGTCTTCTTGAGAGAGACCGGACAGTGAGTGTCTACAGTTTTTTGAAAGCAGCAGTCAATTCTGGTCGCACAATTTGCAGCTGGCTAGATAGCACTATTTTCCCCAATTTTCTCTCCTTCTCTCAGGAGCTGCCAGCCATGGCTCAGGCAGTCGCCCTCTTCTGAGTCATAAGGTTCAAGTCCCACTCCAGAGAGTGGAGTGCAAATGCTTGGCTGACACTTAGTGCAGGGCATGGCTTTGAAGAAGAGGGGAGCTGTCCTGGTGTCCTGGCCATTATTTATCCTTGAACCAACATCAAACACATTATTTGGTCATTATCGCATTACACTTTCTGGGAGCTTGCTGTGCACAACTTGGCTGCTGTGCTTCCCAGATTATAAGAGTGACTGCACTTCCAAAGTACTTCATTGGCTATCAAGCACTTTGAGGCATCTTGAGGTCATAAAAGGCATTATATAAATGCAAATCTTTCGATCTAATTAAATATTTTTGACATTTGAATAGGTGATGACGAATATGGAATCATAGAATAATACAGCCCAGGAGGCAGCCATTTGGTCTGTCATACCTGTGCCAGCTCGTGAAAGCATTATCCAATTAATCCCACGTCCCCCTCTTTCCCCATAGCCCAGTAATCTTCTCCTGTACAAGTATATGTTCAATTCCCTTTTGAAAGCTATTATTGAATCTGCTTTCAGGCAATGCAATCCAGATCGCAACAACTCGCTGGATAAAAAAATTCCCTTCACAGACTGCAAAGTGTAGAAATACAGTCATTATCGGAGATTCCATAGTTTGGGGGACAGACAAGCATTTCTGTAACCATCATCTTGTGTCCCGCAAGGTGTGATGCCTCCCTGGTGTCAGAGTGAAGGACCTCACGAGAGGGTGCAGAATGTTCTGCAAAAGGAAGGAAATGAGGCAGATAGTTTCTTCAAAGGAAAACAGCGCAGAGTCATAGAACAAGTCTTAAAGCAAGTTTTAAGCAAGAGAATAGCAGGAAGATGTATACCACATTTACCAGCATGAACTGGAAGGTCTTTGATATCCTATCTGAGTTCAAACTGTTCCAACAAAGAAAGCAATTATGCTTTACAGACCAAGTGATTGTCGAACCAGAAAAACAGGTTGTAAAGATATTAATAGCAATTGTAAGTGAGGGATTGCATAGAATCAATACCTCTGGCTTATCAGAAGATGACCAGAAAGATCTTGCAAAGATATGGAAAGTGCCAGAAGATCAGCTCCAATTACGAGTGAATTTTAGAATTCACCACTTGTAATTAATGTCCTACAGGCAATAGCCACAGGAATCAATAGACCAGTTCACCAGTAGATGCCATAGTAAAGGCAATGAATGTGATTTCTCAGAAGCTGAGCTGTCAGGCCAAATAATGGAGCTAGTGATTGTCTCAACACCCATTGAAGTTTTTCATAAAGAGCTGTTGGGGAAAAAGAAAGGTCACAGCATTGATGCACTGCAATAAGAGGGCAGAAAATACAAAGCCATTATAGCTGGACAACAGCACCTGCAAGCTCTAGATGCAGCCAACAGTATCAGCACCATAACCAGATTGAAAAGGGCAAGCAAGCTGTGTGGTAAGTGTAGTTGGTCCCATTCCCCGTGACGTTATCCTGCATTTCAAGACCTTTGCAAGGCGCGCAGTGCAAAACGGACACTGAGCTCGCCTATGCAAGACATCTGGCTCCAAAGTTGCAGCCAGATGTCACAATAGGACACAAGCAAACAGAAGACAGGTGCGGCAACAGGGAAACAGCAGCAAGGAAAGCGCCAGAGACCCGCATAGACACAAGCCAATACATGAAGCCCACAGTGAAACAGACCTGAGACGAGGCTGAGAGAGAAACAATTCTCAGCCAAAAGACCAGCAGACATTCCACATTGTGAACCTGATACATCACGTTGATGAAGTCAAGCAGCTGGAAGCTTTTCCTACCATTAACATCAAGTGCCCAAAGAAAGCTGGCAAACATACACTCAGGGTATTGAACCAGGGCTCGTGCAAATATCCTACCAGTCTGAATCCTGAAGGATATGTACCGGAGTCATTGGAAATCAACGATACAACCAACAACTGCCAAGTTATCTGCATACAATGGGTCACCCATCCCTTGCAGTGGCACATTAACAATGAAATGCAGTTATGGCAGGTCAGCATGGAAACCACAAACATTCTACCTTGTAGACATGAGCGGACCAGCAGTGGCAGGACTACCAACATGTAAGGACCTCAATATCATATCTATCCATGAGAACATTGCCAAGAGGAAATCTCCAAGGACCGGAACCCGCTCGCAGACTCTGGCCAGCATCAAACGGTGCATTCTGGAAACCCAGCAACAGTACAACTACACCGCACCTTCAATTCTGCTCTCTGGAGAACTACCAGCACCACAATGAGCCAGAATGGACATGTACCTCCATGAGGCCAAGTCCTCCTCCCCCAACAAGTCCCTCAACCTCGAGCCTCAAGCCTTCAGACACGGAGGATGAGGAGAAGCGAAGGACACGCAATGTACTGAAGAGGCAGATGAGGAATGAGTTGAAGCATTGTCTGTTAGCTCTTCAAGATGAGGTGCCAGAACTCTCCAAGAATGACAAGGCCTCAAAAGTGGTCATCTTGAGACAAGCAACAGAGTATCTTCGCAGGCTGAAAGCAGAGCAACAGAAACTGAATGCAGAGAGGGAGAAACTTCAGAAAGAACAGCAACAGATGAGACGCGAATTCCCCAGCAAGAGTTGACAAACCACCAAGACGATAGATGGACTTTTGAGCCTCTATATTTGTAAATTTTATAATCTACATTCTATGTAACAAATTCTGATGTTATCTAATGTTATGTGTTTTTACTCTTAGCATACGTGACTTATCTTTGGAAAGTTGTATGATTGCCTTTAAGAGTGATGTCCCTTTAAGATCTTAGTATGCTAATGAGTTAAGTACCAAGACACAGTCATGTTGCTCGAAGCCAGAGTCACTCTGCAACTGTAGCACCCAGAGGCAGGTTCTATAAATTTTTAGCACTGTACTGTATAATAGTTTAGCCATAATAAACCTGTTTGAGATCTTCAACATAACTGCACTCCACGCATTTCATTTATGTTGCATCAGACAACATAAAAAGAATTCATTACAGTACCAACGACATAGAGAGGCAGATATTGAAGTCCGACGGTCAGATGTTTCTGGAGCGAGGGAGGAAGTTAAAAAGTAAGACCTCTAATGCAATAATTTCTGGATTACTCCCAGTGCCATGCATCAGCAAGAGTAAAAATAGGAAGATAGGAAGGATCAACGCGTGGTCTGAGGCTTGGTGCAGGAAAGAGGGCTTCAGGTTGTTGGGGCATTGGGACCAGTTCTGAGGCAGGAGGCAGCTATTCAAGAGGGATGGATTGCATCTCAACAGGATTGAGACTAATGCTGTTGCAGGGAGGTCCATGAGTGTGGTTGGGAGGGGTTTAAACTTAATTGGCAGGGGGATAGGCACCAGCATATAGAAGTAGAAAAGAGGAATAAGGTGTATAAAGGAGTGAGAGTGTTGAATAGTACTGGAGAAGAAAGTAGCACCATATTAGATAGGAGCAGACTAAGAAGGACTATGAGGATACAAAGACAGGTTTAGAATGCAAGTACGTAAACACAAAACATGCGGTGAATAAGTTTGGTGAGCTACAAGCACAAATGGCCATTTGGGAATATGACTTTGTGGCCATAACGAAAACGTGGCTGAAAAATGGTGAGGACTGGGCACTTAATATTCAAGGAAACAAAGTATTCAGAAAAAAGTAGGGAAGGCGTTTTAGTGTTGGAAAGAGAGGGTATCCTTGAGAGGGCAAAGACAGAATCCATTTGCTTAGAGTTGAGAAGCAAAAAGGAGATGATCACATTACTGGGTGTATCTTATAGGCCTCTAAATAGTGAGAGAAAGATCGAGGAGCAAAGCTGCCGGGAAACTACAGAGATTTGCAATCACTATAGAATGGTGATATTGGGAGACTTTAATTACAAAGATATGATTGGGATAATGTTGAAGTAAGGGGAAAAGAGGGGGATAAATTTCTGAAATGTGTTCAGGGGAACTTCCTTGAACAGTATGCTTCCAGCCCAACTAGGAAGGAGGCATTTCTGGATCTGGTGCTGGGGAATGAGGTGGGACAAGGGGACCAAATGTCTGTAGGGGAGCACTTGGATAAGGTTTAGATTAGTAATAGAGAAACACAAGAAACAAATCTAAAGAATGTCTAAATTGGAAGAGGGCTAACTTCAATGGGATGAGATGGGATCTAGCCAGGTTAAAATGGAACCAAAGACAACCAGGAAAAACTGTAAGAGAACAGTGGGTGCTTTTTAAGGAGGAGATGTTTCAGGTACCGGCTAGGTACATTCCAACAAGGGCAAAAGGTACAGGAACAAAATCCAAGGCTCCCTGAATGATGACAGAGATAGAGAATATGATAAAACAAAAAAAAGAGGGTGTATGATGCATGTCAGGTGAATTCTTCAAGCAAGACCAGGACAAATACAATAAGTTGAGAGAGGAAGTGGAGGAAAATATGACTGGCAAAGAGAGAAGATGAGAATAGAATAGCAGCGAACATAAAAGGGAACCCAAAAATCTTCTAACGGGAAGTAAATATACTATGAGGCAAGGTGAGGTCTATTTGGGACAAAGAGTGTGATTTATGCTTAGAGGCGCAGGGCAAGGCTAGAATACTTAATGAGTACTTTGTATCCATGTTTACTAAGGAAGAGGATGCTGACAAAATATCTGTGGAAGCGGAGATGGTAGAGGTAATGGATGGGGTGAAAGTTTATAGGCAGGATGTACTGGAAAGGCCGGCTATGCTGAAAGCCGTTAAGTCGGCTGATCCAGATGGCTTGCATCCCAGATTGCTAAGGGAAGTGGAGATAGCAGAAGGGTTTGGCATAAGCTTCCAATCTTACCTAGATATGGGAGAAGATAAACAAAGAGAACAAAGAACAATACAGCACAGGAACAGGCCAATCGGCCCTCCAGGCCTGCGCCGATCTTGATGTCTATCTAAACTAAAACCTTCTGCACTTCCGGGGTCCGTATCCCTCTATTCCCATCCAATTCATGTATTTGTCAAGATGCCTCTTAAACGTCGCTATCGTACCTGCTTCCACCACCTCCCCCGGCAGCAAGTTCCAGGCACTCACCACCCTCTGTGTAAAAAACTTGCCTCGCACATCCCCTCTAAACTTTGCCACTCTCACCTTAAACCTATGTCCCCTAGTAACTGACTCTTCCACCCTGGGAAAAAGCTTCTGACTATCCACTCTGTCCATGCCGCTCATAACTTTGTAAACCTCTATCAGGTCGCCCCTCCACCTCTGTCGTTCCAGTGAAAACAATCAGAGTTTATCCAACCTCTCCTCATAGCTACTGCCCTCCAGACCAGGCAACATCCTGGTAAACCTCCTCTGTACCCTCTCCAAAGCTTCCACATCCTTCTGGTAGTGTGGCAACCATAATTGTACGCAAGATTCCAAGTGTGGCCTAACTAAGGTTCTGTACAGCTGCAGCGTGACTTGCCCATTTTTATACTCTATGCCAAGACTGATCAAGGCAAGCATGCCGTATGCCTTCTTGACTACCTTATCCACATGTGTTTCCACTTTTAGTGACCTGTGGACCTGTACGCCTAGATCTCTCTGCCTGTCAATACTCCTAAGGGTTCTGCCATTTACTGTATACTTCCCACCTGTATTAGATCTTCCAAAATACATTACGTCACATTTGTCTGGATTAAATTCCATCTTCCATTTCTCCACCCAAGTCTCCAACCACCCCTTCACAAAACCATGCTACCTCTCACTAATAAGTCCATTTGTTTCCCACCTTAGCTACCTTAATGTTTTTCAAGACGCCCATCACCTCCTCCTTTTTGATATCGACATGACCCAGACTATCTACACTCCCTTCCCCTAGACTCATCATCCACCAAGTCCTTCTCTTTGGTGTATACTGATGCAAAGTACTCATTTAGTACCTCGCCCATTTCCTCTGGCTCCACGCATAGATTCCCTCCTCTGTCCTTGAGTGGGCCAACCCTTTCCCTGGTTACCCTCTTGCTCTTTATATAGATATAAAAAGCCTTGGGATTTTCCTTAATCCTGTTTGCCAATGACTTTTCATGACCCCTTTTAGCCCTCCTGACTCCTTGCTTAGTTCTTTCCTACTTTCTTTATATTCCTCAAGGGCTTTGTCTGTTCCCAGCCTTCTAACCCTTCTGAATGCTTCCTTTTTCTTTTTGACTCGGCTCACAATATCCCTCGTTATCCAAGGTTCCCGAAACTTGCCAAACTTATCCTTCATCCTCACAGGAACATGCCGGTCCTGGATTCTAATCAACTGACGTTTGACAGACTCCCACATGTCAGATGTTGATTTACCCTCAAACTGCTGCCCCCCAATCTAAATTCTTCAGTTCCTGCCTAATATTGTTATAATTAGCCTTCCCCCAATTTAGCACCTTCACCCGAGGACTACTCTTATCCTTATCCACAAGTACCCTAAAACTTATGGAATTATGGTCACTGTTCCCGAAATGCTCCCCTACTGAAACCTCAACCACCTGGCCAGGCTCATTCCCTAATACCAGGTCCAGTACGGCCCCATCCCTAGTTGGACTATCTACATACTGTTTCAAGAAGACTTCCTGGATGCTCCTTACAAATTCTGCCCCATCCAAGCCCCTCGCACTAAGTGAGTCCCAGTCAATATAGGGGAAGTTAAAATCACCCACCACCACAACCCTGTTACTTTTACATCTTTCCAAAATCTGTCTACATGTCTGCTCCTCTACCTCCCGCTGGCTGTTGGGAGGCCTATAGTAAACCCCCAACATCGTGACTGCACCCTTCCTATTCCTGAGCTCCACCCATATTGCCTCGCCGCATGACCCCTCCGAGGTGTCCTTCCGCAGTACAGCTGTGATATTCTCCTTAACAAGTAATGCAACTCACCCACCCCTTTTACACCCCCCTCTATCCCGCCTGAAGCATCTAAATCCTGGAATGTTTAGCTGCCAATCCTGTACTTCCCTCAACCAAGTCTCTGTAATAGCACCAACATAGTTTCAAGTACTAATTCAAGCTTTAAGTTCATCTGCCTTACCTGTTATACTTCTCGCATTGAAACAAATGCACTTCAGACCACCAGTCCCACTGTGCTCAGCAACATCTCCCTGCCTGCTCTTCCTCTCAGTCTTACTGGCCTTATTCACTAGTTCCCCCTCAGTTATTTCACCTGCTGACCTACTGCTCTGGTTCCTACACTCGTTTAAACCCTCCCGAGTGACGCTATCAAAAAAATAAAGCGGTATGTTCAAAAAGGGTGTATGCACAATCCTAACAACTACAAGGCAGTCAGTTCAACATCAGCGGTGGGTAATGTTTTAGGAATAATAACCAGGGAAAAGAATTAACAGGCAGTTGGAGAGGTTTGTGTTAATTCAGAAGAGCTAGCACGGATATGTAAAAGACAGATAGTGCTTGACTAATCTAATTGAATTTTTTGATGAGGTAACAGAGAAAGTTGATGAAGGGAATGGAATAGGTGTTGTCGACATGGATTTTAAAAAAGCAATTAACAAAGTACCACATAAAAGGCTGGCTAACAAAATTGAGGCTCATGGAATTGAGGCTCAGTGTCCAATTGGATAAAAAATTATTGGCTGAAAGACAGAAAACAGAAAGTCATTGTAAATGGTTGTTTTTCAGACTGGATGATGGTAGATAGTGGTGGTCACCAAGGGTCATTGCTGGGACCACTGCTTTTTGATGTATGTAAATGACTTTGATATTGGAATACAGGGTAAAATTTCAAAATTTGCCAATCATACCAAACTTGGAAGTGTGGCAATCAGTGATAATGATACCAACCGACTGCAACATGACATAGATGGGCTAGTGGATTGGATAGACAAGCGGCAGATGGCATTTAATACAGAGAAGTGTGAGGTGATGCATTTTGACACAAGGGATAGGGAGAGGCAAGATATGCTTAATGGCACAGTTCTAAATAGTGCGTAGGGACGCAGCGACCTGGGGGTGCATGTGCACAGATCCATGAAGTGAGCAGAGAGGATCGTTGGCTTCATAGATCAAGGCATTGAGGACAAAAGCTGTGACGTTTTGATGAACCTTTATTAAGCTCTGGTTAGGCCACAAGTAGAATACTGTGTCCAGTTCTGGTCACTGCACTTTCGGAAGGATGTGAGGGTCCCCGAGAGGGTGCAGAGGAGATTTACCAGAATGGTTCCAGGGATGAGGGATTTTAACTACACGGTTAGGTTGGGGAAGCTGGGATTGTTCTCCTTGGAACAAAGGGAATTGAGGGGAGTTCTGACAGGTTTAGGTTAACTGTTCCCATTAGTTGATGGTACAAGGACTTGGGGACACAGATTTAAGGTTTTGGGCAAGTGATTCAGGGGGACATGAGGAAGATCTTTTTAACGCAGTGAGTGGTAACGACCTGAAACTCGCTGTCTGTGAGGTTGTTGGAAGCAGGGATGATCAATGATCTCAGAAGGAAATTGGTTTTGCACTTGAGGGAAATAAACTTACAGGTCCATGGGGATACAATGGGGCTGACTGGATTGCTCTACAGAAAGCCGGCATGGACTTGATGGGCCGAATGGCCTCCTCCTTTGCTTTAATGACTCCATGATTCATGTTGCTTCGAGTTCTTTTGCCAATTATCTTAAACCTTACATCCTCTGGTTACCAACCTGCTTCCATTGGAAACAGTTTCTCCTTATTTATTCTCATCAAAACCTCTTGAGATAAAAGGCAGAATTATATTCTCCCTCAGCGCAGAGCGCAGTGGTGTTTAAAGATTTGATTCCAACTCGCTCCCTCCCCCTCACAAGCATCGAGGCCAGGGCACTGGGCCTGGAGCCAAGCCAGGAATAGAGCCAGGAAACATTGGGAAGCTGTCAGGAAGTCTCTGCTCAGGTAGCTGATTACTGGGATTGCGGAGAGGACTCTCACACCCAGCAGCAGGACAGGGGCAGTGGGAAGGGAGGGAAGGTGGGGACGAGCCATCACCAGCTACCTCATGGATATTAATTTTAATTTTACGTTTTACTGACAATTTCTCTCTCAGCGGGTGATGCGGAGGGCCTTTATTTACCCCTCCCCCAGCCATAACTAGCTGAACTCCCATGCCATTGCTCACTGTTCAGCTGGGGTCTGGAGCACTGACAAGAAGAAGAAAAATTTTGTATTTACATTGCACCTTTTCATGACCTTAGCTTTCAAAGCATTTTACACCCAATAAAATACCTTTTTTTAAAAAATAAAATGTAGTCACTGTTAGTTTTTTTTTAGTTTTAGAGATACAGCACTGAAACAGGCCCTTCGGCCCACCGAGTCTGTGCCGACCATCAACCACCCATGTTATACTAATCCTACATTCCTACCACATCCCCACCTGTCCCTATATTTCCCTACAACCTACCTATACTAGGAACAATTTATAATGGCCAATTAACCTATCAACCAGCAGGTCTTTGGCATGTGGGAGGAAACCGGAGCACCCGGAGAAAACCCACGCAGACACAGGGAGAACTTGCAAACTCCACACAGGCAGTACCCAGAATTGAACCCGGGTTGCTGGAGCTGTGAGGCTGCGGTGCTAACCACTGCGCCACTGTGCCGCCCTGTTGTAATGCAGGAAACACAGCACAGGCCCCCGATGATCCAACATTTGAATGTCAGAACAAAAATAAATCTGCCAGACCTGGACCAAATCCACCACACCACCCAAACAGCCCCCAGATCCCCTGAAGACCCTCTTCGGGATTATGCATAGGTTCTGCAGGCAAATTTTAGAATTCCCGACTTTGGGCCGGCAATGATACTTGCGTCTTTTTTCGGTGTCAATCATGGCTCAGTGGGTAGCACTCCAGCCTCAGTGTTAAAAGATTGTGGGTTCAAGCCCCAATGTGCACAACAGCAAGGGCTGAGCAATGCGTATTTTTAAGGGAGGGTTAAATATTGAAACAGAAAACAAACTTGGCTTGTTGGCTGAATGCATGATCCAATGTGGTTCAGAGCCACACAGGCAAGTAGGATCCCAGATCAGATCCTCAATATGTCGGTCTCGGCCGGTATTGGAGAACACTACAGTTATACTCGGGTTAGGGAAGGAAAGGTAACGGGGAGTTCCCATCCCTCGATTCCTATCCAGAGACTCCTGCTGGAAAATCAGTGTCGGTGGTCTTTGGAGGAATGCAGAGTCAGACTTGCCTGTGATGCCCCTTTAGTGGGGAATATCCTGCTGACATTCACCATCTCACCTCCCTCAAGGAAAGATGGCATTTTGGGGAAGTCCTGGACTCCCTTAGAGCTGTGAGCCCAGCAAAAGGTTAATGGTTTTGGTACAGGCCAAGGGGAAAAACAAAAGCAAATAGCATATCGTCCTCTATGTGCCCTTAAGGGCTGTCCTTGAAAGCACCACAATGTCCCTTGTTAAGTAAGGAGCCATTTCTTCTGCATCCCTGTGTGTGGGAGGTGATCGCCACTCCTCACAGGAATCCAAAATATAACTGAAGCCCCAAGGTCGGTCTACAGCTGATTATCGATGGAGCACGACTGCAAGTATCTGGCAAATGCAGAGAGAACGGAGTCTTAAACACATCAACACCAAGGTCTCTGCTATTTTCATGTGCTGCAGAGGGATGCAGGAATTCGCTACAGTGGGCTAGAAATATTTGGACCACCACCACCCCTCCACCCGCCACCCCCCACCCCACCCCCCACCCCCCACCCCTCAACTTGCCCCTCCACCACCAGAAGGATGGGATTTTTCTTTCTATGTCCAGAACCAGAGACTTAAGGATCGCAAAAGAAACAGAGGAATGGCGGACAAAGTGATTTAGATCAGGTACAGAGAGAGAAACAAAGAGAAGGAAAGAAGAGCAAAGTGGGGGGGGGGGGGTGGGGGGGGGGAAAGAGGAAGACAGGAAAAGTGAGAAATAAATTTTAGTTTGTAAAATTTTTAGTATCTCTAATGAGAATTTACTATCTGTAGAAATGAGACACCATAGATTCACTTGTTTCCTCTCTGGGCCAGAGAAGTTGAATGGAATTGCAGGACCTAGTCATTAAAAGGTTAAGTGGCAGCCCTAACTATCTGGGGCAAGTCTTATTGGTAATGAATGCACATATACAGCAATTTCACGGGGAGGTTGAGGGCGAGCTGCCGTTTCTGCGAGGCTAACAAAGCAGCGGCGTGTTGTATGATTGCCTTTAAGAGGGTGTCCCTTTAAGATTTTAGTATGTTAATGAGCCAAGTACCAGGATGCAGTCATGTGACTCTAAATCAGAGACACTCTGCAACTGTAACACCCACAGTAAGGTTCTGTAAATAATTAGCTCTGTACTGTATATAATAGTCTAGATGTTAATAAAGCTGTTTGAGGTCTACAACCATCTGGACTCCACAGATCTCATTTATGTTGTATCAGACAACATAAAAGAACTCATTATATGGTGGCAGTAGTGGCGAGAAGACAAAGTCTAGATTTGAAGACCATGGTTACAACAGCGCTGAAAATGACCTTTCCTTCAGTCACTAGAGAAAAAGTTCAAGAAAAATACTAGCTCAGTGAAAAAAACAACTTACCTGAAGTTGTAGAACACAGAATGATGGGCTGCAAGTAAATCGGGCGAGTCATGTGCTGACAGACAAGGGATACTGCTTTAAAAAAGCTTTGAAGTCCTTCAAAGCATTGCCTTTTTCTAAAAGTTACATGTAAAAAAAAAGAAAGACCCGATTCCTCCCCCAGGCTGATTGTGATTGGCACCATTACAGGAGGTGTCTGTTATAAAAAATGCGGGAAAACCCCAATATCTGCAGAACCTTATACAGGCAGCCAAAGTTAAAAAAACCCATTAAAGCGCTCAACCGTGAATAAGAGCTTCCATTCACCAAGCCACAGTAAATAATCTCAAAACTACTAGAGCCTGAAGAACATAAACAAACTCTAGCAAAAGCCCCATTGGACCTTCTATTGAGCAGCTGTGTAAACAGAACAGACATAAGTGCTGGAAACAAGATAAACGTACAGCACTAGCAAACATATGCTCCTGTGAATCAAAGCAGCTAGTATAAATAACAGTTTCTTAAAGGGAAAACAGTGCAGAGTCATAGAACAAGTCTTAAAGCAAGTTTTAAGCAAAAGAACAGCAGAAAGAAGGATACCAAATTTCCCAGCATGAACGGGAAGGCCATGGATATCCTATCTGAGTTGGAAATGTTCAAACAAAGGATGCAGTAATGCTTCACGGAACAAATAATTGTAGAACCAGAAAAACAGGCTATGAAAATTCTAATAGCATTTCGAAATGAGGGATTACACAGAATCAACACCTCTGTACTATCTGATGATGACCAGAAAGATCCTGAAAAGATATGGAAAGTGCAAGATCAGCTTTGATTACGAGTGAATATTAGAATTCACTGCCTGTAATTGATGTCCTACAGGCAACAGTCATAGGAATCAATAGACCAGTTCATCAGTAGATGCTGTAGCAAGGGCAACGAATGCGACTTTTCAGAAACTGAGTTGTCAGACTGAATAATGGAGATCGTGATTGCATTAACACCCATTGAAGCATTTCAGAAAGACCTCTTTGGGAAAAAGAAAGGTCACAGCATTGATGCACTGCTGGAAGAGGGCAGGAAATATGAAGCCATTGTCGCTGGACAACAGCACCTGCAAGCACTAGATGCTGCCAACAGCATCGGCATGATAACCAGGTTGAAAAGGGCAAGCAAGCTGTGTGGCAAGTGTGGTTTGTCTCACTCACTGCAAAGTTGTCCGACATTTCAAGAACTGTGCAAGGCGTGCGATGCAAAAGGACACTGGGCCCACCTATGCAAGAAATCTGGCTCCAAAGACACAAACAGAAGGTACAGCAGGACACAAGCAAAAAGAAAACAGATGCGACAACAGGGCACAAGCAGCAAGGAGAGCACCAGAGACCTGCGTAAACACAGGCCAATACACAAAGTCCACAGCAAAACAGACAACTCAACGAGTCATAATTCTCAACCAGAAGACGAATATTGTGAACCTGACACATCACGTTGATGAAGTCAGAGTCTTAGACATAGAGTTTTACAGCACAGAAACAGGCCCTTCGGCCCAACGCACCTGCGCTAACCATCAAGCACCCATCCAATCTAATCCCATTTTCCCGCACCTGGCCCGTAGCCTTGTATGCTATGGTGTGGTGACCAGAACTGTACACAGTACTCCAGCTTTGGCCTAACCAGCATTTTATACAGCTCTAACATAACCTCCCTACTCTTATATTCTATCCCTTGGCTAATAAAGGCAAGTATCCTGTATGCCTTCCTAACCACCTTATCTACCTGTGCTGCGGCCTTCAGTGGACAAGCACCCCAAGGTCCCTCTGACTCTCTGTACTTCCTAGGGTCCTACAATCCAATGTATATTCCCTTGCCTTGTTAGTCCTCCCAAACTGCACCACCTCACACTTCTCAGGATTAAACTTCATCTGCCAAGGCACCGCCATCTTACCAGCCCATCTATATCGTCCTATAATCTAAGGCTTTCCTCCTCACTATTTACGACACCACCACTTTTCGTGTCGTCTGTGAACTTACTGATCATACCTCTTAAATTCACGTCAAAATCATTAATGTACACTGCAAACAGAAAGGGTCCCAGCACCGATCCCTGCAGTACCCCACTGGTAACAGGCTTTCACTCGCAAAAACAAACCTTGACCATTACCCTCTGCCTCCTGCCACTAAGCCAATTTTAGATCCAATTTGCCAAATTGCCCTGGATCCCATGTGCTCTTACCTTCTTAAGCAATCTCCCATGAGGGACCTTATCAAAAGCCTTACTGAAGTCCATGTAGACTACTTCGACTGCTTTACCCTATTCTACACATCTAGTCACCTCCTCGAAAAATTCAATCAAATTTGTTAGACACGATCTCCCCCTGACAAAGCCATGCTGACTATTCCTGATTAATCCCTGCCTCTCCAAGTGGAGACTAATCCTGTCCCTCAGAATTTTTTCCAATAATTTCCCTACCACTGACATTAGACTCACCGGCCCATAATTACCTGGTTTATCCCTGCTACCCTTCTTGAATAATGATACCACATTCACTGTCTTCCAGTCCTCTGGTACCCCTCCTGTGGCCAGAGAGGTTTTGAAAATGTGTGTCAGAGCCCCCGCTATCTCCTCCCTTGCCTGGGATACATCTGATCTGGGCCTGGGGATTTATCCACTTTTAAGCCCTTTCAATGCTACTTTGATCATGTATATCACAATCCCCCTCCCTGATCACTACACCTACCTCGTCCCTCTCCATAATGAGCACAGATGGAAAGTAATCATCCAAAACATCACCTATGTCCTCCGGCTGCACACACAGATTGCCTCTGTGATCCCTAATGGGCCCCACTTTTTCCCTGGTTATCCTCTTGCCCCTAAGATACTTAGAAAACACTGTGGGATTTTCCTTTATCTTGTCTGCCAGTGATTTTTCATGCCCCCTCTTCGCTCTCCTAATTACTTTTTTAAGTACTCCCCTACACTTTCTAAACTCCTCTAGGGCCTCAGCTGTTTTCAGGGCTCTGAATGTGCCATAAGCCTCCTTTTTTTTTTTTTACTTATCCAATCCTCGACATCCCTTGACATCCAGGGTTCCCTTGACATGTTGGTCCTACCCTTCACCTTTACGGGAACATGTTGGACCTGAACTCTCACTATTTCCTTTCTAAATGACTCCCACTGGTCTGATGTAGACTTTCCTACAAGAAGCTGCTCCCAGTCCACTTTGGCCAGATCTGTTTTATCATATTGAAATCTGCCTTCCTCCAATCTGGGACTTTTGTTTCCGGTCCCTGTATGTCCTTTTCCATAACTACCTTAAATCTTAGAGTTATGGTCACTATCCCCGAAATGCTCCCCCACTGCTACTTCCACCACTTATCTGGCTTCATTCCCTTGAATTAGGTCCAGTACTGCCCCTCCTCTTGTAGGACTCTATGTGCTGGCTGAAAAAGCTCTCCTGAATGCATTTGAAGAATTCTGCCCCCTTTAGCTTTTTGCACTAATACTATCCCCTCTAATATAGGGGAAGTTGAAATCCCCTACTATTATTACCCTATTAATTTTGCACCTCTCTGAGATTTGCCTACATATCTGCTCCTCTATCACTCCCTGACTGTTTGGAGGCCTGTAGTACACCCCCAGCCAAGTAATAGCCCCCTTTTTGTTTTTATGTTCTACCCCACATGGCCTCATTTGAGGGACTTTCTAAGATATCACCCCTCCTTGCTACAGTAATTGACTCTTTGATCAACAGTGCAATGCCACCTCCTCTTTTACCCCCTCCCCCATCACATCTGAAGATTCTATACCCTGGGATATTAAGCTGCCAGTCCTGCCCTTCCCTCAACCATGTCTCTGTGATCGCAATAATATCTCATCCCCTGTGTTAATCAACGCCCTCAATTCATCTGCCTTACGAGTAAGACTCCTTGCATGAAAATAGATACAATCCAACCTTGCATTATTTGCTTGAGCCTTAACAGGTCTACATTTACTCTGCCCTCCAGACTGACTTAGCTTCTCTTCCATATGTGATTGTACATCACCCCCTACTGTGCTTCCGCTCTGTATCCCATCCCCCTGTCAAATGAGTTTAACCCCCCTCCCCCCCGCCCAAAAGCATTAGCAAACCTCCCAGCAAGAATGTTTCTCCCGTTCCGGTTCAGGTGCAATACGTCCATCTTATACAGATCCCACCTTCGCCAGAAACAGACCCAGTGATTCAGGAAACTAAAGCCCTCCCTCCTGCACCCTCTCCTCAGCCATGTATTCATTTGCTCCAACCTCCTATTCCTATACTCACTAGCCCGGGGAGCTGAGAGAAACCCAGAGATTACAACCTTTGAGGTCCTACTTTTTAATCTGCTGCCTAGCTCCCTAAATTCTTTTTGCAGGACCTCATCCCTCTTTCTACCTATGTCATTGGTACCAATGTGGACCACGACCTCCAGCTGTGCACCCTCACCCTCCAGAATACTTTAACCGCTCTGTGATACCCATGACCCTTGCACCAGGGAGGCAACATACCATCCTGGAATCACGTCTGCGACCACAGAAATGCCTATCTGTTCCACTAACCATAGAATCCCCTACCACTCTTGTCCTCGTCCCTTTTCCTCCATACCAGCACAGCTGCGTCACCCATGATATTCTCGATGCATTCTCCAGAGGAACCCACTTTCCCATCGGTACTCAGAACTGAGTACCGGTTAGAAAGTGGGATGTCCTCTGGCAACTCCTGCACTACCTGCCCTGACCTCTGTCCATCCGGCAGCCACCCAGTCACCCCCCGAATGCGCTTGCCTGGGCACCAGCTTGACTAACTCCTGAAACGAGCCATCCACGTAGTCCTTCACCTCGTGGATGCGCCACAGTGACTCGGCCACCTATCGAGCTCCGAAACCCGAAGTTCAAGCTTCTGCGACCGGAGACACCTTCTGCAGACATGTTTGCCAAGGTCACATGGCATGTCAACGACTTCCCACAGTGCACAGGAGGCACATTCTGCTTGGCCAAGCTGCCCTGCCATTACTTAATTTTGTAATGAAAACTTGCCAGTGTAATAACTTACCAGCTATTTACAATCAGATTTTATCCTCTTTTCCTTTGAGACCAAAGAGCACCTTCCACTGCTTCCAGCCAGCGAAAATACCCACACTCAACTTACAGCCTCACTCCATGCAAACAGCACTAGAACAGCTAGTAAATACTAATAATTTATAGGTAGCTATCCTGGGGCTTTAATTTAAAAGGAACCTTTTTTTTTATTCCAATCTATCTCAGCTAACCCAGGCAATAACAGCTGCCACCCACCGACCAATCTGCGCACAGAATTTCGCAGATGTCACGATTCATTTTTTCACTAAATTCAAACAGAGTGTGCGCAGAAACAGTCAGAGAGTCTGAACGCTGCCCCAGACATCGGGTAGGCGAAGGGCCTCGAGCCCTGCTCTTTATTTTATAGCTCTTCTTCAGCCCTGTTCCTTCCAGGTCCGCCGCTGCCCCGGACATCAGGTAGGCAAAGGGCCTCGAGCCCTGCTCTTTATTTTTTAGCTCTTCTTCAGCCCTGTTCCTTCCAGGTCTGCCGCTGCCCCAGACATCGGGTAGGCGAAGGTAGTGAAACAACTGGAAGCTTTCGCCACTATTAACATCACATGCCCAAAGAGAGCTGGCAAACATACACTCCGGGTCAAGATTGACACCGGCGCTAGTGTAAATATCCTATCAGCCCGAATACTCAAAAACAATGGAAATCAATGATACAACCAACAACTGCCAAGTTATCTGCATACAGTGGGTCACCCATCCCTTGCAGTGGCACGCTGACAATACAATGCAGCGAAGGCAAGTCGGCATAGAAACCACAATCATTCTACCTAGTAGACACGAGCGGACCAGCAGTAGCAGGACTACCAGCGTGTAAGGACCTCAATATCATAACTATCCACGAGGTCACCAAGATACCAATTACAGCAGAAGAGACCAAGGGGAAATCTCCAAGGACCGGAACCCACTCGCAGACTCTGGCCAGCATCAAACGGTGCAGTCTGGTAAACCAGCAACAGCACAGCTATGCCACGGCTTCACCTCTGTTATCCAGAGAACCGCCAGCACAACAACGAGTCAGAGTGGACAGGTAT
Source organism: Heterodontus francisci (assembly GCF_036365525.1). Classification (NCBI taxonomy): domain Eukaryota; kingdom Metazoa; phylum Chordata; class Chondrichthyes; order Heterodontiformes; family Heterodontidae; genus Heterodontus; species Heterodontus francisci. The sequence continues at coordinate 17,793,691 of NC_090399.1, forward strand.
CTCCATGACACCAAGTACTCTGCCTCCAACAAGTCCTCAACCTTGAGCCCCCAAGCCTTCAGAGGTGGAGGATGAGGAGAGGCGAAGGACACACAATGTCCTGAAGATGCAGAGGAGGAATGAGTCGAAGCATTGTCTGTTGGCTCTTCGAGATGAGGTACCGGAACTCTCCAAGAAAGACAAGGCCCCAAAAGTGGTCATCTTGAGAAAAGCAACAGAGTATCTTAGCAGGCTGAAGGCAGAGCAACAGAAACTGAGTGCAGAGAGGGAGAGACTTCAGAAAGAACAGCAACAAATGAGACACAAATTCCCCGAGCAAGAATTGTCAAGCCACCGAGATGATGTATGGACTTTTCAGTCTCTATATTTGTAAATTTCACAATCTCTATCCATGTGTAAATAATTTGGATGTTATCAACGTTATGTGTTTGTACTATTAGCATACGAGACTTATCTTTGGAAAGAAGGGGGATGTTGTATAATTGCCTTTAAGAGTGTCGTCCCTTTAAGATCTGAGTATGCTAATGAACTAAGTACCAGGATGCAGTCATGTGACTCGGAGCCAGAGTCACTCTGCAACTGTAACACCCACAGTAAGGTTCTGCAAATAGTTAGCTCTGTACTGTATATAATGGTCTAGCTTTAATAAACCGGTTTGAGATCTTCAACCATTTGGACTCCGTGCATCTCATTTATGTTGCATCAGACAACATAAAAAACTCATTACATGGTGCACATCAACCAGTAACTTGCCGCAATCTGAAATTCCTTGCCAACAGTTGCTGGACAATTTACGTATGAATAATGGCGAGCGCCATTACATTTGCTGTTGTTTTGTCAGCAAAATCTGGGCCTTTAATATAAATGCAGCACGAAGTAAAATATGATCTCGCTAACACAGACCAAAAAAAAACTGAAACTGCAGAATAAAGGACCACACATAGCATAACCATGACAACCCAGTGTAGCTACAACCCAACATGTTATTTTGATGTCGCCATGGTAAACTCCCATTTGCCTATTGTAATGATAATGTAGAGTAGGCCAATTATCATAACCCCAATGCTCACTGAACTTAATATATTACAGGATTTTTTTGTACATTTGTACAGAAGCTGCTCCTTTCACAACGTTACTGTCTCTGCCTTTATTCCGTTGAGATGACTATTTCAGGAGCATGTGTTCCACCTTGTCAATCCTTTACTTCTCATCAGTGCTTACCAAAGTACGATTGAATAACAACCACAACATGCATTTATACAGCACCTTTTACATTGTCAAGCATCTCAAGGTGCGTTACAGGAGTGTTAGCAAACAAAATTTGGCACATAAGCAGATATTAGGTACATGTGACCAGAAGCTTGACCAAACAGGTAGATTTTAAGGAGTGACTGAAAGGAGGAAAGAGAGTTTAGGGAGACAGAAAGGTTAAGGGAGGAAATTCCAGTACCACAAGACACGCAGTGCTGGATACACAACCAATTACATATTATAGGGACCACAAAGTTATTCCCTAGGTTATTACAATCTTAGATTCTTAAGTTTTGAAAGGGCTCTGATGAGAAGAGACCTTATAGGGATAATGTATGATAAGTGAGGAGATCCATTAATCCTGAGCACAATTTTAAGTTAAGTTATGATGGTAGAACAAGGGGATATAATTGCATGCGGATAAAGAGTAACTTTAGGACTGATATCCGAAAGAACTTTGGCATGAGCAAGAATGGGCACCCCATTATTAGAGGGAGAATGTATGAAGTCAATCAAGAGGCAGCTAAGTACAGTGAAGGAAAAGTAGGAACAATTCATTCAACCCCCTTGAGCCTGTTCCACCATTCAGTCAGGTCATTGCTGATCTCCATCTTAACTCCATCTACCAAACAAAAAAACTAACAATCCCATTTTGGAAATTTTCACTTGACCTTCAACATGCACAGTATTTTGGGGGTGGAGGCACAGGGGAAAGGTTCTCGATTTCCACGACCCTTTATGCGACGAAGTACCTCCTGACATCATCCATGAATGGCCGAACTCTAATTTTAAGATTACGCTCCCTTGTTCTGGACTCCCCCACCAGAGGAAATAGGGCAAGTAGAGAGAAACTATCAACTCCTTTAATCATCTTAAACACCTCAGTTAGTCTTCCATACCCGAGTACAAGCCTATGCAACCTGTCTTCATAATTTAACACTTTTAGCCCCAGTGTCATTCTAGTGAATCTGTCCTACTGTAACCGGGGAGGGGGGGTGGGGAAAGTGCGTGTGCTGGCTGTGTAAGGATGAGATGAGTCTGCCAAATGGCCTCCTGCGAACATACTTATCCTTGTGATCTTTACTGCCTTTAATGCAACATTGCAAATCAAACATGATCTCAAATAGATGTGTAATACATGTACAGAAAATTGAGATGATGGTTATACAACCAGGATTAAGATCTAAAGCTGCCGAGGAACTACAGGGGTTCAAACACTGACCTTTATCCTTCAAGATTTGAGTTGAAATCCAAACTAGACTAGGATGGTAAACATCTCATCTTTTTTGCCATTTCTTCTAACTTTGGAGAACACCACCTGACCAAGGCTAGCCAATTACTTTCTTGTGAAGTCAGATGTCATGACATGTGTAAAATTGACCAATCAAGTTCTTGGAAGGTGGGGTATCAGCACCTGACCTGAATTATCTACAGTTTCTGGGTGAAGTGGGGGCAGAAGGGTATTACTACCTGATCAATTGATTTCTTTGGTGGAGGGGGGTCAGGGGTCACCATTTGACCAATGTTGACCAGTATAATAACAGTCTCCACCTGTTGGTTTCTTGGGAAGGTGCGTGTCACCACCTCACGAATACTGACCAATCAGTTGGTTGTGTGGTTGAGTGTCACTGCCTGACTAATGCTGTCAATCAGTTTCTTGTAAGGCTAGATATCACCTGACCTATCTTCACCAATCGGTTTCTTTAGGGTGGGTTCACCACTTGACTACATCATCGTCAAGTTACATCAATTCTGCAACATAGAAATCGGCCGTTCGGCCCAACTGGTCTATTCTGGTGTTTATGCTCCACATGAGCTTCCTCCTGCCCCTCTTCATCTCACCCTATCAGCATATCCCCCTATTCCTTTCTCCCTCATGTGAGTTCCCCATTCTCTCCACTCTTCTGGGTAAAGATTTTTCTCCTGAATTCCCTATTAATGATTATCTTATATTTATGACCCCGAGTATTAGTCTCCCCAACAAGTTGAAACATTTTCTTCATGTGCACCCTATTGAACCCCCTCATTATTTTAAGGAGTTCCATCAGGTCACCCTTTGTTGTTCTCTTTTCGAAAGAAAAGAGCCCCAGCCTGTTCCCCATTTCCTGATAGATTTAACCTCTCAGTGCTGGTATCATTCTTCTGAAGTCTTTTTTTGTGCCTCCTCCAATGACTAATGCCCGCCAATCGGTTTATTGTCAGAGGTGCACATCACTACCTGACCGATGCTGATACATCAGTTTCTTGTCAGCTTGGACAATAGCCAACAGCATTCGGCCTATAGTTGCTGAGAGTATTTAAGCTACTTCAACAATGGGGAGTTACATTAATATATAAATCTGAAAATAGCTGTGACAAGTTCCCAAGGATGGACATGAGTGATGGAACATGGTGGTGAGAGAAAGCCTGCCTATATCTAGCTTACTATGTTTCACCAGGCATCCTTTTGTTTGTGTGAACTGTTAAGAAAACGTGTGTATTTATATTGAGCTTTATCACAGTGAAATGTCTCAAAGTGCTTTGTGCGATGAGTTGATTTGAAGCCCAGTGATTATTGTTCTGTCGGGAAGTATGACATCCATTCCATGCCAGGAACATCCCACAAACAACAGATCCGGCGAGTGCTCAGTTAGTCTGTTTTTTTTCCCTTTCGGTGATGTCGGGTTGTGAGAGGTATCTTGGCCGGGGGCCTAACGGCGACAAAATAGTCTCTGCTTCTCTTCAAATAACGCCACACGAATCATGGGCGCAGGATGACAGGGCTTTAACTTCGACACCATCTGAAGGGGCTCAATCTGTTTGCTGGGAGAATTGGAACCTTCCCATTCAGGTGATAATAGGCACTCAATAGAACAAGCCAAAAATAATAATCTTCTTGCTGAAGAAGCCCATGTTTCTCTGTGCTTATCGGCACCTCCAGCCTCAAAAACAAGGTGGCCAGATAATTCGCTGTTGCCATTGTTTGCAAAGTCTGGCTCGGGTATAAAATTAAAACCCGACCCGACAACAGCCAACCCGAACCCAGCCCGGGACCAAGTCCTTTAATTTCTTTAAATGCCCGACCCAACCTGAGCCCGACACATGTAGTCGGGTTTGGTCAGGCAGCCAGGCCTTACTGCAGAGTGCAGACACCTTGACGTCCTGAATGCTCATTTGAAAATTACTTCCCGGAGCAAGGCAGCATTGTCCACGTCCAGCCTGACCCAACCTGAGCCCGAATGCTGGACCCGCAAGAGAGACCCGACCCAACCCGACCCGACCCAACCCGAGCCCTACACATGTCGTCGTGTCTGGTTGGGTTCGGGTCGGCTAGCCACGCTTTAATTGTCTGTTTCAATCTATTGGAACTTTCAATTCCTGGATTAAAAGATTTTGGCTTTCAGTCCATTTAATCCAGGCTGAGGGAGTGCTGCATTGCTCGGGAGAAACAATCGACTCTCGTCAGGAATGGAATATAAAAGTGGGGAAGGTTTGCTACAGTTATACAGGGCACTGGTGCAACCGCATCTGGAGTACTGCATGCAGTTTTGGTCTCCTTACTTAAGAAAGGATATAACTGCATTAGAAGCAGTTCAGAGAAGGTTTACTTGACTGATTCTGCGGATGAAGGGTTATCTTATGAGGAAAGGTCGAACAGGTTGTGCCTATACCCATTGGAGCTTAGAAGAATGAGAGGTGATCTTATTGAAACATCTCAGGTCCTGAGGGAACTTAACAGGTGGATGCTGAAAGGAATTTTCCTCTTATGGGAGAGACTAGAACGAGGGGACACAGTTTAAAAATAAGGGGTCTCCCATTTAATAGGGAGCTGAGGAGAATTATTTTTCTCTGTGTTGTTAGTCTGTGGAATTCTCTTCCTCAGAGAGGCAGGGTCATTGAATATTTTTAAGGCTGAGTTAGATAGATTCTTGATTGACAAGGGAGTCAGAGGCCATAGCAAGTAGACAGGAAAATGGAGTTGAGGCCACAATCACATCGGCCATGATCTTATCAAATGGCGGAGCAGGTTCAAGGGGCCAAATGGCCTACTCCTGCTCCTAATTTGTGTGTTTGTATGACCTGTTGTGTCCCAGTGTCAGGTTCTATACACGACAGGTTCAGGGAACAATTCAATCCCCCTTTGGTACAGTTCGGCCTGCGTGTGTCTCAGCGTCAGCTCCCATACATGAACAATACACAATGGGTAAAAGGGAATGATTTGGTCCGTCTGGTACTGTAGAGTCTGTGTGTGTCTGTGTCAGCTCCTGTGCATGCACTGAACATAGTAGGTAAAAAGGAAGGATTCACTCCTCTCTGCTACTGTACGGCCTGTGTGTGTCTGTGTCAGCTCCTGTACATGTACAGCACACAGCGGATAATAGGGAATGATTCACTCCTGTATGGTAATTTACAGCCCGCGTGTGTCTCAGTGTCAGCTCCTACACATATACAATACACTGCAGGGTAAAAGGGAGCAATTCCTCCTTCTGTGGCACTGTTCAGTTTGCAAGGTTCTCAACCTGCTTTGATACTGTGTGAGTCTCATGCACAGATCCCATCATTATCACCAACAGCTCCAACAAACTAAGTGCCAAGATGGCATTAAAAAATCCTTACTGTTGTCAGTTGGACTGAAAGCGCTGAATGTATGTATAAAGTGAAAAGGTGGGCATTGCAGTCACACAAAAGCCAAGCAATGTTATAGTATAGCTCCCATGGTGTTTCAGTGGGAGGGGCATTGACCTTTGACCCTCCATTAACTTAGAAAGGAAACACTGTGGCTAATTGGGGAATATTTGTCCTGAACCTTTTTTTGTTTGTAATGGGCCTCTGAAGGTGATGGTTATTCTGGAGCTATTTCCTCGTGATACCCGACTGACTGCTTGACGTGTTAGCATAACCCACTCATGTTCCTGCGTCAGAAGCTTTTGGGTTCAAGCCCCAGTCTAGGACTGACATTCTGGTCTGATAAACTGAAAAAGAATTCACATTTATATAGCGCCTCCCAGAATCTCAGGAAATCCCAAAGTGCTTTACAGCCAATTAAGTAATTTCAAAGTGTAGTTACTGTTGTAGGAAATGCAATGGCTAATTTGTGCAGAGCAAACTCCCATAAACAGCATGGAGATACTGACCAGAAAACATAACTTTAGTAGTGCTGGTTAGGGGCTAGGCATTGGCCAGGACACTGGAGAGAACTCTCCTGCTCTTCTTTGAAACAGTCCCAAACCCGAGACTTGAGGGCATTGTCTGTGCTGACTATCCGATGCAGTACTGAGCAGGTGTTACTCTGTCAGAGGTGCTGTCTTTCAGAAGAAAAGTTAAAACCGAGGACCCGTCTGCTCTCTCAGGTGGATGTAAAAGATCTCATGCAATATTTTGAAGAGCAGAAGATTTCTTTCCTGGTGTCCCGGTCAATATGTATCCTTCAACCAACATCACTAAAACCACATTATCTTGTCATTTATCTCTTTGGTGTTTGTGGGGTCTTTTTTTTTAGATTTAGAGATACAGCACTGAAACAGGCCCTACGGCCCACCGAGTCTATGCTGACCATTAACCACCCATTTATACTAATCCCATATTCCTACCACATCCCCACCTGTCCCTATATTTCCCTACCACCTACCTATACTAGGGGCAATTTATAATGGCCAATTTACCTATCCACCTGCAAGTCTTTTGGCTGTGGGAGGAAACTGGAGCACCCGGAGAAAACCCACGCAGACACAGGGAGAACTTGCAAACTCCACACAGGCAGTACCCAGAATTGAACCCGGGTCGCTGGAGCTGTGAGGCTGCGGTGCTGACCACTGCGTCACTGTGCCGCCCTTGATGTGCAGACACATTGGCTGCTCTATTTCCCACAACAGTGACTACACCTCAAAAGCGTGTTTCATTGGCTCTACAGCTCTTTAGGACATCCTGGAATCATGAAAGGTGCAAACCCTTTCCCTTCTCTTCCTGTAGGTTAATACAATCGATGGGTCCCAGAGACAGTCCAGAGAAGATTGGTCAAAATCAATCCCTGTTTTCGGAGGGAAGCTCAGATTCTTCAGCCTGGAGAACTAGCATCTCGGATAACAGCACAAAGAAGCCAAGGGCAGAAGCACAAGAAGACACAGCAGGCACATGGGAGCTCTACCACCACTAAGTTTCCCATCAACTTGTACAAATATTGCCGTTCTATCACTGTCGCTGGGTCGAAAACACAGTTGCAGCACAGTGGGAGTATTGTCACCTCGCAGACTGCAGTGGTTCAGGAAGGTGGCTCACCACTGCCTGCTCAGGGGAAACTAGGGACAGGCAATAAATGCTGGCCCTGCCAGTGTCATCCAAGAATGAATAATAAAAAGGATTGTGAAAGGAAAGTTAGGATAGAAGCCAGGAAGGATTTCTTCACACAGAAGTGTGAGCAGCAGCTGCAACAAGTCTCCCAGAAGGGAGACTGAGGTCTGAACACTCAGCTCATTGAAGCAGCCAGATGGCTGCAGTGGGAAGACAATCGGGCTGGTATTCTGGAAGGAGGAGGTCAAGTGAGCTGAAAGGCCTTCTTCATCCGTAAGTTTCTCTCCGCCATTTCTCTCGACCCCGATGACTACAAGTGCACGGTCAGGCTGTACTATCAGGCAGTGAAATCAAAAGAAAGACTTGTATTTACTATTTACCTCAGGATGTTCCAAAGTGCTTCACAACCAATGAAGTTCTTTTTTAATTCATTCACAGGACGTGAGCATTGCCAATAAGGCCAGCATTTATTACCCACCCCTAATAACCCTTGAAAAGCTAGTGAGCTGCCTTTTTGAATTCAACTGAGTGGCTTCCCAGGCCATTTCAGAGGACAGTCAAAAGTCAACCCCACTGCTTTGGGTCTGGAGTCACATGTAGGCCAGACCTAGTGAGGAGAGCACATTTCCTTCTGTTTCGACCACGTGATGTTTCCCACTGTTCAACTCCCCACCTGACCGCAGCAAGTGTATTTGTCTCAGAGCTTAGCCCCTTAGTGTTTTATTTTTCAAATAAACAGACAGCGACAGGTTTTCTTGCAGCATTTAAAAACAGAAAATCAATTGTTTGTTGATCAGTGCGTCTCATCCTGAAATTGTCACAACCGCATCCACTCACGCATTCGCTCACACACCCGCACACACATGAAACAGATAGAGAAAGGGAAAATGAAGGGGGCTTTTAGTGTGGGGGGAAAGATTATGATATACCTGTTGAATTCTCTTGGAAATCAAGTTCTGGATGGGTGCAGGCCTGAGATGAGAGTAGATTTCTCTCTTGATTGAAGGTTCAATTGAAGATGGGTAACTGCGAGTTCTCACTGCTGTATACTATAAATTTTTAAAAATTTATTCATGGGATGTGGGCGTCGCTGGCTAGGCCAGCATTTAATGCCCATCCCTAATTGCTCTTGAGAAGGTGGTGGTGAGCTGCCTTCTTGAACTGCTGCAGTCCATGTGGGGTAGGTACACCCACAATGTTGTCAGGAAAGGAGTTCCAGGATTTTGACCCAGCGACAGTGAAGGAACAGCGATATAGTTCCAAGTCAGGATGGTGTGTGACTTGGAGGGGAACTTGCAAGTGGTGGTGTTCCCATGTATCTGCTGCCCTTGTCCTTCTAGTTGGTAGAGGTCGCGGGTTTGGAAAGTGCTGTCTAAGGAGCCTTGGTGCATTGCTGCAGTGCATTTTGTAGATGGTACACACTGCTACCACTATGCATCAATGCTGGAGAGAGTGAATGTTTGTAGATGGGGTGCCAATCAAATGGGCTGCTTTGTCCTGGATGGTGTCTTGAGTGTTGTTGGAGCTGCACCCATCCAGGCAAGTGGAGAGTATTCCATCACACTCCTGACTTGTGCCTTGTAGATGGTGGACAGGCTTTGGGGAGTCAAGAATTACTCGCCGCAGAATTCCTAGCCTCTGACTTGCTCTTGTAGCCATGGTATTTATATGGTTACTCCAGTTCAGTTTCTTGTCAATGGTAGCCCCTAGGATGTTGATAGTGGGGGATTCAGCGATGGTAATGCCGTTGAATGTCAAGGGGAGATGGTTAGATTCTCTATTGTTGGAGATGGTCATTGCCTGGCACTTGTATGGTGCGAATGTTACTTGTCACTTATCAGCCCAAGCCTGGATATTGTCCAGGTCTTGCTGCATTTCTACAAGGATTGCTTCAGTATCTGAGGGGTCGCAAATCGTGCAATCATCAGTGAACATTCCCACTTCTGAGCTTATGATTGAAGGAAGGTCATTGATGAAGCAGCTGAAGATGGTTGGGCCTCGGACACTACCCTGAGGAACTCCTGCAGTGATGTCCTGGTGCTCAGATGATTGACCTCCAACAACCACAACCATCTTCCTTTGCATTAGGTATGACTCCAACCAGCGGAAAGTTTTCACCTCAGATTCCCATTGACTCCAGTTTTGCTACAGCTCCTTGATGCCATACTGGATCAAATGCTGCCTTGATGTCAAGGGCAGTCACTCTCACCTCACCTCTTGAGTTCAGCTATTTTGTCAATGTTTGAACCAAGGCTGCGATGAGGTCAGAGGCTGAGTGGCCCTGGCGGAACCCAAACTGAGCATCACTAAGCAGGTTATTGCTAAGCAAGTGCTGCTTGATGGCATTGTTGATGACACCTTCCATCATTTTACTGATGATAGAGAGTAGGCTGATGGGGTGGTAATTGGCCAGGTTGGACTTGTCCTGCTTTTTGTGTACAGGACATACCTGGGCAATTTTCCACATTGCCGGATAGATGCCAGTGTTGTCGCTATACTGGAACAGCTTGGCTAGGGTCACGGTCAGTTCTGGAGCACAGGTCTTCAACACTATTGTCGGAATATTGTCAGGGCCCATAGCCTTTGCAGTATCCAGTGCCTTCAGTCGTTTCTTGATATCACATGGGGTGAATCGAATTGGCTGAAGTCTGGCATCCGCGATGATGGGGACTTCAGGAGGAGGCCGAGATGGATCATCAACTCGGCACTTCTAGCTGAAAATTGTTGCAAATGCTTCAGCCTTATCTTTCGCACTGCTGTGCTGGGCTCCCCCATCATTGAGGATGTGGATATCTGTGGAGTCACCTCCTCCAGTTAGTTGTTTAATTGTCCACCACCATTCACGGCTGGATGTGGCAGGACTGCAGAGCTAGATCTGATCCGTTGGTTATGGGATCGCTTAGCTCTGTCTATTGCATGCTGCTTATGCAGTTTGGCATGCAAGTAGTCCTCTGTTGTAGCTTCACCAGGTTGACACCTCATTTTGAGGTATGCCTGGTGCTGCTCCTGGCATGCCCTCCTGCACTCTTCATTGAACGAGGGTTGGTCTCCTGGCTTGATGGTAATGGTACAGTGGGGGATATGCCGGGCCATGAGGTTACAGATAATGGTTGAGTACAATTCTGCTGCTGCTGATGGCCCACAGCGCCTCATGGACGCCCAGTTTTGCATTGCTAGATCTATTCGAAATCTATCCCATTTAGCATGGTGATAGTGCCACACAACACAATGGACGGTATCCTCAATGTGAAGGCGGGACTTCGTCTCCACAACGACTGTGCGGTGGTCACTCCCACCAATACTGTCAAGGACAGAAGCATCTGCGGCAGGCAGATTGGTGAGGACAAGGTCAAGTATGTTTTTCCCTCTTGTTGGTCCCCTCAACACCTGCCGCAGACCCAGTCTAGCAGCTATGTCCTTTAGGACTCGGCCAGCTTGGTCAGTAGTGGTGCTACCGAGCCACTCTTGGTGATGGACATTAAAGACCCCCACCCAGAGTACATTCTGCACCCTTGCCACCCTCATTGCTTCCTCCAGGTGGTGTTCAACATGGAGGAGTACTGACTCATCAGCTGAGGGAGGGCAGTAGTTGGTAATCAGCAGCAGGGCATGTGCTTTCTGGCTTGACTGGAACGCAAGCTATTGGATGTTACTTCTCTCCAGGGTGAATCTCTCTCTCTCTGCCTTTTTTTAAGGTAAAGCTGTTATCGCTCATCTCCTGTTGGGACATGATCTGGTTTCTTCCCCATGGTGATCACACGATGGCCCAGGACGTATCTACTTCATACCTCCTTTGTTTCAGAAGAAGACATTCAATTCTGGAATGTTTTAGCATTGGTGTAGGGTGGATTCCATTGACACCTTTTAGCTTTGAATATTTGTCCTTTGTCTTTGTCAGACAGTTTGAGTACACAAAAGGCCAATCCCTTTTCCTTTGGTGACCATTTTGTACCATTGTTCACTTTTTAAAATAAAGGTACATTTGAACTCATATCTGCAAATCATTAATGCAGGCCTCTGGAGTACAAGTCCCACTACTAACATAACCATGATGCTACCACATCCCTGTGGGCCACTATTATAATATAGGAAGCATGGCAACCAATTTGCACACAGTAGGGTCCCTCGAAAAGCATTGCGATAATCACCAGGTTATTTTTTAATTGATGTTTGTTGATGGATAAATATTAACCAGATCTACAGGGAGAACTCCCCTGCTTCTCAAATAGTGTCATGGGGTCTTTTACATCTACTTGACCTTGGTTTAATGTCTCGTCCGAAAGATGGCACATCCAACAGTGCAGCATTCCCTCAGTACCACACTGGGAGTGTCAGACTGTCCTATGTACTCATGTCTTGGAGCGGGGCTTGAATCCACCGGGGTCAAGATTGCTACCTACTGTGCCATAGCTGACACTTACAAGCTACTGCATAAGTTACAATTTCCTTTGACATCTGAATGCCAGGAGGACTAAAGCCATGGTTTTCAGGACACCCCACAAACCCTTTGACTCTCCTTCCATCTCCTTGCTTCCCTGCTTCTTACTTGGATTCTGCAAGACTGTCATAAACTTGTGTTCTGCTCAACTTCGAGCTCAGCTTCGAACTCCAAGCCCTCTCCATCACCAAAATTACTTACTTTTACCTGCACAACATTGCTTGCCTTCTATTCTTCCTTAGTCAATCAGCTGCTGAAACCCTTATTCTTCTTTTTGTAACCTCCAGACTTGATTAGTGCAATGCACCCCGCAATTAGTTTCCTTCAGCCAGACTATAGAAATTCCGACTTGTCCTTTGCTAAGTCCTACTCATCCTCATTGTCCTACATTGGTGCCCCGTCCCTTGACATATTGAATTTAAAATACACATTCTTGTCATTTTAATTTTATTAATTTATTCATTCACAATATGTGGGCTTTGTTGGTTAGACCAGCATTTATTACCCATCCCTAATTCCCCTTGAGAAGGTGGTGCTGAACCCTTCATCTTCTACATCTGCAATCCATCTAGTGTAGATGGACAGTGCCATTATAGGGGGGGAACGTTCCCGGATTTTGACTGAGCGACGATGAAGGAACGGTGAGATATTTCCAAGTCAGGATGGTGTGCAACTTAGAGGGGTGGTGGTGGTGTTCCCATGCGTCTGCTGCCCTTGTCCTTCTCGGTGGTAGAGGTCGCGGGTTTGGAAGGTGCTGTTGAAGGAGCCTTGGTGAGTTGCTGCAGTGCATCTTGTAGATGGTACACACTGCTGCCACTGTGCGTCGGTGGTGGAGGGAGTGAATGTTTGTAGATGGGGTGCCAATCAAGCGGACTACTTTGTCCTGGATGGTGTCGAGCTTCTTGAGTGTTGTTGGAGCTGCACCCATCCGGGCAAGTGGAGAGTATTCCATCACACTGCTGACTTGTACCTTGTAGATGGTGGACAGGCTTTGGGGAGTCAAAAGGTGAGTTACTCGTCGCAGAATAGCCAAGCATGAGGTGCATTGTGCCGACACCAGCAGCAACAATATGCCTTGATACAGCATCATTACCATAATAAAATGTCCCAAGCCACGTGATAGGAGCATAATCAGAAAAAGATTTTGACACCGAGCCACATGAGAAGATATTAGGAGAGGTGACCAAATGCTTGATCAAAGATGGAGGTTTTTTTAAGTAGCATTTTCAAAGAGAAGAGAGGGAAAAGGAGAGGTTTACACAAGAACACAAGAAATAGGAGCAGCACAGTGCTGCAGTGGTCAGCCCTGCAGCCTCACAGCTCTAGCAACCCGGGTTCAATTCTGGGTACTGCCTGTGTGGAGTTTGCAAGTTCTCCCTGTGTCTGCGTGGGTTTTCGCCGGGTACTCTGGTTTCCTCCCACCACCAAAGACTTGCAGGTTGATAGGTAAATTGGCCATTATAAATTGCCCCTAGTATAGATAGGTGGTAGGGGAATATAGGGACAGGTGGGGATGTGGTCGGAATATGGGATTAGTGTAGGATTAGTATAAATGGGTGGTTGATGGTCGGCACAGACTTGGTGGGCCGAAGGGCCTGTTTCAGTGCTGTATCTTTAAATAAAAATTGAAAAAATAAAAGCAGTCGACCATATAGCCCATCGAGCCTGCTCTGCCATTCAATATGATTAAGGCTGACCCTGGGGTTCAACTCCAGTTTCCTGCCCACTCCCCATATCCATTGATTCCCTGAGAGACCAAAAATCTATCTATCCCAGCTTTAAATATATTCAATGATGGAGCATCCACAACCCTCTGGGGTAGAGAATTCCTAAGATTCACAACCCTTTGAGTGAAGTAATTTCTCCTCATCTCAGTCCTGAATGATTAACCCCGTGTTCTAGATTCCCCAAACAGTGGGAACAATCTCTCAGCTTCTATCCTATCAAGCCCTTTCAGAATCTTGCACGTCTCAATGAGATCGCCTCGCATTCTTCTAAACTCCAGAGAATATAGGCCCAATTTACTCAGCCTCTCATCATCGGACAACCTCCTCATCCCAGGGACCAATTTAATCAATCTTCGCTGCACCACCTCCAGTGCAAGTATATCCTTTCTTAAATGAAGAGGCATTAAATAGGGAGAGAATTCAAGAGCTTTGGACCTTAGATGGCTGAAGGTGGAGTGAAGGAAATGAGGAATGAGGACGAGGCTGGAGCTGGTGGAATGCAGAGATCTCGGAGGGTTGTGGGGCTGGAGGAGGTTGCAGAGATAGGGAAGGGGTGAGACCATGGAGGGATTTGAACATGAGGATGAGAACAGGGAGCCAATATAGGTCAGCGAACATAAAGGTAATGGGTGAACAGGGCTTGGTGTGTGTTTGGGATGCAAGTAGACGATCCCAGAGAAACAAAACATGGAGATTCTCTCCAACCCTGAGAATCAGGCTTCCCTGCAAGCTGCCTGTGCAGCAGGGAGTATGGATCTATGTGGAATTCTGTTAGAACCGTTCCTTTGTAAATTGCTGATAATTGTTGGATTATTTGGCAGCACATTCAGCCCTGCTCCCCATCGCCGTTTACTCACAGGATGTCACAGGTGTGAAATACTCTTGACTGAGCTGGAATCCATCTGAAGCTGCTGAATAAACAGCACGGTTGCCAAAAGTTCCAGCTGCAGCTCAGTGGGTAGAACTGTTGCCTCTGAGTCAGACGGTTTTAGGTTCAAGTCCCGCTCTGGGATTTGAGCTTAAGGTCCAGGCTGATGCTCCCAGTGCAGTACTGAGGGAGGACTGCACTGTAAGAGCTGCTACTGTCTGGAAGAGGAATGGGTTCTTAAAAATATTATGTGGGCAATTAAATTTGACTGCTAAACTGCTCCTACTCTTCCGCTGAGTTAATATGCTTGTTACAAAGAATTTACAGCAAAGGAACAAGTCATTTAGCCCAACTGGCCCATAATGATGTTTATGCCCCACATAAGCCTCCTCTCATCTAACCACGTCAATATACCCTTCCATTCTGTTCTCACTATCTCGCTCTCCCTTCAATACATCTCTTGTATTCACCTCAACTATTCTGCATTCTCAGAACTCTCTGGGTAAAGAAGTTTCTCCTGATTTCCTTATTAGAGACTATCTTAAATTGATGAGACGCTGGTCACTCCTTCATGAACCAGACGCTCAACATTGGTGAGGCCCATTGGCTAGATGCCAAACTCGGTGCCTATTACTGACCCTGTCCTATTGGAACATGCCACACTGGGGTAAAGGCACTGCCATGAGGGAGAAGGTCAGAGGGTCAATTGTCGGCCTGTGCTGACTTGGCCCATTGCCGCCAGGGCAGCAGTCAGGACGCTACGACTGGCCTGAGGTCACCGCTGGGTCAAACTCCTGGAACTCCCTTCCTAACAGCACTGTGGGTGTACCTACCTCACATGGACTGCAGCGGTTTAAGAAGGCAGCTCACCACCACCTTCTCCAGGGCAATTAGGAATGAGCAATAAATGCTGGCATAGCCAGTGACACCCACATCCCGTGAATGAATAAAAACAAAACCTGGGCTGCTGATTGTTCACCAATGTCTCTTGCTTGAAAGTTTGTGTTTGGGCGTCAGGCTGGGCTCAGCTGGGATGAGTCTATGGTAGAATAGCTTGCTAACATTCACTGTCGGGATACACATATATAGAACAGCTCCTCATGCAAGGCAATTGAGGCCTTCTGGTAGCCACTGGGAGTCAGCATGCTTCCACAATGAGGTAATTTCCTGTTCCTTAGGCCACAATATCATAGCAATGGACATATCTGTGATCCAATTGGTTATTATCGGAACCAATAAGGATCATCCATCGCTGCTCCCACATGCCCACTATTCTGTATGTATATGCTCCTCTTCCTCTTCCTCCCTGTATCTCCATTGTATTGGAGTCAGAAGCCCAAATTTAACCTAACCTGTCTGGTGTCAGATACCCCTTTTACTCTCTGTTGACTTCAAATTGGGTGGGATGTAAAGCTGTCAGGGCTTGAAACTCATCCTGCCATATCCTGCTTCAATGCATTCTTTCTCAACACATCAGCACTGTAGGAATCCTCACCTCCTTCAGTCTTCCCTTTGTCTTGCATTTTGCAGAGTTTGGAACTCAAGCTATGTCAGTGGGTAGCACTCTGGCCTTTGAGTGGGTAGATTGTGGGTTTGAGCACACAATCCAGGTCAACAGTCCAGTGCAGTACTGAGGGAGTGCTGCACTGTCAGACGTGCCATCTTTCGGACGAGATCCCGCCTGCCCTCTGCATTAAAAGATCCCATGGCACGATTTGAAGAAAAACGGAGTGTTCTTTCCAATGTCCTGGCTAATATTTATCCCCTCAATCAACGTCACTAAAAATGGATTATCTGATTGCTAATGATATTGCATTTTTGCGGGAGCTTGCTGTGCGCAACTTGGCTGTTGCACTTCCTACACTTCAAAAGGTACGTAATTGGCCGCAGAGCATTTTGAGATGTCTGGAGGAGGTGAAATACATTGTCTGGATCCAAGTTCTTTCTTTGTTCCAAGGCTGCAAAAAACAGATTATCGAGTCACAATTACATTGGTGTTTGTGGGATCCTGCTGTGCACAAATTGGCTCCCACATTTCCTACATCACAACAGTGACTACACTTCAAAAGTACTTCATTGTCTGTGAAGCACTTTTGAGGTGTCCTGAGGTCGTGAAAGGCACTACACAAATGCAATTCAATCTTCATTGCCAGCTAAACATTACGGCTTGATTGACTCAATCTCTAATCTTTTCACGCTTTACATCATGTCCCATGAAGCTCGGCCCAGTACCTCAACGACAAACAAAAAACAAAGAACAGTACAGCACAGGAACAGGCCATTCGGCCCTCCAAGCCTGCGCCGATCTTGATGCCTGCCTAACCTAAAACCTTCTGCACTTCTGGGGCCCATATCCCTCTATTCCCTTCCTATTCATGATTTGTCAAGATGCCTCTTAAACGTCGCTATCGTATCTGCTTCCACCACCTCCCCTGGCAGCAAGTTCCAGGCACTCACCACCCTCTGTGTAAAAAACTTGCCTCGCACATCCCCTCTAAACTTTGCCCCTCGCATCTTAAACCTATGTCCCCTAGTAACTGACTCTTCCACCCTGGGAAAAAGCTTCTGACTATCCACTCTGTCCATGCCGCTCATAACTTTGTAAACCTCTATCATGTCGCCCCTCCACCTCCGTCGTTCCAGTGAAAACAATCCGAGTTTTTCCAACCTCTCCTCATAGCTAATGCCCTCCAGACCAGGCAACATCCTGGTAAACCTCCTCTGTACCCTCTACAAAGCCTCCACATCCGTCTGGTAGTGTGGCGACCAGAATTGCACGCAATATTCTAAGTGTGGCCTAACTAAGGTTCAGTACAGCTGCAACATGACTTGCCAATTTTTATACTCTATGCCCCGACCGATGAAGGCAAGCATGCCGTATGCCTTCTTGATTACCTTATCCACCTGCATTGCCACTTTCAGTGACCTGTGGACCTGTAGGACCAGATCTCTCTGCCTGTCAATACTCCTAAGGGTTCTGCCATTTACTGTATACCTCCCACCTGCATTAGACTATCAAAATGCATTACCTCACATTTGTCTGGATTAAACTCCATCTGCCATTTCTCCGCCCAAGTCTCCAACCGATCTATATCCTGCTGTATCCTCTGACAATCCTCATCATTATCCGCAACTCCATCAACCTTTGTGTCGTCCGCAAACTTACTAATCAGACCAGCTACATTTTCCTCCAAATCATTTATATATACTACAAACAGCAAAGGTCCCAGCACTGATCCCTGCGGGACACCACTAGTCACATTGCTCCATTCAGAAAAACACCCATCCGCTCATACCCTCTGTCTTCTATGACCAAGCCAGTTCTGTATCCATCTTGCCAGCTCACCTCTGATCCCGTGTGACTTCACCTTTTGTACCAGTCTGCCATGCGGGACCTTGTCAAAGGTTTACTAAAGTCCATATAGATAACATCCACTGCCCTTCCTTCATCAATCATCTTCGCCACTTCCTCAAAAAACTCAATCAAATTAGTAAGACACGACCTCCCCGTCACACAACCATGCTGTCTCTCGCTAATGAGTTTGTTTGTTTCTAAATGGGAGTAAATCCTGTCCCGAATAATCCTCTCTAATAGTTTCCCTACCACTGACGTAAGGCTCACCGGCCTATAATTTCCTGGATTATCCTTGCTACCCTTCTTAAACAAAGGAACAACATTGGCTATTCTCCAGTCCTGTGGGACCTCACCTGTAGCCAATGAGGATGCAAAGATTTCTGGCAAGGCCCCAGCAATTTCTTCCCTTGCCTCCCTCAGTATTCTAGGGTAGATCCCATCAGGCCCTGGGGACTTATCTACCTTAATGCTTTGCAAGACACCCAACACCTCCTCCTTTTTGATAATGAGATGACTGAGACTATCTGCACTCCCTTCCCTAGGCTCATCATCCATCAAGTCCGTCTCTTTGGTGAATACTGATGCAAAGTACTCATTTAGCACCTCGCCCATTTCCTCTGGCTCCACACATAGATTCCCTTCTCTGTCCTTGAGTAGGCCAACCCTTTCCCTGGTTACCCTCTTGCTCTTTATATATGTATAAAAAGCCTTGGGATTTTCCTTAATCCTGTTTGCCAATGACTTTTCATGACCCCTTTTAGCCCTCCTAACTCCTTGCTTAAGTTCCTTCCTACTGTCTTTATGTTCCTCAAGTACTTCATCTGTTCCCAGCCTTCCAGCCCTTACAAATGCTTCCTTTTTCTTTTCCTCTAGGCTCACAATATCCCGCGTTATCCAAGCTTCCCGAAACTTGCCAAACTTGTCTTTCTTCCTCACAGGAACATGCTGGGCCTGGATTCTAATCAGCTGTCGCTTGAAAGACTCCCACTTGTCAGATGTTGATTTACCCTCAAACAGCCGCCCCCAATCTAAATTCTTCAGTTCCCGCCTAATATTGGTATAATTAGCCTTCCCCCAATTTAGCACCTTCACCCGAGGACTACTCTTATCCTTATCCACAAGTACCTTAAAACTTGTAGAATTATGGTCACTGCTCCCGAAATGCTCCCCCACTAAAACTTCGACCACCTGGCCGGGCTCATTCCCCAATACCAGGTCCAGAATGGCCCCATCCCTCATTGGACTATCTACATACTGTTTCAAGAAGCCCTCCTGGATGCTCCTCACAAATTCTGCCCCATCCAAGCCCCTAGCACTAAGTGAGTCCCAGTCAATATAGGGGAAGTTAAAATCACCCACCATCACAACCCTGTTACCTTTACATCTTTCCAAAATCTGTCTACATATCTGCTCCTCTACCTCCCGCTGGCTGTTGGGAGGCCTGTAGTAGAGCCCCACATCATGACTGCACCCTTCATATTCCTGAGCTCCACCCATATTGCCTCGCTGCATGACCCCTCTGAGGTGTCCTCCCGCAGTACAGCTGTGATATTCTCCTTAACCAGTAATGCAACTCCCCACCCCTTTTACAACGACTATGTATATTCTGAGTGAGCCTGGATGTTCTTTCTCTGAACCATCTCAAAGTGTCTCACGCAGAATGCATTGGTTTGAGTTGCAGCATTCAAATCACACGCAGCTTCCACAGTGCGGACTGCGACACCGACCACTCCCTGGTGTGCAGCAAGGTTAGCCTCAAACCAAAGAAGCTGCATCACTCCAAGCAGAAGGGCCACCCGCGCATCAACACGAGCAGAATTTCTCATCCACAGCTGTTACGTAAGTTTCTAAATTCACTTGAAAAAGCCCTTCAAAACACTCCTACAGGGGATGCAGGGACCAAGTGGGCCCCCATCAGAGACGCCATCTATGACTCAGCAATGACCACCTATGGCAAACGTATGAAGCAGAATGCAGACTGGTTTCAATCTCACTTTGAAGAGCTGGAACCTGTCATAGCCGCTAAGCCCATTGCACTGCTGAACTACAAGAAAGCCCCAAGCGAGTTAACATCCGTAGCACTTAAAGCTGCCAGAAGCGCAGCACAAATAACAGCCAGGCGCTGCGCAAATGACTACTGGCAGCACCTATGCAGCCATATTCAGCTGGCCTCCGACACCGGAAATATCAGAGGAATGTATGATGGCATTAAGAGAGCTTTTGGGCCAACAATCAAGAAGATTGCCCCCCTCAAATCTAAATCAGGGGACACAATCACTGACCAGCGCAAGCAAATGGACCGCTGGGTGGAGCACTACCTAGAACTGTACACCAAGGAAAATGTTGTCACTGAGACTGCCCTCAATGCAGCCCTGTCTCTGCCAGTCATGGATGAGCTGGACGTACAGCCAACAAAATCGGAACTCAGCGATGCCATTGATTCGCTAGCCAGCGGAAAAGCCCCTGGGAAGAACGGCATTACCCCTGAAATAATCAAGAGTGCCAAGCCTGCTGTACTTTCAGCACTGCACAAACTGCTTTGCTTGTGCTGGGACAAGGGAGCATAACCACAGAACATGCGCGATGCCAATATCATCACCCTCTATAAAAACAAAGGTGACCGCGGAGACTGCAACAACTACTGTGGAATCTCCCTGCTCAGCATAGTGGGGAAAGTCTTCGCTCGTGTTGCCTTAAACAGGCTCCAGAAGCTGGCTGAGTGTGTCTATCCTGAGGCACAGTGTGGCTTTCGAGCAAAGAGATCCACCATTGACATGCTGTTCTCCCTTCACCAGCGACAGGAGAAATGTTGTGACCAACAGATGCCCCTCTACATTGCTTTCATTGATCTCACCGAAGCCTTTGACCTCGTCAGCAGACGTGGTCTCTTCAGACTACTAGAAAAGATTGGATGTCCACCAAAGCTACTAAGTATCATCACCTCATTCCATGACAATATGAAAGGCACAATTCAGCATAGCAGCGCCTCATCGGACCCCTTTCCTATCCTGAGTGGTGTGAAACAGGGCTGTGTTCTCACACCCACACTGTTTGGGATCTTCTTCTCCCTGCTGCTCTCACATGCGTTCAAGTCTTCAGAAGAAGGAATTTTCCTCCACACAAGATCAGGTGGCAGGTTGTTCAACCTTGCCCATCTAAAAGCTAAGACCAAAGTACAGAAAGTCCTCATCAGGGAACTCCTCTTTGCTGATGACGCTGCATTAATATCTCACACTGAAGAGTGTCTGCAGAGACTCATCGACAGGTTTGCGGCTGCCTGCAATGAATTTGGCCTAACCATCAGCCTCAAGAAAACGAACATCATGGGACAGGACATCAGAAATGCTCCATCCATCAATATTGGCGATCACACTCTGGAAGTGGTTCAAGAGTTCACCTACCTAGGCTCAACTATCACCAGTAACCTGTCTCTACTTGCAGAATTAAACAAGCGCATGGGAAAGGCTTCCACTGCTATGTCCAGACTGGCCAAGAGAGTGTGGGAAAATGGCGCACTGACACAGAACACAAAAGTCCAAGTGCATCAAGCCTGTGTCCTCAGTACCTTGCTTACGGCAGCGAGGCCTGGACAACATACGTCAGCCAAGAGCGACGTCTCAATTTATTCCATCTTCGCTGCCTCTGGAGAATCCTTGGCATCAGGTGGCAGGACTGTATCTCCAACACAGAAGTCCTCGAGGCGGCCAACATCCCCAACATATACACCCTACTGAGCCAGCGGCGCCTCAGATGGCTTGGCCATGTGAGCCGCATGGAAGATGGCAGGATCCCCAAGGACACATTGTACAGCGAGCTCGTCACTGGTATCAGACCCACTGGCCGTCCATGTCTCCGCTTTAAAGACGTCTGCAAACGTGACATGAAGACATGTGACATTGATCACAAGTCGTGGGAGTCAGTTGCCAGTGATCGCCAGAGCTGGCGAGTAACCATAAAGGCGGGGCTAAAGCGTTGCGAGTTGAAGAGACTTTGCAGTTGGCAGGAAAAAAAACAGAAGCGCAAGGGGAGAGCCAACTGTGTAACAGCCCCAACAACCAATTTTATCTGCAGCACCTGTGGAAGAGTCTGTCACTCTAGAATTGACCTTCATAGCCGCTCCAGACGCTGCTTCACAAACCACTGACCACCTCCAGGCACTTACCCATTGTCTCCCGAGACAAGGAGGCCGAAGAAGAAAGAGTTGCAGTGACGACTGTAAGGAAACATGACAGCCATTATACAGACAGATTGATCATATAAGCATGATACAGGTTGAGGGAGGAATGTTAGTTCAGACAGCAGGAGCATAAGAACAGGAGGAGGCCATTCAGCCCCTCCAACCTGCTCCGCCATTCGATTAGAGCATTACCTTAAGTCCAACTTCGCTCCATAAACCTTGACATCCTTAGCCAACTAAAATCTACCAATCCCAGTCCTGAAATTTCCACGCCTGCCGCAGCATGCGCAGCAATTTGAGGGTGAGAGTTCCAGATTTCCACTTTCCTTTTTGTGCAAAATGTGCTTCTTGATTTCTCTCCTAAATGGTCTAGCTTTGATTTTAAGATAATGCCCCTCATTCTTGACTTCCTCACTCTCTACCTACCGGGTGGAATCCTTCTAACGTTTGAAACATCTCAATCAGATCGTCCCAGCAAATCTCCTCGACTCTAAAATCCCTGCACCTCAGATAATACCATGGAACACCACGCCACCTTTAACATTCACCAAAGCATCGGCAGAGGTGGTTTGGCCTTTGCAT
The DNA here is from genome assembly GCF_036365525.1 of Heterodontus francisci. Classification (NCBI taxonomy): domain Eukaryota; kingdom Metazoa; phylum Chordata; class Chondrichthyes; order Heterodontiformes; family Heterodontidae; genus Heterodontus; species Heterodontus francisci. The sequence goes on from NC_090399.1 coordinate 17,816,356, forward strand.
TAGCACCTCATCGAAAAGACGGCAGATAAATCCGGTAAAAGGCCAAGCCAGGGCTGAGGCCAGGAAGACAGTCTTCACATAAGGAGTAGCTGGTGTCTGGGGAGTGGAGGCAGAGGCCTTTGAGTCATTCAGGGTCCAGTTGGTTGTTGTGATGTTATCGCGACTTCCCTGAACACATGAGGGAAAAGGGCAGCGACATTTCCTGGCTTCAGAACATCCCAAAGCTCCTTACAACCAATGAAGGTGAGAGCTCGTCCTCTGTATTTATCTTGTGGATCTCTCACCAAATGGAGGAGAAGGAACACGCTGCATGTTTACATCTGCCATGGGAACCACAGCCCAAAGCAGAACTAAGCCACCCTCATGAGATTTATGGTCTATCTTGCAAATTGAGAGGCATCACAGCAGTAATTTTAAAACTGCAGTCTGCTATTGGCCTTCTGATGAGTGGCTATAAACCACTTGAATTTCAGCATGTGATGTCATGTCAAGCCCTCAAGTACATTAAAACCTTGTAATCATTCCCAGATAACCAATGTCCTTTACAAAATACATTTAGAATTATCCCTGATCGTCGCTAATGTGGTTTCTTTTCCTCGCACCAATAGATTAATTAAGATCACACATTTCCACCCTAGTTTGCTGCCAGACACCAGGTCCTCACCTAGGAAAACCAACAGTCTTTATTATGACTGCAGTGAATCCCAGAGTCCGGAACTGGATTCATAAACAGGACACTCACTATCGTTTCCTTCACACACAAGCCACATGGTCGGGCTGCTTAAGAAAGATGACAATTATTTTTAGGTCTTTTTCTCTTTTCCAATGAAGGATCAACCATTCTGTCACAGGAGGTTTCCTCATTCAAGGAACCTGTATCACTTTAATGGGAAACCTCTGGTGAAGTTCAGCACTGGTAGCTGGAGTGTCATCTTGACTCAGAGATTCAGAGAAGAGAGCAAGAGAGAATTCTTCAAGAAGGGAATTCCAAGATTGTGGAATTCGTTTCCAGTGTTAGCTCCTGAGTTAGAAACTACGGGGTTAATATTAGCCTAACCTGCTTGGTGGGAAACTAATGGGATTGGAAGAAACATTGGTTTTCCGCCCCATCTGATGTTATTCTCCTTTGAAGACAACGAGCGGGGTGCAAAACCGGAATCCATCCGATTCTGTGTGATTTCTGCCCAGTAAGGTAGGTGAAAATTGGCCACACAATGGCAACAGTCAAAATGGGACTTGGTAGCTGCACAAAAATAAAAGAGGATCAAGGGATACGGGAACAGTGTGGGCAAATTTGATTATCTGCTCATATCAGGAGGCCATCAATACCAAGACAGATTTGTTGGGCCGAATAGCCTCTTCCTATGTTTTTCTATTACATGTATGTCTTTCTACTCAGTTGGGAGTGCTCTTCTGGTTTGGAAGGTTGTGGGTTCAAATACGGACAAGGAATTAAGCACTTAGCCTAAGATGGCATTTGCGTGCCATGCTGAGGGAGTCAGAGGGCTGTCTTTCAGATGAAACATGAAACTGTAGCACTGTTTGTCTGTTCAGATGTAAATATCAGAATTTCAATATCAGAAGCTTAGGTCACTCCCATTTGTGCCTTGCCTGTCTTTATAATCTGCTGGGTTTTTTTTTAGGATCCAATGTCTAGTTAAGAGATGGCATGACCATAACTGTAAGACTCTTTGTTAGCATCACAGAATTTTACAGCACAAAAGGAGGCCATTCACCCCATTGCACCTGTGCCAGCTCTTTGAATGGGCTGTCCAGTTTAGTCCCATGCTCCAGCTTTTCTCCACAGCCCTATGAAAGCAGGAACAGGTTACTGAGTTGGATGATCAGCCATGATCATAATGAATGGTGCAGCAGGCTCGAAGGGCCGAATGGCCTACTCCTGCTTCTATTTTCTATGTTTCGAAATTAGTCCTCCTCAAGTACGAGTCTAATTGCCTATTGAGAGTTCCTATGAATCTGTTTCCATTACCCTTCAGGTTAATGCATTCCAGATTTTATCCAGCCTCTGTGGAAAAGGTTTCTCTACTTTTTCCCTCTAGTTCTTTTACCAATAATTGTAAATCTATGACATCTGGTTTTCACTTGGCAGCGAAAATCATATCTCCTTACTTGCTCTATGAAAACTCCTCATTAACCTTGTTATCCACGAATCCTGTGATCCTCCATGATCGATTACATGTGTGTCTCATGTTCTTGGGAAGCTTACTGAAGAACACGCTGATGAAATCAGGCCAATTACAAACCAACAAATTGTTTAGTTTGCATGTAATAAAATTAATGAGCAGAATACAGTTTTCATGGCCAGATTTAATCAGTCTCCCATGCTCTTTGCATCATGGAAAGGATTAATGAGGCAGTTTCCTCCTTAAGGTGGGTCTGACTAGCATTTCAAATCGGCAACTTCTGACACTGATCTTTAGAAAGAACAGATTTGTGACCTCACTCTGATACTTCCAGACTCCAACTTCAGAGCGAACACTGCAAAACTTTGACCTCACACCTCTCCCGTAGCTCTCTGCACAGCTGATCACCCCACTGAGCTGCCAATCAAATCTACCATATTGCATGAGAAACCTCCCTCCTTGGTGTGGGAGCTATGGCAACCAAATGTTCTGTTCAGCTAAGACCCCTGCTGTGTTCAATGAATAACAAGAACAACAACTTTCCCTTATTCAGTACCTTTCATGCAGTAAAATGTCCCAAGGCACTTCAGGACTGTTATCAAGCAGAACTGGACACTGACCGTAGAGGGGGACTTTTGGAGAGGTGACCAAAAACTGGGTCAAAGATTTTAGAGAGCATCTCAAAGGTGGAGAGAGAAGCAGAGAGATGGAAAGGTTCAGGAAGAGAATTCCAGAGCTTTTAGGCGTAGGCAGCTGAGGTCATGGCAGCCAATGGTGGAGTGAATAAAATCAGGGATGAGCAAGAGGCCAGAATTGGAAGTTAGAATGCATATCAAAGGATGGGAAGGTGTAGCAGGACTCTGTGAATTAACACTTTCCAATGTGAACCAGAATTTAAATCAGAAAAATGGCTGGTACTTCTAACCTAAACTGGATGCAGGAAATTGATTGGATCAGATTGTACATCAGTTTTGCGCCCTATTTACTTTCCAAGATGGAACTTGCCTGCAAATTAAAAATGTACCCTCTGATAAAAAAAACTCTTGAATAAAACACAGTCTGACATATCTCTCTGATATAACATCTTTTATTATAACACTCTAAATATAACACAGTCCGATATATCTCTGTGATACAATGCCCTCTGATATAACACTCTGTAATATAACACAGTCCAATATATCTCTGTCTCACATAATACTCTGTAATAAAACACAGTAAAGATATATCGCTCACTGATAAAACACCCTCTGATATAACACTATCTAATATAATACAATACAATATATCTCTCTGACATAACATTCTCCAAAGCACAGTCCTGCATATCAATCTGATAAAACACTCTCTAACATAACGCAGTCCGATATATCTCTCTGACATAACATTCTCAAAAGCACAGTCCTTCATATCTCTCTGATATAACACTCTCAAATATAACACAGTCTGATATATCTCTCTCTGATATAACACTCTCTAATATAACACAGTCTGATATATCTCTCTCTGATAAAACACTCTCTAATGTAACACAGATTGATATATCTCTCTGATATAACACCCTCTGATATAACACTCTCTAAGATAGCACAGAATGATATATCTATCTCTGATAAAACACTCTCTAATATAACACAGCCAATATATCTCTCTGATAAAACACTCTCTAACATAACACAGTCCGATATATCTCTCTGACATAACATTCTCTAAAGCACAGTCCTACGTATCTCTCTGATATAACACTCCCTCATATAACACAGTCCAAAATATCTCTTTCTGATAAAACACACTCTAATATAACACAGTCCAATATATCTCTCTCTGATAAAACATTCTCCAATATAACACAGTCCAATATATCTCTCTCTGATAAAACACTCTCTAATATAACACAGTCCAATATATCTCTCTCTGATAAAACATTCTCCAATATAACACAGTCCAATATATCTCTATCCGATAAAACACTCTCTAATATAACACAGTCCAATATATCTCTCTCTGATAAAACATTCTCCAATATAACACAGTCCAATATATCTCTTTCTGATAAAACACTCTCTAATATAACACAGTCCAATATATCTCTCTCCGATAAAACATTCTCCAATATAACACAGTCCAATATATCTCTCTCTGATAAAACACTCTCTAATATAACACAGTCCAATATATCTCTCTCTGATAAAACACTCTCTAATATAACACAGTCCAATATATCTCTCTCTGATATAACACTCTCTAATATAACACAGTCCAATATATCTCTCTCTGATAAAACACTCTCCAATATAACACAGTCCAATGTATCTCTCTCTGATATAACGTTTTCTAATATAACACAGTCCAATATATCGCTCTCTGAAATACCATTCTCTAATATAACACAGTCCAATATATCTCTCTCTGATAAAACACTCTCTAATATAACACAGTCCAATATATCTCTCTCTGATAAAACACTCTCTAATATAACACAGTCCAATATATCTCTCTCTGATATAACACTCTCTAATATAACACAGTCCAATATATCTCTCTCTGATAAAACACTCTCCAATATAACACAGTCCAATGTATCTCTCTCTGATATAACGTTTTCTAATATAACACAGTCCAATATATCGCTCTCTGATATAACATTCTCTAATACATCATAGCCTGATATATATCTCTCTGATAAAACACTCTCTAATATAACACAGTCCAATATATCTCTCTCTGATAAAACACTCTCTAATATAACACAGTCCAATATATCTCTCCCTGATATAACACTCTCTACTATAACACAGTCCAATATATCTCTCTCTGATATAACACTCTCTAATATAACACAGTCCAATATATCTCTCTCTGATATAACACTCTCTAATATAACACAGTCCAATATATCTCTCCCTGATATAACACTCTCTAATATAACACAATCCAATATATCTCTCTCTGATAAAACACTCTCTAATATAACACAGTCCAATATATCTCTCTCTGATATAACACTCTCTAATATAACACAGTCCAATATATCTCTCTCTGATAAAACACTCTCTAATATAACACAGTCCAATAAAACTCTCTCTGATAAAACATTCTCCAATATAACACAGTCCAATATATCTCTCTCTGAAAAAACATTCTCCAATATAACACAGTCCAATATATCTCTCTCTGATAAAACACTCTCTAATATAACACAGTCCAATATATCTCTCTCTGATATAAAACTCTCTAATATAACACAGTCCAATATATCTCCCTCTGATAAAACACTCTCTAATATAACACAGTCCAATATATCTCTCTCTGATAAAACATTCTCTAATATAACACAGTCCAATATATCTCTCTCTGATAAAACACTCTCTAATATAACACAGTCCAATATATCTCTCTCTGATAAAACATTCTCTAATATAACACAGTCCAATATATCTCTCTCTGATAAAACATTCTCTAATATAACACAGTCCAATATATCTCTCTCTGATAAAACACTCTCCAATATAACACAGTCCAATATATCTCTCTCTGATAAAACACTCTCTAATATAACACAGTCCAATATATCTCTCTCTGATAAAACATTCTCTAATATAACACAGTCCAATATATCTCTCTCTGATATAACACTCTCTAATATAACACAGTCCAATATATCTCTCCCTGATATAACACTCTCTAATATAACACAGTCCAATATATCTCTCTCTGATAAAACACTCTCTAATATAACACAGTCCAATGTCTCGCTCTCTGATATAACATTCTCTAATACATCATAGCCTGATATATATCTCTCTGATAAAACACTCTCTAATATAACACAATCCAATATATCTCTCTCTGATAAAACACTCTCTAATATAACACAGTCTAATATATCTCTCTCTGATATAACACTCTCTAATATGACAGAGTCCAATATATCGCTCTCTGATATAATATTCTCTAATACATCATAGCCTGATATATATCTCTCTGATAAAACACTCTCTAATATAACACAGTCCAATATATCTCTCTCTGATAAAACACTCTCTAATATAACACAGTCTAATATATCTCTCTCTGATATAACACTCTCTAATATGACAGAGTCCAATATATCGCTCTCTGATATAACATTCTCTAATACATCATAGCCTGATATATATCTCTCTGATAAAACACTCTCTAATATAACACAGTCCAATATATCTCTCTCTGATATAACACTCTCTAATATAACACAGTCTAATATATCTCTCTCTGATATAACACTCTCTAATATGACAGAGTCCAATATATCGCTCTCTGATATAACATTCTCTAATACATCATAGCCTGATATATCTCTCTCTGATATAACTGTCTCTGAAACATCATAGCCTGATATATCTCTCTCTGACATAACATTCTCTAATATAACACAGTCCAATATATCTCTCTGATATAACATTCTCTAATACATCCTCGCCTGATATATCTCTCTCTGATATAACATTCTCTAATACGGCACAGCCTGATATATCTCTCTCTGATATAACGCTCTCGAATACATCATAGCCTGATATATCTCTCTCTGATATAACGCTCTCTAATACATCATAGCCTGATATCTCTCTCTCTGATATAACTTTCTCTGATACATCATAGCCTGATATATCTCTCTCTGATATAACGCTCTCGAATACATCATAGCCTGATATATCTCTCTCTGATATAACGCTCTCTAATACATCATAGCCTGATATCTCTCTCTCTGATATAACATTCTCTAATACATCATAGCCTGATATATATCTCTCTGATAAAACCCTCTCTAATATAACACAGTCCAATATATCTCTCTCTGATAAAACACTCTCTAATATAACACAGTCCAATATATCTCTCTCTGATAAAACACTCTCTAATATAACACAGTCCAATATAGCTCTCTCTGATATAACATTCTCTCATACATCATCGCCTGATGTATCTCTCTCTGATATAACATTCTCTAATACATCATAGCCTGATATATCTCTCTCTGATATAACATTCTCTAGCAGATCATAGCCTGATATATCTCTCTCTGATATAACATTATCTAATACATCATATCCCGATATATCTCTCTCTGATATAACATTCTCTAATACATCATAGCCTGATATATCTCTCTCTGATATAACAGTCTCTAATACATCATAGCCTGATATATCTCTCTCTGATATAACTTTCTCTAATACATCATAGCCTGATATATCTCTCTCTGATATAACAGTCTCTAATACATCATAGCCTGATATATCTCTCTCTGATATAACTTTCTCTAATACATCATAGCCTGATATATCTCTCTCTGATATAACTTTCTCTAATACATCATAGCCTGATATATCTCTCTCTGATAAAACACTCTCTAATAGGATGCGTTCAGTAAAGATGCAAAGCATTGACACACAAATTGAAATATGAAAGTTCCCTTCTAACTGAACCCAACACACACACACATGTTGAAGAAAAAATGAAGAAATTTTCTCGACAGTGATTTTTTACAAAAGAGACTAAAATGAATATTTTGGCCAACTACTTGTTAATTCTTGAAGAAAAAGGAGAAGATATGGAATGATATCAGTTGTCCCTTTTCTGGAATCCCAAATACATGTAGACGGCTGTCATTGAGATCTTTTTGAAGCAGTTCTGGTGACATCGAGGATTAGTCTGATTTTCCAGGAGAAATGCGGCATCAGGGATTTCAGCTATCACACACTGGATTCTCAGGGTTTCTCAGAGAGGTGGAAAAAGTATGAGTTAGTCTTCTCTTTCAGCAGGCTGACCCCCAAATGACTCAAATCAAGCCAAAATGCAACCAACTCTTGACCACCATAAATCTTGACATGTCACTTCTCTGTAAACAACTCCCATAGTCAGAAGGCACCTGCTGCTTACTTAGCTGAAGACTTGTGACTTCCAGCAAGTGTTTTTACACAAAGTCCCAAAGTCCCTCCAGTGACCTTTAAAAAAAAACAAAGTCTAGCATCTATAGAATCACTTCAGTCCTCCAAAGGAATCCAGCTGCACAATTTTAAAACACGAGCCCTCACAAAAATATTAAAAAAGGAGGCACTTTCATAAAATATAACACCCCTCTGACATGAAAGTCTCGAATATCTCAGGGTCTGTTGTATCCCTCTGATATAACACTCTCTGATATAACATTCTCCAATATAACACAGTGAGATATATCTCTCTCTGATATAACTCTCTTATAAAACATGAAATGATATATATCATTATATAACACCCTCTAACATGGCACAGCCTGATATATCTCTCTCTGATAAAACACTCTTTACTATAACACAGTCTGATATATCTCTCTGATATAACAGTCTCGAATATAACACTATCCAATAGAACACAGTTCAATATATGTCTCTCTGATATAAAACTCTCTAATATCAAACAGAATGATATATCTCTCTGATATAACACTCGCTAATATAGCACAGTCTGATATATCCCTCTGATATAACACTGTCTAATGTAACACAAGATGACATATCTCTCTGATATAACACTCTGTAATATAGCACAGCCTGATATATCTCTCTCTGATATAACAAACTCTGACATAACACTCACTAATAAATCACAGTCTGATATATCCCTCTTAATTAATACTCTCTGTTATAACATTCTCTAATATAACACAGTTTCAGATATATCTCTGACATAACACACTCTGATATAACACCCTCTAATATAACATAGTGCAATATATCTATCTCTGGTATAACACTCTCTGATATAACACTCTCTGATATAACACTCTGTAACATAACATTCTCGAATATTTTTGGGCTTAGTTTGGATGGAGATGAGGAATAGTAGAGGAAAGAAGTCACTAACGGGACTGGTCTACAGACCCCACGAAGTATACAAGAAGAAATATTGGGTGCTTGTGATAAAGAGACAGCAATAATCATGGGTGATTTTAATCTACATATAAACTGGAAAAATCAGATTGGCAATAGTAGCCTGGATGATGAGTTCATAGATCACTTTCGAGACAGTTTCATAGAGCAACACATTCTGCAACCAACCAGAGAGCAGGTTATATTCGACTTGGTATTGTGTAATGTGACAGGATTAATTAGTGACCTCAGAGTAAAGGAATTTCTAGGTATCAGCGACCACAATATGATTGAATTTTACATCCAGTTTGAAAGAGAGAAGAGTGGGTCTTCTTCTTCTTCTTCGTTGGCCTCCTTGTCTCGAGAGACAATGGGTAAGCGCCTGGAGGTGGTCAGTGGTTTGTGAAGCAGCGCCTGGAGTGGCTATAAAGGCCAATTCTCGAGCGGCAGACTCTTCCACAGGTGCTGCAGATAAAATTGGTTGTTGGAGCTGTTACACAGTTTGCTCTCCCCTTGGAGCGGGAAGGGGGGACAGGGTGCAGGGGGAAGGGGGTGCGGTGGAATCCGGAGGGAGGAGGTGGGGGAAGGTGGTGCGGGGGGAGAGGGTGGGGGGAAGGGGGGTGCAAGGGGGTAGGGGAGGGGGTGCAGGGGAAGGGGGTGCGAGGGGGTAGCTGGGAAGAGGGGGTGCAGGGGGGTAGGGGAGGGGGTGCAGGGGAAGGGGGTGCGAGGAGGAGCTGGGAAGGGGGGTGCAGGTGTGTAGGGGAGGGGGTGCAGGGGAAGGGGGTGCGAGGGGGAGCTGGGAAGGGGGGTGCAGGGGGGTAGGGGAGGGGGTGCAGGGGAAGGGGTGCGACAGGAAGATGGTGAAGGGGGTGGGGGAAGGGGGGTGCTGGGGGGGGAGGTGGTGCAGGGGGTGAAAGGGGGAGGCGTCCGGCAGGGGTCGCGACCCTGGCAAGCCTCCTCAATGTCGGTGTCCTCCAGGCTGACGTTGTGCTCATGGTCGCCATCCAGCTCACAATAGAGCTTCTTTCCTGGCTCCCAGCAGTGATGGCGGAAGGACGACCGAGGCCGGATTGAGGCCCTGAGCCTCGACGACCGCCTCATGGGGCCTCGGGCCGCCTTTCACATCCCTGGCCAGCACCTTCCAGGTGGGCGCGTCGTTCACATAGTGCAAATTACAAGCTACTTTGTCTATAAAGTAAGACAGAAAAGCCTGGAAGAATATTCCGGAAATGGTGAGACCTCTGCCCAGAAGGTGCAAAGTGCTGCAGGAATTTTGAGTATGCTAATGCTAATATTGGTGAGCTTAGTATTTTAAGATTAGTATTTTAAACTTAAATAAGGGCGACTATGTGGGCATGAAATCTGAGCTAGCTGAAGTGAACTGGGTTACTTGGCTGGGAGATAGATCCATAGAGAAGCAGTGGCAGGTATTTAAGGGGATATTTCAGAATACTCAGAATAAGTATATTCCTACTATAAAGAAAAACTCTAAGGGAAGGACCCACCATCCGTGGTTAACTGAAGAAGTTCATGAAAGCATCAAATTTAAGGAAAAAGCATATAATTGCACAAAGATAAGTGGCAGGTCAGATGATTGGTCAGAATATAAAGAACAACAGAGAATGACTTAAAGGTTAATCAGGAGAAAGAAATTAGAGTATGAGAGGAAGCTAGCTAGAAATGTAAAAACGGATAGCAAGAGTTCCAACAGGTATTTAAAAATGAAAAAAAGTAAGTAAGGTGAGTGTTGGTCCTCGAGAGTGAGGGGAGTTAATAGTAGATAATAAGGAAATGGTAGATGAAATGAACAAATATTTTGCTTCTGTCTTCACTATAGAGGATACAAAAAACATTCCAGTAATAGCTGTAAATCAGGAGGTAGAAGGAAGAAAGAAACTTGGGGAAATTACAATCACTAGGGAAACGGTACTGAGCAAACTGATGGAGTGCAGACTGACAAGTCCCAGGTCCTGATGGGCTTTATCCTAGAGTCTTAAAAGAGGTGGCTAATGAGTCGTAGATGCTTTGGTGTTAATTTTTCAAAATTCACTGGATTCTGGAAAGGTTCCAACAGACTGGAAAGTAGCAAATATAACCCCTCTATTCAAGAAGGTGGGGAGGCAGAAAACAGGTAACTATAGGCTAGTTAGCTTGACGTCTGTCATGGGGAAGGTGTTAGCATCAATCATTAAGGAGGTTATAGCTGGGCATTTAGAAAAACTCAAGGTAATCGGGAATAGTCAGCATGGTTTTGTGAAAGGGAAATCGTGTTTAACCAATTTATTGGAGTTCTTTGAAGGAGTAGCATGCACTGTGAATAAAGAGGAGCCATTGACGTACTGTGCTTGGATTTCCAAAAGGCATTTGACAAGGTGTCACATAAAAGGTTAGTGCGCAAAGTAGGAGCTCATAGTGTAGGGAGTAACATATTAACGTGGATAGAAGATTGGCTGGCTGGCAGAAAACAGAGAGTATGCATAAATGGGTCATTTTCTGAGTGGCAAGATGTGACGAGTGGAGTCTCGCAGGGGTCTGTGCTGGGCCTCAACTTTTCACAATTTATATCAATGACTTAGATGAGGAGAGCGATGGCATGGTCGCTAAATTTGCAGATGACACAAAGATAGGTAGGAAAGTATGTTGTGAAGAGGACATAAGGAGGTTGCAGACTGATATAGATAGGTTGAGTGAGTGGGCAAAAATCTGGCAGATGGAGTATAATGTGGGAAAATGTGAAGTTGTTCACTTTGGCAGTCAGAATAAAAAAGCAGAGTATTACTTCAACAGAGAACAACAGCAGAATTCCAAGGCTCAGAGGGATCTCGGTGTTCTGGTGCATGAGTCACAAAATGTTAGTATGTAGGTACAGCAAGTAATAAAGAAGGGTAATGGAATGATATCCTTTATTACGAGAGGAATTGAAAATAAAAGTAAGGATGTTATGCTTTATTTATACAGGGCATTGGTGTGACCACATCTCGAATACTGTGTGCACTTTTGGTCTTTTTTAAGGAAGGATGTAAATACGTTGGAGGCAGTTCAGAAGAGGTTTACTGGATTGATACCTGGAATGAGTGGGTTATCTTATGAGGAAAGGTTGAACAGACTGGGCTTGCTTTCACTGGAGTTTAGAAGAGTGAGGGGAGACTTGATTGAAGTATATAAGATCCCGAACATTCTTGACAAGGTAGATGTGGAGAGGATGGTTCCTCTTGTGGGTGAGTCCAGCACTCGGGGGCAATGTTTTAAAATTAGGGGTCGCCTTTTTAGGACAGAGATGAGGAGAAATTTTTTCTCTCAGAGGGTTGTGTCACTTTGGAACTCTCTGCCTCAGAAGGTGGTGGAGGCGGGGCCATTGAATATTTTTAAGGCGGAGATAGATAGATTCTTGTTAGGCAAGGGAATCAAAGGTTATCGGGGGTAGATGGGAGTGTGGAATTCGAGACACAAACTGATCAGCCATGATCTTATTGAATGGCAGAGCAGGCTAAAGGGGCTGAATGGCCTACTTCTGCTCTTAGCTCGTCTGTTCATATATAACACTGCCTGATATATCTCTTTCCGATAAAGCACTCTCTAATATAACAGTCTCATATATCTCTCAGTTATAACACACTCTGATATCATACATCTAATATAACATAGGCCAATATCTCTCTCTCTCTGATATAACACTATGAAATAATACTCTCTAACATAACACAGTCCAATATATTTCTCTCGGATATGACACTCTCTAATATAACATTGTCTGACTCTCTCTGAGAAAACACCCTTTAATATAACACAACTTGATATTTCACTCTCTGATATTGCAAACTCTGATATAACACTCTCCAATATAACACTGCCTGATATAACTCTCTGCTTTAACACTCTCTGTTACAACACTCTTGATATCACACAGTCCAATATAGCTCTGTGATACAACACCCTCTGATATAATGCTCTCTAATATATCTCTCTGTGATAAAAAGAAAAACTCTGTAATATAACATAGTCTGATATATAACTCTCTGATATAACAGACTCTAATGTCACAGTGTCTGGTATATCTCTCTGATATAACACTCTCTAATATAACACTGTCTGTAATATCACTGATATAATATTCTGTGACATAACACTCTCTAATATACCACAGTCTGATATATCTCTCTGATATAACACTCTCTAATATAACACAGTAGATATATCTCTCTCTCTGATCAAACACTCTCTTATATCACACAGTCTGATATATGTCTTTAATATAACATACTCTGATATTCTTTCTTTGGTTTCCTTATCTCGAGAGACAATGGGTAAGCGCCTGGAGGTGGTCAGTGGTGCATGGAGCAGCGCCTGGAGTAGCTATAAAGGCCAATTCTAGAGTGACAGGCTCTTCCACAGGTGCTGCAGAAAATTTGTTTGTCGGGGCTGTTACACAGTTGGCTCTCCCCTTGCGCTTTTGCCTTTTTTGCTGCCAACTGCTAAGTCTCTTTGACTCGCCACACTTTAGCCCCGCCTTTCTGACTGCCCGCCAGCTCTCTAATATAACACAATCTGATTCATCTCTCTGATATAACACCTACTTTTACAACACTCTAAATATAACATAGTCTGATATATCTTTGTGATATAACATCCACTGATCTAACACTCTCTGATATAACACTCTCTGATATATCTCCCTTGTATAACATATTCTGACACAACACCCACTAATATAACACAGTCTGATATATCTCTGATACAACCTTCTCTGATACAACACTCTCTGATATAACACTCTGATGTAACACTCTCTGACACAACACTATCTGATATGACACTCTCTAATATAACACAGTCTGATATATCCCTGATACAACACTCTCTGACATAACACACTCTGAAACAACACTCTCTGACATAACACTCTCTGATACAACACTTTTTGATACAACACTCTCTGATACAACACTCTCTGATACAACACTCTCTGACATAACACTCTCTGATACAACACTTTTTGATACAACACTCTCTGATACAACACTCTCTGATACAACACTCTCTGACATAACACTCTCTGATACAACACTTTTTGATACAACACTCTCTGATACAACACTCTCTGACATTACACTCTCTGATACAACACTCTCTGATATAACACTCTCTGATATAACACTCTCTGATATAATGCAGTCCGATATATCTTTCTGACATAACATTCTCTATTATAACACTCTCTAATGTCACACTATCCGGTATATCCCTCTGATATAACAAATTCTGGTATGACACTCTCTAATATAACAGTCTGATATATCTCTTTTTTTAATTCATTCATGGGATGTGGGCGTCACTGGCCAGGCCAGCATTTATTGCCCATCCCAAACTGCCCTTGAGAAGTTGGTGGTGAGCTGCCTTTTTGAACCGCTGCAGTCCATGTGATGTAGGTATATCCACAGTGCTGTTAGGAAGGGAATTCCGGGATTTTGACCCAGCGACAGTGAAGGAATGTCAATATAGTTCCAAGTCAGGATGGTGTGTGGCTTGGAGGGGAACTTGCAGGTGGTGGTGTTCCCATGTATTTGTTGCCCTTGTCCTTCTAGTTGGTAGAGGTCGTGGGTTTGGAAGGTGCTGTCTAAGCAGCCTTGGTGCGTTGCTGCAGTGCATCTTGTAGATGATACACACTGCTGCCACTGTGCGTCGGTGGTGGAGGGAGTGAATGTTTGTCAATGGGGTGCAAATCAAGCAGACTGCTTTGTCCTGGATGGTGTCGAGCTTCTTGAGTGTTGTTGGAGCTGCACTCATCCAGGCAAGTGGAGAGTATTCCATCACACTCCTGACTTGTGCCTTGTAGATGGTGGACAGGCTTTGGGGAGTCAGGAGGTGAGTTACCCGCTGCAGGATTCCTAGCCTCTGACCTGCTCTTGCAGCCATGGTATTTATATGGCTACTCCTGTTCAGTTTCTGGTCAGTGGTAACCCCAGGATGTTGTTAGTGGGGGATTCAGCAATGGTAATGGCATTGAATGTCAAGGGGAGATGGTTAGATTCTCTCTTGTTGGAGATGGTCATTGCCTGGCACTTGTATGGCATGAATGTTACTTGCCACTTATCAGCCCAAGCCTGGTTATTGTCCCGGTCTTGTTGCATCTCTACACAGACTACTTCAGTATCTAAGGAGTTGCGAATGGTGCTGAACATTGTGCAATCATCAACGAACATCCCCACTTCTGACCTTATGATTGAAGGAAGATCATTGATGAAGCAGCTGAAGATGGTTGGCTCTGGGACACTACCCTGAGGAACTCCTGCAGTGATGTCCTGGAGCTCAGATGATTGACCTACAACAACCACAACCATCTTCCTTTGTACTAGGTATGACTCCAAACAGTGGAGGGTTTTCCTCCCGATTCCTATTGACTTTTGCTAGTTTTGATATGACACACGCCAATATAACACTCTCTAATATAACACAGTCTGATAGATCACTGATAGAATACTCTCTAATATAGCACTGTCTGATATATCTCTCTCTGATAAAACACCCTTTGATATAACACTTCTAATATCACATAGATTGATATATCTCTCTGGTATAACACACTCTGATATAACACTCGAAATATAACACAATCTGATATATCTCTGACATAACTCTCTGAAATAACAGTCTCTAATGTCATACTGTCCGGTATGTTTCTCTGATATAACGCACTCTGCTAAAACACTTTCTAATATAACACTATTTGATATATCTCTCTGATTTAACACTGCTGATATAACACTCTCTAATATAACACAGTCTGATATATCTCTCAGATATAACATAATCTGATATAGCACCCACTAATATAACACAGTCTGATTTCTCTCTGATATAACACGCTCTTATATAACACTTTCTGATATATCTCCCTCTGATGAAACATTCCCTGATATAACACACTCCGATATATTTCTCTAATATAACAACCTCTGATATCAAACTCTCTAATATAACATAGTCTGATATATCTCTCTCTGATAAAACATCGTCTGATACACCACTCTCTAATATATCACAGTCTGATATATCTCTGATATAACACACTCTGATATAACACTCGAAATATAACACACTCCAATATATTTCTTTGATATAACAACCTCTGATATCAAACTCTAATATAATATAGTCTGATATATCTCTCTCTTATAAAACATCCTCTGGCACAACACTAATATATCACAGTCTGATATATCTCTGATATAACACACTCTGATATAACGCTCGAAATATAACACAGTCCAATATATCTCCCTGATATAACACACTCTGATATAACACTGCTTAGATAACACAGTCTGATATTCTGATATATCAGTCTGATATAACACCCTCTTTAAAAAAGAAAACTTGCACACGGTGGAGTTAAAGCTTGGGAATCCCATCTTCTGGTCGGAACTCCTGGTCCAACCCCCTGGCTTGGAAATTTCACCCCAGTAAATATCGGAACCGTTAACTCTGTTTCTTTCCTTCCACTGGGGCTACCCTGACCTGATGAGTGTTTTCCAGCATTTTCTAATGTTTAGACCACAACTGTAGCCGGCCTAGGCACCAATCTGGGCTGAAGCAATTGATCCATGACTCTATCTTAACGCGGGTGGCTATATTCGGACTCAGTGTGCCTGGGATATGGAAGGAGGGGGAAATCTGCTGCAGATCCAACTCCTGGTTATTATCCAGTTGGAATGTGAGACTGTGGACAGGGTCAGAGCAAGCTGTGACGCCTTCCACAGTCAAATAACTTGCCAGAACTCACTGTCCAGCACTGTGTGTGAAGTACATGATTGGGGGGGTGGGGGGGGGGTAGACGTGCCTAAGGAAGCACGCTTCTGAAGCATCATCAGAAAGAGGACGATGTGGGGTAATTGGCAAATAGATTTTTTTTAAAAGATGACGATATTTTAAAAAATGGATTTTGTGCACAGAATGACAGGTTCCTTCACCCACCTCTTGTCTAAATTTGGAGTGAAGTGCCTTCGTGTAACTGCCTGAAGATCCTGGGCATGGCATCGAGTAATTGGCACTGTCCTATACTTAGAGCTCAACTCAGTGCCTATAGGATTGTATGAACCTATATTTAGATTGGTACAGCTATTTCTGATCCTGCCGTATTCATTGAGTCACTGTGCATTGCAGTATCATAAGTACGCAATAGTGGGATGGTAGGTTAACTCTCTCAGTGCAGGATTAGAGAGGGAAAGGCCCTCACCATCAGGCACATAGAGACCAGGGACTGGATTAACTCTCCCAGTGCAGGATTAGACAGGGAAAGGCCCTCACCATCAGGCACACAGAGACCAGGGACTGGATTAACTCTCTCAGTACTGGATTAGACAGAGAAAGGCCCTCACCATCAGACACAGAGAGACCAGGGACTGGATTAACTTTGTCAATGCAGGATTAGAGAGGGAAAGGCCCTCACAGTCAGACACACAGAGAGACCAGGGACTGGATTAACTTTGTCAATGCAGGATTAGAGAGGGAAAGGCCCTCACAGTCAGACACACAGAGAGACCAGGGACTGGATTAACTTTGTCAGTACATGAGGAAACTGCCAAACCTTCTGACGCACGCGGTAGAATTTTCATGATGCAGTGTGATTGGTGCGAGTGCCTGCAGCAGACAATTTACTGGAAAGTCATGGGTTAACCGCCCACAATATTATATCCATGGGTAATAACAGCTGTACAATGACGGGCTGCGCCCGCTCGATTTCCTGGTCCCTGTTCATCCACTTGCCCTTAACATCGGAAAACATCCTGAGACTCTTCACAGAGGCACAATCAAATCAAATGGAAACTGAGATGAAGGAAAGAGGTGTTAGGAGGGGTGGGATAATACTTGGTCAAAGACATGGGTTTTCAGGAGGGTCTTAAAAGAGGAGACGGAGGTGGAAGGGCATAACAGATTAGGCAGAGTATTATAGAGCATTGGACCTAGATAGCTAAAGGCATGGCTGCCAAAGGTGGGGCAAAAGGGGCTGGATCATGAAAAGCCAGAGTCGGAGGAACAGAAAGCTCAGGGGGTGGGGTGTGACAGCAAGGCTGGTGGAGGTTGTAGAGATGGGGAGGGACAAGGTGATTGGTGAATTGGGATATGAGAATGGGGGACTGAGGGCCAATGCAGTTCAGCATGAACCAGGGTGATGGGTGCAAAACAGGGTACGGGCAGCAGAGTTTTGGATGAGCTAAGGTTGGTGGAAGGTGGAAGGCCAGCCAGGACAGTGTTAGAAAACAGGCCAGTTTGGAGGTGATAAAGGCAAGGGTGAGGGTTTCAGCAGCAGATAAGCTGAGGAAGGGATAGCGACGGGCGATTTGACAGAGTTGGAAGTAGATGATCCTGGTGATGCAGAAGATGCGGAGTCCAAGCTCAGCTGATAGGGTGCTGAGGTTGCGAACGGTCTGATTCAACTTGAGACAATGGTTGGGACCAGGATAGATGGAATCACTGGAGAGGGCACAGCATTTGTGGCAGGGAATCTCAGGCAATGGCTTCAGCATTCCCTGAATTTCACCGGAATCGGGAAGTGCACCCACAACCTTCTGACACAGTGGTGAGAGTGATACCCAGTTAGAGAGGGCTGACACCTCAGAGGAGTGTCACCAGGAGTAAGTACCAGTCAGAGAATGGGTGCGAGGTTGTAACCGGAAGTCTATGATCCTCGGTCACCCTTCGCTCTTGTACCCAATCACTCGCACTACAAAATGTTTCACACAGTTATTTTGTGTCTCAAAATATCATTCTGGACTATTTACCAGGGCAATGAGCTGCTGTAACAGGAGACGGTAGGTTTTGGTGCTAGCTCGGGCACTTTGACCTTTCTCATTCTTCTCAATCTTGTGGTTCCTTTTACAAATAAGATTGCATTCAACAAGTTAGTTTCAAATTACACATCCCAACCATGTCAGGTGAGGAGTCACTGTTCAACACGTAAACCCTGCCTGTCCTCAATCAATGCAACAGTGTAGAAGGAGCTTTGCTCTGTATCTAACCCTGTTTTTTTTCCCTTTTGTTTTTGCTAGCACGATAGCAAGGCAGCGTTACGGGAGCTTTACTCTGTATCTAACCCGTGCTGTACCTGTCCTGGGAGTGTTTGAGGGGGACAGTGTAGAAGGAGTTTTACTCTGTATCTAGTCCCGTGCTATACCTGCCCTGGGAGTTTTTGGTGGGGACAGTGTAGAGGGAGCTTTACTCTGTATCTAACCCATTTTTTTCCTTCCCTGTTTTTCCCCTTTTTTGTTCTTTTTGAAGGTGGCCATCATACCCTGGGCCCCTTTAATGTATTTTTGTCGAGGGAGCCTTTATTTGTCAGGCCCCCTTTATATACATTTAACCTGTGCTGTACCGGGCTTGGGAGTGTTTGATGAGACAGTTTGTAGAGGGAGCTTTACTCTGTATCTGACCTGTTTTTTTTAGCCCTTTTTACCCCTTTTTTCCTCAGGCCTCCCTTAAATAAATTTTATAAAATAACTTTATTAAAACAGATAAATAAAACAAAACACAAATTAAAATGCCATTCTCGGCGTCAATTATGTACTCCAGTCCCTGTGATGCCCATCGATTACAGAAGAGTATCTAACACTGTGCTGTACGTGGCCTGGAAGTGTTTGATGGGACAGTGTAGAGGGAGCTTTAACCTCTTATTCAGACTGTATAAACCAGTGGGTCAGCTATAATCCTCCAATTTCTAGAGGTGAGGGAAAAGTCAGGCTATTGATCTGATTCCCACAAGTGATCTAAAATGCCCAGACATAGGAACAGAAGAATCTAATCCCGCCCATCCCCACCACGCACCCTCCCCTCCCCCACGCCACCGCCATCGCCCCTCATTGATGCATCTCTGCAATACAAACTTTAGTGCCCGATAGCACCCACATGACAGCACAGAGACGTTGGCAGAAACCCCGGCAACGATGGCACAAGCATCGTGTGTGGGGGAGGGTTGACTGGGGTGGTTGCATTGAAATAATCAATGAAGATTTCAAAACATGTCTATATTTATAACCATTGTTGCTTGACAGCCTCTTAGTTGCATGATGTATTTTTGCGTGAATCCTTCCTTTCCCCGTTCAGTCCTACGGGAGCTGCCTCAATTAAAGCTTGTAAATTATGCTGAGCGGAGGTTAGTGCAGGAGCTCTAAGCACACAAGCGCGAAATCCCCATCAACAAGGGTCCATTGTCATCTAAGCCACCCCTCAGCAAGCTGACGGGATTGGGTGAGACCCTTGTTTTCTACCCGCCCCAATTTTACTCTTCGTTCAAATTAATATCAGGGGGCTGGTATAAAACTGGTGATCGTACACACCCCCCCCCACCCCCCCCCCACTCTGACATCCACAATCCCATGGGTATCTCGTCCAGCCAGTCAGGTAGAAATCGTCCCTTCAGCACTCATTAAAGCCGTTTGTTTGTGTGGCTTTTTTAAAAATAGCGGAGATTTCAGACATTGGTGTTGATGTTTCACGTGAACATTTTCAAGGCTGAGGTTTATAAGATTTGTAAGACTCCAGTACCTGCACTGCACCAATGCAGTTCATACACGCTGACTCCCAGAGGTAAGGCAAGAAATGGCTTCCAGGTCTCACTCCCACAGTATTTGTCGCTGTGCGTGTACAATGTCAGCAGACAGAACTTGCAATTATAAAGCACCTTTCATAGCCTCGGTACATCCCCAAGCGCTTGCCAGCCAATGAAGTACTTTTTGAAGTGTAGTCACTGTTGCAATAGGGCAGCCAAATTTGTGCACAGCAAGCTCCCACAAACAGCAATGTGATAATGACCAGATAATCTGTTTTTGGTGGCAATGGTTGAAAGATAACTATTAGCCAGGACACCGGAGATAACTCCCCTGCTCGTCTTCAGAATAGTGCCGGGGGATCCTTGACATCCACCTGAGAGAGCAGACAAGGCCTCGGTTTAATATTCATCGAAAAGACGGCACCGCTGACAGTGCAGCGCTCCCCCAGTACCGCCTATCCAACAGTCCAGCGCTTCCTCATCACTGCACTGGAAGTGTCAGCCTGGGTTATGTGCTCCAGTCTCTGGAGTGGGACTTAAACCTGCAACCTAGCAGACACATGGGGACACCACCACCTGAAAGTTCCCCTCCAAACCACACACCATCCTGACTTGGAACTATATCGCCGTTCCTTCACTGTCGCTGGGTAAAAATCCTGGAACTCCCTTCCTAACAGCACTGTGGGTGTACCTACCCCACATGGACTGCAGCGGTTCAAGAAGGCAGCTCACCACCACCTTCTCAAGGTCAGTTAGGGATGGGCAATAAATGCTGGCCTAGCCAGCGACCTCCACACCCCCGAACGAATAAACAAAAAACCAACTAACTAAATAGCAGGAGTGCTAACCCACTGAGCCACATCTAGCACCTTGTGACTCTGCTAATTTTTCACAATACAGGTTAGCGCCTTTGTGAAAACAGCAGCTAAAGTTATTTAAATGTTCAAGTGACAATATCATGCAGGGTCGCCTCTTTTAACTCGGTTGTGACTCTCTTCGCCTGAAGAAAGAGAGATACACAAACACTCGGGGCTGACAAAGGGAGAGCTGTACTCTATGCGCCCATCACTTACCGCAGACTTGCATCCAGCCCTGGCTCAGACAGGCGGCCATGCATCCTGGCGAATCAGCCTCCTCGGCAGTCTTGACCTCCATGTGTTCCACGGGCCGAAGAGCATGCGACAACAATAGCTCCACCGCGGGTTGCAGCAAGATGAGACGCGTTCCCCGTCCAGAACCAAGCAGGTGTCGCCCACTGCACCGTCGGAGGTGGCTGCGTTGCGGGCGAGACGTTTAAAAAAAAACCCCAGGCTGCAGCCCTCCAGCCCTCACCACCACCGTGGGGCTTTCAGATTTGTTCCTCAAAAGAAGCCCGCACTGGCTGGCGTGCCGAGTCTAGCAAAAGCCAGGCGTCGGAGAGATTGTTTTTGTTTGAAGCGCGTGGCTGGGATGAGGAGGTAGAGAGAAGGTTTGCTCCTTGCTTCAACTTTGTAGTGTCTGGTGCTGAATGTTCCCTTCCTCTGGAGAAGATCTATATATAATCTGTATGTTAAAAGGACTGCCTGTGGCTGGTGACTGGACTTATTTTCCTGTTGTCTTGCTCTATGATTGTGTGTGTGTGTGTGTCAGCTTGTGACTTGGGCAGCAGCTGTCTGACTCCCAGGTGCCGATAAGCACCACATAACCGACGGCAACAGGCTGTTCCCCGCTTACTGGCGGGGAGACCTTTCCTGGTGACCCCTCTTCCCGGCAGGGCTTTCTCCTGACCGGGCGAGTTAAAAATAAAATTAAAAACGAAAATACAGCACACAACAATTGACTCATTCACAGGGGTGAGCTCGCGTCTAACTTAACCCAATCTTTTCCTTCAATCGGTTCTTTTACTCCCTCCTTCTCCTGTGGCGGACCTTTCCTGTCATGACTGGAGCTTAAGCATGGAATCTCACAGCTCAGAGGAAGGCCATTTGGCCCATCGTGCCTGTGCCAACTCTTGGAAAGAGCTATCCGATTTGTTCCTCACCCCCTGCTCTTTTCCCATAGATCTGCTCGTTTTTCCTGTTCAAGTATTTATCCAATTCCCTTTTGAAAATTACCATTGAATCAACCTCCACGACCCTTGTTGCTTTATTCTTTCATGGGTTGTGGGCATCGCTGGCAAGACCAGCATTCATACACATCTCTAATTGCCCTTGAGAAGGTGATGGGGAGCTACCTTCTTCAACTGCTGCAGTCCTTGGGGTGTAGGTACACCAACAGTGCTGTTTGAGAGTAAGTTCCAGACTTTTGACCCAGCGATGGTGAAGGAACGGCGAGTCAGGATGGTGCGCGACTTGGAGGGGAACTTGCAGGTGGTGGTGTTTCCAGGCACCTGCTGCCCTTGTCCTTCTAGATGGTAGAGGTTGCAGGTTTGGAAGGTGCTGTCGAAGGAGCCTTGGTGAGTTGCTGCAGTGCATCTTGTAGCTGGTACACACTGCTACCACCGTGCATCAGAGGTGGAGGGAGTGAATGTTTGTGGATGGGGTGCCAATCAAGCGGGCTGCTTTGTCCTGGATGGTGTCGAGCTTCTTGAGTGTTGTTGGAGCTGCACCCATCCAGGCAAGTGGAGAGTATTCCATCACACTTGTGCCTTGTAGATGGTGGACAGGCATTGGGGAGTCAGGAGGTGAGTTACTCACCGCAGATCTTCTGTTATAGCCACTGTATTTACATGGCTGGTCCAGTTAAATTTCTGGTCAATAGTAACCCCTGGGCATTTGATGATGGGGGATTCAGCGATGGTAATGCTGTTGAATTTTAAGGTGGTTAGATTCTCTCTTGTTGGAAATGGTCACTGCTTGTGAGGAACGAATGTTGCTCACCACTTATGAGTCCAAACCTGAATGTTATCCAGATTTTGGTGCAAGTGGACACAGTCTGCCTTAAGACCGGACCACCTTAAGAAGCTGTAAGTGAAAGTCACTGGAGGACGTGATGTCACGTCACACATGACCAGGGAGATGTGGGTGTAGCCCAACAGAGTGAGATGTATTTAGATGTGGCAGTAACTGTTTTTATATATATTATATATATATGTATGTTCTAGTTTAAGGTATAATAATAACCCACGTTTTCTTTGGCTATTGCAGTCCTGTGAGTCTTACAATAGTTCGCATATCAAAGGAACAAGTAATATTGCACAGACTGCTTCAGTATCAGAGGAGTCGCGAATGGTGCTGAACATTGTGCAATCATCAGCGGAAATCCCCACTTCTGACCTTATGACAGAGGGAAGGTCATTGATGAAGCAGCTGAAGATGGTTGGGCCTCGGACACTACCCTGCAGTGATATCCTGGGGTTGAGATGATTGACCTCCAACAACCACACCCATCTTTCCTTTGTGCTAGGTATGACTCCAGCCTGTGGAGAGCTTCCCCCACGCCCCCCCCCCCCCCCCCCCAGATACAGGCAGTAGATTCCAGATCACAACAACTTGCTATGTAAAAACAATTCTCCTTATTTACCCTCTAGTTCTTTTGCAAAATATTTTAAATCTGTGCCCTCTAGTTACCGACCCTCCCACCAATGGAAACATTGTCTCCTTATTTACTCTATCAAACATGCCATAATTCTGAATGCCTCAATTAAATCTCCCCTTAACCTTCTCTGCTCTAAGGAGAATAATCCCAGCTTCTCAAGTGTCTTCACAGGACTAACGTCCCCCATCCCCAGTATTCATACATTACGATAGTAAGACAACTTTTATAAAAGTACTTCATTGGCAGTAAAGTGCTTTGGGATGTCCTGAGTATGTGAAAGGTGCTGTAAAAATGTGAGTTCTTTCTCTCCTTGTTGATAGTCCATTGAATGTTAGGATGCTGTTTGTTAGAGAAAATAAAGTTTGCTACAAGGCTGAACACTATCTACGTTTTTATCTTCTTCTCCTGCTGCGTTTTGCCCTCTTCACTAAGATTTCTGAGCATCAGCTACCCTCTTCAATTCTCGCTCAAGTGGCTTTTATTCATCTGTAGCCTAGATAGTGAGTTTGGGTGGGCTGCTTGACTATGTGAGGCATCACGACTGAGGCTGACACTGTTCTCACTTTTCCAGCAGGACGCCCGTGGGATGTGGCCATCAGGCTGAGCAGCACTGAGGCCAAGTTTTGTGCTCTTAACCCCGAACACATCTGAGGTCATCTCAGCACAGGAAAGGCGTTATTCCAACAGTCGATAAGCTTCTTTTATTTCCAAAATATACTTTGTTCATAAAAATCGTGAAAAAAAATTACAAAACAGATCCAAAAAGCACCAAGTGAAACAATACAAAGAGTGCAAAGGAGATCAGTTTCCTTCAACAGAGGAGTGAGTTGCCTCACATTTCATTTTACATGCCATGTACATTCCACAGCAAACACTTTGGGTGCCTCGAGCTGCCTCTTTTCAGGCAGCCAAGAGGGATTTCGAAATGCGAGAGTGCAGAGGGAGAGTCCTCACCTTTGGCTCATATCGGTTCTCCTCCGCAAATCTGAGTTTGTGTTTGGGGAACTGGGCTAATGGAATAAAGGAGACAGAGACAGGGGGCAACGTTACAGAGGGAAAAAAAACAAGGTGCATAAAGAATTGGGAGAGACAGCGAGCACTAGAGTAAGAAATAGTAAGCTATTAGGTGGGGTCAGATAAGAGGGAATGCAATAAGGACTAAATTAGATTTACTGTGCACGTTTATGAATGCAGGAATGTGATAAATAAGGTTGGGGAGCTGCAGGTGCAAGTAACCACATGGGAATATGATGGTGATAACACAGATCTGGTTCAGAAAAAGGACAGGACTGGGTGCTAAATATTCCTGGATACAAAATGTTCAGGAAAGATAGGGAGGGAAAGAAAGAAGGGAGGAGGTGTGGCAGTATTGATGAGGGAGGACATTACAGTGCTGGAGAGAGGATATCCTAGAAGGGTCAGTGACAGAATCGGTTTGGTTAGAGCTAAGAAACAATAGAGATACCAATAAACTACTGGGTGTCGTCTATAGGCGACCAATGACTGGGAAAGACATAGAGGAACAAATTTGCAAGGTTATTACAGAGAGGTGCAAGAATTACAGAGTAGTTATAGTGGGGACTTTAATCATCCTAATATAAATTGGGATAGTAATAGTGTAAAGGGCAGAGAGGGGGTAGAGTTTCTCGAGTGTGTTTAGGAGAATTTTCTACACCAGTATGTTTCCAGTCCAATGAAGAAGGAGGCTTTGCTGGATCTGGTTCTGGGGAATGAGGTGAGTCAAGTGGATTAAGAGTCAGTAGGGGAACATTTAGGGGACAGTATTAATAGTATCATAAGGTTTAAGTTGGCCTTCAAAAAGGAGAAGGAGCAATCCAGGGTTAAAAAAATGATTAATTCGGGGATGGCCAGTTTCAATGGGGTGAGAACAGATCCGGACCAGGTAAATTGGAATTAAAGATTGGCAGGCAAAACTTTAATGGAACAACAGGCTGCCTTTAAAGAGGAGATGGTTCCGGTAGAATCATTCCCACGCGGAGGAAAGATAGGGCAAGCAAAGTCAAAGCTCCCTGGATGATGAAAGAGATAGAGAGTAAGATGAAGCAGAAAAAGTGCGCGCGTGACAGATTTCTGGTTGATATTACAAGTGAGAACCAGGCTGAATACAGCAAGTTCAGAGGGGAAGTGAAGAAGAAAATTAGAGGCAAAAAAAAGAGTATGAGAAAAGACTCACAGCTAACATAAAGGAAAATCCAAAGGTCTTCCATAGGCATATAAAGAGTGATAAAAGGAGCAGTAGGGTCGGTGAGGGACCAGAAAGTGGATTTACAACACGGAGGCAGAGGGCATAGCTTTGGTACTAAATGAATACTTTGCATCTGTCTTTAACAAGGAAGAGGAGGTAGTTGAGACACTGGATGGGCTAAAAATTGATAAAGAGGAGATATTAGAAGGGATGACTGTACTTAAATTTGAGAATCACCATGACTGGATCAGATGCATCTGAGGATATCTAGGGAAGTAGGGGTGAAATTGCAGAGGCACTGACCATAATCTTCCAGTCCTCCTTGGATACAGGGGTGGACTGGAGAACTGCAAATGTTACACCCTTGTTCAAAAAAGGCTGTAAGGTTAAGTCCAGCAACTACAGGCCAGTCAGTTTAAGCCTTGGTGATAGACAAGCTGAGAGAAATGACAATGTGGGACAAAGTTAACAGGCACTTGGACAAATGTGGATTAATGGAGGAAAGCCAGCTTGCATTTGTTAAGGGCGAATCATTTTTAACTAACTTGCTTGAGTTTTTTGAAGAGGGAACAGAGAGAGTTGATAAGGGTAATACACACAATGTGGTGTACGTGAATTTCCAAAAGGCGTTTGCAAAAGTGCCACATAACAGGCTTGGCAGCAAACCTGAAGCCCATGAAATGAAGGGAACAGTGACCACATGGATACAAAGTTGGTTGAGTGACAGCAAACAGAGAGTAGTAGTGAACAGTTGTTACTCAGACTGGAGAAGATATGTAGTTGAGTTACCCAGGAGTCAGTGTTAGGACGACTGCTTTTCTTCATCTATATTACTAACTAGTCTTTGATCAGAAGGACACAATTTCAAACTTGCAGATGGCACAAAACTTGGAAGTATTGCAAACTGTAAGGAGAACAGTGAGAGACTTCAAGAAGACATAGACTTCCTCGTGGGATGGGTGGACTCGGGGCACATGAAATTTAATGCCGAGAATTGTAAAGGCGTGCAGTTTGGTCGGAAGATTGAGGAGAGGCAAATAAGATAAAGGAAACACTTCTAAAGGGGCTGCAGGAGCAGAGGGACCTTGATGTCTATGTACACAAATCATTGAATTGGCAGGGCAGGTTAAGAAAGCGGTTAATAAGGCATACAGAATTCTGGGCTTTAGAAAGAGAGGCATAGAGTGCAAAAGGAAGGAAGTTATGATGAATGTTGACTAAACACTGGTTCTGCCTCAACTGAAGGCTTCAGAGATGGTGCAGAAACATAATTATGAGAATGTTTCCAGGGATGAGGGATTTCAGTTAGGTGTATAGATTAGAGCAGCTGGACTGTTCTCCTTAGAGAAGAGAAGGTCGAGAGGAGGATCTGATCGAGGTGTTCAAAATCATCAGGGCCCTGGACAGAGTAGATAGAGAGAAACTGTTCCTTTTGGCGGAAGGGTCGAGAATCAGACTTAAGGCGATTGGCAAAAGAACCAATGGCGAGATGAAGAAAACCCTTTCTATGCAACAAAATCAAGAACCGGTTTTAAAATATATATTCAGCATAAATTAGTTTGTGAAAGGCCAGGAAGCTGCACTGAAATGTGTAGAAGAGTGATTAACAAACATAACAAAATATTCATAAAGGAGATAAGGAAGTGATGCAGGGACTCACTGTCAGGTGAGGGGAGTGATAGAGGGACTCACTGTCTGCCGGGGGGAGGGGGGGGAAGTGATGGACGGACTCACTATCTGGCGAGGGGAGTGATAGAGGGACTCACTGTCTGCCGGGGGGGGGGGTGGTGGGGGAGTGATGGAGGGACTCACTATCTGGTGAGGGGAGTGATGGAGGGGCTCATTGTCTGGTCGGGGGGGGCGGGAGTGATGGAGGGTCTCACTGTCTGGCGGGAGGGGGAGGGGGGAGTGATGGAAGGACTCACTGTCTGCCGGCGGGGGGAAGTGATGGAGGGACTCACTGTCTGGTGGGGGAAGAGTGATGGAGGGACTCACTGTTTGGCGGGGGGGAAGTGATGGAGGGACTCACTGTCTGGTGGGGGAGGAGTGATGGAGGGACTCACTGTCTGGCGGGGGGGGGGGGTGGAACTAATGTAGGGACTCACTGTCTGGCGGCGGGGAGTGATGGAGGGACTCACTGTCTGGCGGAGGGGGAGTGATGGAGGGACTCACAGTCTGGCGGGGGAGAAGCGTTGGAGTGACTCACTGTCTGGCAGGGGAGGAGTGATGGAGGGACTCACTGTCTGGCAGGGGGGAAGTGATGGAGGGACTCTGTCTGGTGGGGGAGGAGTGATGGAGGGACTCACTGTCTGCCGGGGGTGGGGGGCCTGATGGAAGGACTCACTGTCTGACGGGGGGAGGGGGGAACTGATGTAGGGACTCACTGTCTGGTGGCGGGGAGTGATGGAGGGACTCACTGTCTAGCGGAGGGGGAGTGATGGAGGGACTCACAGTCTGGCGGGGGAGAAGTGTTGGAGTGACTCACTGTCTGGCAGGGGAGGAGTGATGGAGCGACTCACTGTCTGGTGGCGGGGAGTGATGGATGGACTCACTGTCTGGCGGAGGGGGAGTGATGGAGGGACTCACTGTCTGGCGGGGGAGAAGTGTTGGAGTGACTCACTGTCTGGCAGGGGAGGAGTGATGGAGGGACTCACTGTCTGGCGGCGGGGAAGTGATGGAGGGACTCACTGTCTGGCGGGGGGGGGTGGAACTAATGTAGGGACTCACTGTCTGGCGGGGGAGGAGTGATGGAGGGACTCACTGTCTGCCGGTGGTGGGGGGACTGATGGAAGGACTCACTGTCTGGCGGGGGGGTGCGGAACTGATGTAGGGACTCACTGTCTGGCGGCGGGGTGATGGAGGGACTCCCTGTCTGGCGGAGGGGGAGTGATGGAGGGACTCACTGTCTGGCGGAGGGGGAGTGATGGAGGGACTCACAGTCTGGCAGGGGAGAAGTGTTGGAGTGACTCACTGTCTGGCAGGGGAGGAGTGACGCAGGGACTCACTGTCTGGCGGTAGGGAGTGATGGAGGGACTCACTGTCTGGCGGAGGGGGAGTGATGGAGGGACTCACTGTCTGGCGGAGGGGGAGTGATGGAGGGACTCACTGTCTGGCGGGAGAGAAGTGTTGGAGTGATTCACTGTCTGGCAGGGGAGGAGTGATGGAGGGACTCACTGTCTGGCAGGGGTGGGGGGAGTGATGGAGGGACTCACTGTCTGGCGGAGGGGGTGTGATGGAGGGACTCACTGTCTGGCGGGGGTGGGGGAAGTGATGAAGGGACTCACTGTCTGCGGAGAGTGGTGCAGAGTGATGGAGGGACTCACTGACTGGTGGGGGAGCGAGTTATCATTTAACTTCCAGTGTTAGGTATTATTGGTGATCTGTCTCAGTCTTAACCATTCAAAAGGTTGCGGAGTCAGTGGGATAACTGGTGTTGCGACCTGGATAGGAACTCTGCATCAATCCTCGGCTGAGGCAGTGATGGTTTGTCAGTGCCCAGCCTGTTTGCATTCTCAGCATATAACACCAACACTGCCCATTTCGAGAGCTCAATGTACGATGCCAGATGACTTGCTGTAAACCTACAGAATGATGGCAATGTGATCTTTTATCACAATTATATCACCACTCGGGGACAACATCACCACATACATTCACTGAAATGTGGATATGTTTGTGTAGATAATAAGACAATGCTTGCGCATCTATAAACATCTTACCTTAACAGCTAGATTCTAGTTATCTTGTCTCCAAAGCAGCTATAGTTTTTCAAAGAAACCCTTTGATGCATCTTAAATTGCATTAACCTGAAAGTTCCTGCTTAATCCTAATAACCTAATTGAAATCATGTGTTAGCCTCTCTCTGTCTTCTGTGTGAAACTATTTTCCCTATTATCTGACATAAAATTATAGTGTATTTATTAATTTTATTGTATTAATTATATCATATACACAATCCTACACAAAATAGATTGGCATAGTCATTATTATCCTTACTCTGAATTGGAAAAATGCACAATGGGCATCCTTTATAATATCCATTAATAATAGAAGTGTTCACTGTTCACCTGGGTCTCTGAGTCACACTGCTCCAGTGATATGGTCATATTTCAGATTACAGGGAGTTCATTCTCGCCCCTTGGAAGCTGACATTTACATTCTGTAAGAGAAAAAAATACATTTATGGACCGAGAGGTGGAGTTGCTAAGAATGATCTTACGTTTATGACACATTCACAACCCTCAGGAAGCCCCAGAAACCTCCACAGCCAATGGGAGACTTTCTGCAACGATGTTATGGTTAAAAGAAGAGGAAGACCTGTATTTCATACCACACCTTCTACAAGCTCAGCGTGAACCAAAGGGCTTTACAGCCAATGACGTTTTTTTTGTTTAAAAGTGCAGAGGCTGTCGTAACGTAGGAAATGTGGCAGCCAATTTACGCACAGCAAGCTCCCACAAACAGCAATGTGATAATGGCCAGGTGATCCATTTTTAGGTGTTGGTTAAGGGGTTAATATTGGACAGGAAACTGGGGTAAACTCCCCTGCTGTTCTTTGAGATGGTACTGTGGGATCTTTTACGTTTCATTCAAAATAGGTTGTGATGGATGAAAATGAGACAGCAAATTCCTGCACGGCTAAAATCAAATTGATGGTCAGTTAATCTTCTGTTGGCGTTGTGGCTGTGGGACAAATATTGACCAGGACACTGGAAAAACTCCCCTGTTCTTCCACGAATAGTCCCATGGCATCCTTTACAGCCATCGAACATCCTATCCCATAGATGGCACATCCAACAATACAATTTTCCTTTTGGGCTACATTATGTGCTCAAGTCCTAAAGTGGGCCTTAAACTCCGAACCCTCTGACTCTGAGGTGACTGGTACTCACTAAGCCCAGCTCGCATTCTAATCATGCTCGAGAAGAATGATAGCTAAAGGGCTGGATGACCTTTTTGATGTGACCCTATCTTGCAAAGGAAGGAAAAAGAAAATCACTCTTCAAACTTAAAATGAAACCTTTTTTTTTGCCTGACAACATTCACCCTCTGTTACCTCCAAGTTACAATCCATAATCCTTGCTTGACGAGACCGAATATCACTGGAGAAGGATTGCTGTGGTAACACAGTGTGCTCAGGGAGATTTCCAGTCTGGGCATGCCCAGAACATGCGTCTGATTTCACTATAGCTAACCCAACAGAGTTTCCACTAACACATTACAATATTGCTAGACACAGAGGGGCAAGCAGTTCTTCACGTCAAATCTTTTTTGAAAGTCATGAAAGACACTTTCTCCATTCTGAGATTTCCGTCTATGTAGGGGGAGCTGGGTGTGTTTGCTCCGTAGGGGCCTGCGTTTGTGTGTTTCTGTCGAACATATGGGCTGGATTTTGTCCCCAGAGGCGGGTTTGGCCGCAATTTCTCGCTACTCGCTGACGTGCCACTCTCCCGTCATGTTCCTGCCTCCAGCCTTTTCCCAAGCTGGTGGCTTCTGGTGGAGGTTGTGGGGGGGATGGTGTGGGGGCTTCCTGTCCACCAGCTGCAGGTAGCCAACAAGGCCAATTAAAGTGCCAACTGAGGGCACACTTCACATGCCATCTGGATGATCCAACCTCCACGTTGAGGGACGCCCTGGCAGCCCCCCGACCTGTCTCAGCAGCGCCTGCCCCTAGCAGTGGGGCTGCCGATGCTCCAGAGCTGCCAGCCCTCCGATCGGACTAGCAGCATCGAGAGCATGCCAGCCATCCTTAATAGGATGGCAAATGTGGCAGCGGCCAACTGCGCTTCCGGTAAGGGCAGGCTCAGGACCGGTCCCGACATTGGGGTCCCGAAGCTCATGGTGGAATCCAGCCATGTGTGTTTGCTCCGTGTATTCCTGTATTTGTATGTTTATGCACATCCAATATTGTTGTGTCTGCTTGTCTGTAAGTATCCGTGCTCGTTACCCATCTGTTTTTTTTTCCTGTGTGTCTGTTTTTACTGTGTGCATTTATGTTAGTTCTGCATGTTTAGTTTAGTTTAGAGATACAGCACTGAAACAGGCCCTTTGGCCCACTGAGTCTGTGCCGACCATCAACCACCCATTTATACTAATCCTACACTAATTCCATATTCCTACCACATCCCCACCTGTCCCTATATTTCCCTACCACCTACCTATTCTAGGGACAATTTATAATGGCCAATTTACCTATCAACCTGCAAGTCTTTGGCATGTGGGAGGAAACCGGAGCACCCGGAGGAAACCCACGCAGACACAGGGAGAACTTGCAAACTCCGCACAGGCAGTACCCAGAATTGAACCCGGGTCCCTGGAGCTGTGAGGCTGCGGTGCTAACCACTGCACCACTGTGCCGCCTGCTTTTATTCCATCTGTGCCTTTGTTAATTCTGCATGTGTCTGTGCACTTGTCCTTTGTAACTGTGTCTTTATTCTCCATGTGTCCATGTTTTTTTAATAGAAATATACAATCTTCCAGCACAGAAGGAGGTAATTTGGCTTTTTGAAAGAGCTATCCAATTTAGTTTTCTTTGTGCATGCATGCGTGTAGAGGAGCTACAGAGGAACCAGTGTATGTGTATGAGTCAGTATGTTTGCTCTCTAGAGCTATGTGGGTTTACGTGTCTCTGTACTTAGGCTGTGTGTGTGAATTTGGTCTGTGTTTGTGTATTTTTTCTACATGTATCTGCGTGTTTGTTTCATTTGGATCTATGTTTGTATCTGTCGGTACCTTTTTGATCTGTGGGTGTCTGTATCTGTGGGTGCCTGTAACTGTGTGCGTCTGTGTGTATGGGTCTGTACCTGTGGGTGCCTGTATCAGAGGGCGGCTGTATCTTTGCATATCCGTGTGCGTCTGTATCTGGGGTTGCCTGTGTGGATCTGTATCTGTAAGTGTCTGTATCTGTGGATGTCTGTAACTATGTGTGGCGGTGTGTGCCTGTATGTGTGTGTCTGTATTTGTGGCCGTCTATGTGTATGTTTTGACCTCTATCTCTCTCTGACTGTATCTGTGGGTGCCTGTAGGTGTCTGCGCACGGTGGGTGTCTGTGTCTGTGGATATGGCAGTATTTCTGGCTGTCTGTATCTGTGGTGGCTGCATCTGTGTGGATGGTTGTATTTGTGGCTTCCTGTATCTGTGTGTGTTGGTATCTGTGGGTGTTTACATCTGTGTGGATGGCTGTATGTATGTGTGTGTGTCAGTATCTGTGTGTCTGTGTCTGTTGATGTATCTGTTTATGAGTGTCTGTACCTCTGAGTGCCTGTGTCTGTGGGTGTCTGTGTCTGTGGGTGACTGTATCAGTGTGTGTCTGTGTCTGTGGGTGTCTGTGGGTATCTGTCTTTGTGGGTGTATGTATCTGTGGGTGTCTGTGTCTGTGGGTGTCTGTGTCTGTACCTCTGAGTGTCTGTATCTGTGGGTTTCTGTATCAGTATGTGTCTGTGTCTGTGGGTGTCTGTATCTGTGGGTATCTGTGTCTGTGGGTGTCTGTGTATGTGTCTGTGGGTGTCTGTTCCTGTGGTTGTCTGTATCTGTGGGTGTCTGTGTCTGTGGGTGTCTGTTCTTGTGGATGTCTGTGTTGGTAGGTGTCTGGGCCTCTGGGTGGCAGTCTCTGTGGGTATCTGTATCATTGGGTGTCTGTGTCTCTGGGTGTCTCTGTCTATGGGTGACTGTGTCTGTGAGTGTCTGCATCTGTGGGTGTCTGTGTCTGTGGGTGTCAGTGTCCGTGGGTGTCTGCATCAGTGGGTGTCTATGTCTGGGTGTCTGTATCTGTGGGTGTCTGTGTCTGTGAGTGTCTGTTCCTGTGGGTGTCTGTGTCTGTGGATCTCTGTGTCTGGGTGTCTGTGTCTGAGGGTGTCTGTGTCTGTGGGTGTCTGTGTCTACGGCTGTCTGTATCTGTGGGTGCCTGTGGCTGTGGGTGTCTGTTCCTGTGGGTGTCTGTGTCTGTGGGTGTCGATGGGTGTCCCTGTCTGTGGGTGCCTGTGTCGATGTGTGTCTGTTCCTGTGGGTGTCTGTAGCTGTGGGTATCTGTGTCTGTGGGTGTCTGTGTCTGTGGGTGACTGTATCAGTGGGTGTCTGTGTCTCTGAGTGTCTGTATCTGTGGGTGTCTGCATCTATGGCTGTCTGTGTCTGTATCAGTGGGTGTCTGTATCAATGGGCGTCTGTTTCTGTGGGTGTCTGTGTCTATGGCTATCTGTATCTGTGGGTTTCTGTATCTGTGGGTGTCTGTGTCTGTGGATGTCTGTGTCTGTGGGTATGTCTGAATCTGTGGGTCACTGTATCTGTGGGTCTCTGTGTCTGTGGGTGTCTGTTCCTGTGGGTGTCTGTGTCTTTGGATGTCTGCATCTTTGAGTGTCTGTACCTGTGGGTGTTGGTGTCTATAGGTGCCTGTATGTGTGGGTGTCTGTGTCTGTGGGTGTCTGTGTCGGTGGATATCTGTCTCTGTGGGTGTCTGTGTCTTTGAGTGTCTGTGTCTGTGAGTGTCTGCATCTGTGGGTGTCTGTATCTGTGGCTCTGTCTGTATCTCTGGGTGTCTGTGTCTATAGGTGTCTGTGTCTTTGGGTATGTCTGTATCTGTGGGTGCCTGTGTCTGTGTCTGGTGTCTGTGTATTCATTCGAAGTGTTTTTGAATTACCAGGCGAGCTCTTCCCTGGAGATCATGCACCTGGTGTGTGGACCGGGCACAGCCCCAAAAGGCAACACAAGCTTAGCAACAGCACTTTCACAGAAAATGATGGGCTTTACCATATCTCAGTGACACACTAAATACACACACACAAAACAAATACGTACAGCATACAGATAAATTCACACAAAATAAAAAAAAAGTCTTTCATTTTTACAATGGCTTCACCATGGTGAAAGTGGCTGGATAATGGAAGGGAGCATTGGAATAGTCAAGTCTGGAGGTAACAAAGGGCATGGACGAGAGTTTCAACAGAAGAGGCAGAGACGGACGATGTTATGGAACGAGAAGTAGACTTTGTGATAGAAAGCTCAGGTTTGAATCGGATGTCAAGTTCGGGAAAGCCTGAGGCGGTGGTGGGATTGGGAGGGTGAAATCATGGGAATGGCGAAGAAGTATGTGGCCGTTCATCTCATTCTGCCCAATGTTCAAAGTTAATAGCTGATCCAAGACTAGCTGTTGGACAAGCAGTCCGACAACTTGGAGGCTGTGGAGGGACCATGAGAGGCGGCGGACAGGGTCCATCATCAGTGCAAACGTGGGATCTGACTCCATGACTCTGGGTTGACATTGCCAATATGAAGCCTGTAGATGAGAGGCCTCCAAGATTCTTGGAGGACTCCAGGTGTAACGGTGTGGGGGTGGGATGAGAAGACTTTGATGGAGATTCTGTGACTACAAATCAGGCAAGTAAGATCGGAAGCAGGCAAGTGCAGACCCACTGAGCTGAGCAATGGAGGATGGTGTGGTCAGTCACGTCAAAGGCAGATTGAGGAGGACAAGACTCGATAATGCCCCATGGTCATGGTCACATGTGACTTTAATTCGGGCCATTTCAGCGCTGTGACAGGGCAGGAGACCTGATTCAAGATTTACATGGAATTTCGAGCATAGAAGTCAATAGTCCTTGCCAATTCAAACATGACGCGAAAGAAAGGCATGGATTTGGGAGGCGGGAACTTCTTCAAGAACTTTGGAAAGGGAGTTGGAAGATGGGACTATAGTTTTCAAGAACAGGAGGGTCAAGGGTGGGTCTTTTGAGTAGCAGGTGAAGAGGATAGTTTGAAAAGAGAGGGGGACAGCACCTGTGAAGAGGGAAACATTCACTATGTCAGCCAGCCGAGGAGCCAGGAAGGAAGTCTATGAGCCGCTCGCACTGAAGTTGGAGGTGAAGGTGGATGGGACATCTCAGAGGGGTTTTAAGGTGATAGTGAAAAGACGTCTTGGGCTATCTTTGCCCTTCAGGATGATTTTGAACTACAGTAGAAGCAGAGACAGGAGGGGAAGTGTAGGTAGGTCGAGGAAAGAAGTAACGATTAGCCCAGGAGGGAAGTCTTGGCTATTTTCAAAGGTGAAAATAGACAGGCCTGGGAGGTGAGTATTTGTGGGACTGGGGAATGAATATAACCAGGCCTGGGAGGTGAAGAAAGCCTGGCTTGGGAGGGGAATATAGACAGGTCTGGGAGGGGAATATAGACAGGCCTAGGAGGTAAATTTAGACAGGCCGGGGAGGGAAATATAGACACTGTCAGGAGGTGATTATGGACAGGCATTGGAGGTAAATATAAACAGGGCTGACAGGGGAATATAGACAGACCTGGAAGGGGAATATAGACAGGGACAGGAGGTGATTATGGACAGGCATTGGAGGTAAATATAAACAGGGCTGACAGGGGAATATAGACAGACCTGGAAGGGGAATAAAGCCTGGCTAGGAAAGGAATATAGATGGGCCTGCGAGGGGAATAAAGCCTGGCCCGGAAGGGGAATTCAGACGGACCTGTGAGGGGAATATAGACAGGCCTGGGAGTGGAATATAGACAGGCCTGCGAGGGGAATATAGAGAGGCCTGGGAGGGCAATATAGACATTCCTGGGAGTGGAATATAGACAGGCCTGGGAGGGGAATATAGACAGGCCTGGGAGGGGAATATAGACATTCCTGGGAGTGGAATGTAGACAGGTCTGGGAGGGGAATATAGACATTCCTGGGAGTGGAATATAGACAGGCCTGGGAGTGGAATGTAGACAGGCCTGGGAGGGGAATATAGACATTCCTGGGAGTGGAATATAGACAGACCTGGGAGTAGAATGTAGACAGGCCTGGGAGTGGAATATAGACATTCCTGGGAGTGGAATATAGACAGGCCTGGGAGTAGAATGTAGACAGGCCTGGGAGTGGAATATAGACATTCCTGGGAGGGGAATATAGAGAGGCCTGGGAGGGGAATATAGAGAGGCCTCGGAGGGGAATATAGACAGGCCTGGGAGGGGCATATAGACAGGCCTGTGAGGGGAATATAGACAGGGCTGGGAGAGGAATATAGACAGGCCTGGGAGGGGAATATAGACTGGCCTGGGAGGGGAATATAGACAGGGCTGGGAGGGGAATATAGACAGGCCTGGGAGGGGAATATAGATAGGCCTTTGAGGGGAATTTAGACAGTTTATAATGAATGTGAAGCATGTGCTTACCAGCAACAGAAGTAATTCGGGTCTCTCACTGTAGCACACTACACACATGATAACTTTGCATAAAACCTGTGGGAATGGGGTGGCTGACACTGGTACAAATCTTTTGGTTTGTGCAAGCGGGGAGAAGACAGGCAGCATTCCCAGGCCAGACCAGGCCCACTGGAGCAGACGATTTGTTTGGCACGAGCATCGGGCACGTGCGGTGATGATTGTTGTGCGTTGGAGATGTGCAAGGCACCTAATTAAGGGTTTAGTCTATTAGACCCGGCGTGATGATTCCTGCTGGCCGAGCTCTTTTGTTCTGCAGTCTTGTCTTCTGACTCCTCCTCCTGCTGCTGCTTGTCTGTTCCTGGCCCTTTCGCAGGGAAACTGTTGCTCAGAACACAGCGGGCAGCTGTAATCTTGGAGGAGTTTGCCAGCCTCCGCTGCAGCAATGTGCCCCCAGCCCTGCTACTGACCCATCTCGGCATCCGAATCGCAGCATGAGAACGCCGTCCGATTGTATGGTCAACCGCACGGCCTTCCGCAGAACCTACAGCACAGAAACAGGCCATTCGGCCCGACAGATCCATGCCAGTGTTTATGCTCCACACGAGCTTCCTCCCACCCTTCTTCAGCTCACCCTATCAACATATCCTTCTTTTCCTTTCTCCCTCATGTGGCTTATCTATCTTTCACTTTAATGCATCCAGGAGCCTATTGTGCTGCTTTTAGGTTCCGTAGTGGAATTGCCACCCTTGCTCACCATGCCAACCATCCCAGCAGAGTTTGTGGAATGTCGCAACAGGAAGGAATCATGGGCACTGCCCGGCTAACCATTTGAAGGCAGTTGGCCTTGGTGGGAGAAGAGCATAAATTTACTAATATAATACCTGGGATAAATTGCGAGGAGAGATTTCACAAACTAGGGTTGTGTTGGCTGGAATTTGGACGGTTGAGGGGCCATTTGATCGAAATTTCAAGATATTAAGGGGAAGCAGATAGGATAGATTGGGAGAAACTATTTCCGGAGGTTGGGGAGTTTAGGATGAGGGGGCATCGTCAAAAAATTAGAGCCAGACCTTTCTCCTCCCCAACGGTGACAGTCAGACAATTCCAAAGACTGCCAACATCCCTGAAGTAGCCGACAAGAACAGGCTTGTACTGCATTGTTACGATGCTTCTCACATCTGAAAGACATGTCAGCACATTTCATAGTGCAGAGTGGAAAAATGGATGTCACGCCAGAGGGGCAAAACTTTGGAGATGGGGATTGGAGCTGAAAGAAGTGTGAGGCAATGCAGTTTGGAAGGAGCGGCCATGTAAACTAAATTGTCCAATTTTAAAGGGGATGCAGGAACAGAGAGAACTGTGGGTGCTTGTGCACAAATCTTTAAAGGTAGCAGGACAAGTTGAGAAGGCCATTTAAAAAGCATACAGGATCCTGGACGTTATAAATAGAAGCAGAGTACAAAAGCAAGGAGATTATCCTTATGATAGGGTAGATTGGGAGAAAATTAGTTGAAGTTCTTCCACGCAGTGACTCATTATCATCTGCTTCAAAGGAGGTGGAAGCAGGTTCAATTGTAACTTTCAGAAGAGAATTGTCTGTAGATTTGAAAAGGAAAATAAGATTGCAGGGCGGAGGGGAAAGAGCTGGCACAGACACAATGGGCTGAATGGCCTCCTTCTGTTCGAGATGATTCTATGAAAGAGTAGGGAAGTGAGAAAGGCTTTTGAGAAGACTTTTGAAAGCAGGAAGGACAGGGAGTCTCAGATGACGATCTAGTGCCTGAAACGTCTCACTGAGCAGAAGCTTAACCAGACGAGCCAAATTGACACTGTGTCGACAAGAGCAGAGCAGATGCTGGGTACTCTCTGATTTGGCCTCTCCACCATCTACAAGGCCCAAGTCAGGAGTGTGTTAGAATATTCATCGCTCGCCTGGATGGGTGCAGCTCCAACACGAAAGATGTTCAGAACAGAGCATTTTGCTTGTTGGAAATACTGCCACAGAACTCAACATCCACTTCTCCCACCACTGGTGCATTGCGGTTGACTTCGCCAAAACCTCTCTCCTCCCTATGACCCCTACCAATGAATAAAGCAAGAGCAGCAATTTTACGAGCTCACTATCACCTCCAAGTTCCTCTGCAAGTCACACACTATCCTGACTGGGATGTTCCTTCAGTATCACTAGGTCAATATCCTGGAACTCCTTCCCTGGAGGAGGGAGAACCTTCAACACACAGACTACAGCAGTTCAAAGAGAAGGCCTGTCATCACCTTCTCACAGTAACTAGGAATGGGCAATAAATGCAGCCATGCCGGCTACGCCTATATTCCGAGAACAAAAACAGGTGGTGAAGAACAGAAGAACACAAGAAATAGGAGCAGGAGTAGGCCATTCGGCCCCTCATGCCTGCCCTGCCATTCAATAAGATCTTGGCTGATCTGCCCCAGGCCTCAACTCCTCTTTTGTGCCAGCTCCTCATAGCCCTCGACTCCCCGATATTTTCAAAAATCTATCTACCTCCTCTTTAAATATTTTCAGTGATCTAGCCTCCACAACTCTCTGGGGTAGAGAATTCCAGACATTCACTACCCTCTGAGAGAAGAAATTCCTTTGCTTCTCAGTCTTAAATGAGTGTCCCCTTATTCTGTAACTATGTCCCCTAGTTTGAGATTCTCCCACTAGTGGAAACATCTTCTCAACATCTACCCAGTCAAGCCCCCTCAGAATCTTGTACATTTCAATAAGATCATCCCCTCATTCTTCTAAACTCGAATGAATAAAGGCCGAACCGGTTTAGCCGTTCTTGATAAGTCAACCCCTTCATCCCAGGAATCAGCCTAGTGAATCCCTTTTGAACTGTCTCCAATGCTAGTATATCCTTTCTTAAATATGGGGAACAAGGGTTAGACCAGGGTCAAATGTTGAAGGATGAAAGCAGGTACATTGGGGTGAAGGAGGTCACTGAGGAAGGGCAGGGGTGTGGAGGAACCTGCCGGTGAGAATAAGGATGTATTTATCAAATAAAAAACAGAAACTGCTGGAAATACTCAGCAGTTCATCTAAGGAGAGAGGGAAAAAATAAACAGGGTTAATTCAGGTCGGTGACCTTTTTCATCAGAACAGGCAAAGGTTAGAAATGTAACAGGTTTTAATCAAATACTTCAAGTGGGGGAGGGAGGAGAAAAGGGAAGGAGAGGAAAAAAAACAGCAAAAGAGGTGATCAGGCCAAAGTGGGTGGTAATGGGGCAAATAAAGCAACAAAAGATGGGCCGAGTGGAGTTGTAAATGGCAACAGCAGAGTCAATACCAGGAAGTAGTTGAGCAGGATGAGATGCTGCTCCTCGAGCTTCTATTTAGCTTCATTAGGACAGTATTGTGGGATTTCCCTGGGTTCTGGAATCCAGAAGTCCAGGAAGGGGGGGGGGAATTTGAAAGGGTAAGGACACGGGCAGTGCCATTGTCAACAGGTTTGAACTTATGGAGCCGGAAGTATTAGCGAGATTGAGCCTTGATGTGATAAAGACATGTTCAGAGTAACAGGGAGAGGTGTGTTCCATCACAAGCAGAAATTGGAGCCGTACCAAATAAAGGCAGTTTTGTGTTACAGGTTAAACTCACTACTCAGACCATGATCATCTCATTTTTGTTTCTATAAGGAGTTCTATAGGCAGCAAAGACTGTTATCTCATTGTTCTGGGCAGGATTTGAACCATGCTCCCAGAGGTGAAAGGTCATCTTCCAAACCACCATGTCATCCCAACTACCTCGGAGGCAACGGCTCCCTTTCTTCCTGTCAATTTCTCCACATTTACTCTCCATCTGTTGTTGTTTTCCACCATTTTACTCCTGAATCTTGTCGCCTTGGCAACCATACCTTGCCACATTCTCAGTGAAAGCGCAGTCCCTGGCCTGTTAACTCCCTGCTTCCTTCCATCACATTTAACTCACTTTGATATTCACCATCTCTCAGCTCAGTACAAAAACCTCGTGGCTTCATCATTCCCACACTCCACCTCTGTGCATTCGTGGTGCGGTCTACAAGAAAAATGGCTTTAAAAGGGAGTCCATGCGGAAGTGCTTCAGAAGCAAAGGCAAGGATGAGGGTGAAAGGGAGGATGAGCGTGAATGTAAGGGTGAGAGTGAGAGTGGGAATGAGGGTAAAGGTAAGGGTGAGAATGAGGATCAGGGTGACAGTGAGTGTGAGGATGAGGGTGCGATTGAGAATGCAGGTGAGGGCAGGAATGTGGATGAGGTTGGGAATGTGAGTGAGAGTAATAAAGAGAGTGAAGGTGTGATTGAGGGTGAGGGTGAGGATAAGGAATGGGTAAAGTGGAGAGTGAGAGTCAAGGTTAGTGTGGAGCTGCGGTGAAACTGAGGGTAAGGGTGAGATTGAGAGGAAGGGTGAGTTTGAGGGTAAGGGTGAGATTGAGGGTGAGTGTGAGGGTAAGAATGAGTTTGAGGGTGAGGGTGAGATTGAGGGTGAGGGTGAGTTTGAGGGTAAGGTGAGATTGAGAGTAAGTTTCAGTTTGAGGGTAAGGGTGAGATTGAGGGTGAAGGTGAGAAAGACGATGAGGGAGAGTTTGAGGGTGAGGGTGAGTTTGAGAGTAAGGGTGAGACTGAGGGTAAGGGTGAGTTTGAGGGTGAGGGTGAGTTGGTTGATAAGGGTGTGTTTGAGGGTAGGCGTGAGTTTGAGTGTAAGGGTGAATTGAGTGTATGGATGAGATTGAGGGTACGGATGTGTTTCTGGGGAAGGGTGAGTTTGAGGGTTACGGTGAGATTAAGACTAGGGGTGAATTTGAGGGTAAGGGTGAGATTGAGGGTAAGGGTGAGATTGAGGGTGAGGGTGAAATTGAGGGTGAGTTTGAGGGTAAGGGTGAGATTGAGGGTGAGAGTGAGTTTGAGGTGGGGGTGAGTTTGAGGGTAAGGGTGAGTTTGAGGGAAAGAATGATATTGAGGGTAAGGGTGAGTTTAAGGGTAAGGGTGAGATTGAGGGTATGGATGTGTTTCAGGGAAAAGTTGAATTTGAGGGTGAGGGTGAGTTTGACGGTGAGAGTGAGATTGAGTGTGAGGGTGAGATTGAGGGTGATGGTGAGATTGTGGGTAAGGGTCAGTTTGAGGGTAAATGTGAGACTAAGGATACAGGTGAGTTTGAGGTTAAGGGTGAGTTTGAGGGTAAGGGTGAGATTATGGGTAAGGGTGAGTTTGAGGCTATGGGTGTGTTTGAGGGTAAGGGTGAGATTGAGGGAAGGTTGAGTTTGAGGCTAAGGGTGCGATTGAG
Organism: Heterodontus francisci; assembly: GCF_036365525.1. Lineage (NCBI taxonomy): Eukaryota > Metazoa > Chordata > Chondrichthyes > Heterodontiformes > Heterodontidae > Heterodontus > Heterodontus francisci. Next base: position 17,859,084 of record NC_090399.1, read on the forward strand.
GGAAAGGGAGAGGTTCAAGGTAAGGGCGAGTTTGAGGGTAAGGCAGAGATTGAGAGTAAGGGTGAGATTGAGAGTATGTGTGAGGTTGAGGGTAAGGGTGAAATTGAGGGTAACGGTAAATTTGAGGTTAAGGGTGAGATTGAGGGTAAGGGTGAGTTTGTAGGTAAGGGTGAGATTGAGGGTAAGGGTGAGTCTGAGGGTAAGGGTGAAATTGTGGGTACGGATGTGTTGCAGGGGAAGGGTGAATTTGAGGGTGAGGGTGAGTTTGACGGTGAGAGTGAGATTGAGTGTGAGCGTGAGATTGAGGGTGAGGGTGAGATTGAGGGTAAGTGTCAGTTTGAGGGTAAGTGTGAGACTGAGGATACGGGCGCATTTGCGGTTAAGCGTGAGATTGAGGGTAAGGGTGAGATAGAGGGACAGCATGAAATTGAGAGTAAGGGTGTGATTGAGGTTAAGGGTGAGTTTGAGAGTGATGTTGAGTTTGAGGTTAATATTGAGAGTGAGGGTGAGATTGAGGGTAAGGGTGGGTTTGAGGGGGAGGGTGACTTTGACGCTGAGAGTGAGATTGAGTGTGAGCATGAGATTGAGGGTGAGGGTGAGATTGAGGGTAAGTGTCAGTTTGAGGGTAAGTGTGAGACTGAGGATACGGGCGCATTTGCGGTTAAGGGTGTGTTTGAGGGTAAGGGTGAGATTGAGGGTAAGGGTGAGAATGCGGGTGAGGTTGAGTTTGAGGTTAGAGTGAGTTTGAGACTTCGGGTAAGATTGATGGTAAGGGTGAGTTTGAGGTTAAGGGTGAGATTGAGAGTGATGTTGAGTTTGAGGTTAATACTGAGAGTGAGGGTGAGATTGAGGGTAAGGGTGAGTTTGAGGGAGAGGTTGAGTTTGAGGGTAATGATGAGATTGAGGGTGAGGGTGTGTTTGAGGTTGAGGGTGAGTTTGACGGTGAGAGTGAGATTGATTGTGAGGGTGAGATTGAGGGTAAGGGTAAATTTAGGGTAAGGGTGAAATTGAGGGCGAGGGTGAGTTTGAGGGTGAGGATGAGACTGAGCCGAAGGCTGAGAATGCGGGTGAGGTTGAGTTTGAGGTTAGAGTGAGTTTGAGACTTCGGGTAAGATTGATGGTAAGGGTGAGTTTGAGGTTAAGGGTGAGATTCAGGATGAGGGTGAGTTTGAGCATAATAGTCTGTGAGCGTCAGGGTGAGTTTGAGGGTGAGGGTGAGTCTGAGGGTGAGATTGTGGGTAAGGATGAGAGTGAGGATAAGGTTGGGACTGAGGGTGCGGATGAGATTGAGGGTAAGGGTGTAATTGAGGGTAAGGGTGAGTTTGAAGGTGAGTTTGAGTTTGAGCGTAAGGGTGAGTTTGACGCTAAGGGTGAAACTGAGGGTTAGGGTGCGATTGAGGGTGAGGGCGAGTTTGAAGGGAAGGGTAAGAGTGAGGGTCAGGGTGAGATAGAAGATGAGATTGAGAGCATTGGTGAGATTGAGGGTAAGGGTGAGTTTGAGAGTGAGGGTGAGCTGGAGGGTAAGGGTGAGAGTGAGGTTAATGGGGAGTTTGAGGGTGAGAGTGAAATTGAGGGTAAGGGTGAGTTTGAGGGAGAGGTTGAGTTTGAGGTTGAGGGTGAGTTTGATTGTGAGGGTGAAATTGAGGGGAAGGATGAATTTGAGGGTAAGGGTAAATTTAATGGTATCTGTGAAATTGAGGGCGTGTGTGAGTTTGAGCGTAAGGGTGAGTTTGAGTTGAGGATGAGATTAAGGGTAAGGGTGAGATTGAGGGTGAGGGTCAGATTGAGGGTATCTGTCAGTTTGAGGGTAGTGTGAGACTGAGGATACGGGCGTGCTTGAGGTTAAGGGTGAGTTTGAGGGTAAGGGTGAGTTTGAGGGTATGGGTGCGTTTGAGGGTAAGGGTGAGTTTGAGGGTAAGGGTGCGATAACGGGTAAGGGTGAGTTTTAGGGTAATGGTGAGTTTAAGGGTAAGGCAGAGATTGAGAGTAAGGGTGAGCTTGAGGGTAAGTGTGAGGTTGAGGGTAAGGGTGAAATTGAGGGTACTGTTAAATTTGAGGCTAAGGGTTAGATTGAGGGTAAGGCAGAGATTGAGAGTAAGGGTGAGATTACGGGTAAGGGTGAGACTGAGGGTATGGGTGAAATTGAGGGTGAGGGTGAGTTTGAAGGGAAGGGCAAGAGTGAGGGTGAGGGTGAGATTGAAGGTGAGGGTGTGATTGAGGGTAAGGGTTAGATAGAGGGTGAGGATGAGATTGAGAGTAAGGGTGAGATTGAGGGTAAGGGTGAGTTTGAGAGTGAGGAGGAGCTGGAGGGTAAGGGTGAGAGTGAGGGTGAGCATAGGATTGAGGGTAAGGGTGAGTTTGAGGTTCCTGGGGAGTTGGAGGGTGAAGGTGAAATTGAGGGTAAGGTTGAGTTTGAGGCAGAGCTTGAGTTTGAGGGTAATTGTGAGATTGAGGGTAAAGGTGTGTTTGAGGTTGAGGGTGAGATTGATCGTGAGGGTGAGATTGAGGGTAAGGATGAATTTGAGGATAAGGGTAAATTTAAGGGTATGGGTGAAATTGAGGGCGAGGGTGAGTTTGAGGGTGAGGATGAGACTGAGCGTAAGGGTGAGAATGAGGGTGACGGTGAGTTTGAGGTGAGAGTGAGCTTGAGACTTCGGGTAAGATTGATGGTAAGGGTGAGTTTGAGGATAAGGGTGAGATTCAGGGCGAGGGTGAGTTTGAGCATAAGGGTCTGTGAGCGTCAGGATGAGTTTGAGGGTAAGGGTGAGATTGAGGGTAAGGTTGGGACTGAGGGTGCGAATGAGTGTGAGGGTAAGGGTGTCGTTGTGGGTAAGGGTGAGTTTGAAGGTGATGGTGAGTTTGAGTGTAAGGGTGAGTTTGAGGGTGTGGGTCAGATTGAGGGTAAGGGTGAGATTAAGGCTGAGGATGAGATTGAGGCTAAGGGTGAGATTGAGGGTAAGGGAGAATTTGAGGTTAAGGGTGAGTTTGAGGGTAAGGCAGAGATTGAGGGTAAGTGTGAGTTTGTGGGTAAGGGTAAGATTACGGGTAAGGGTGAAACGGAGGGTAAGGTTGAGATTGAGGGTGAGGGTGAGTTTGAAGGGAAAGGCAAGAGTGAGGATGAAGGTGAGATTGAGGGTGAGGGTCTTATTGAGGGTAAGGGTGAGATAGAGGGAGAGGATGAGATTGAGAGTAATGGTGAGATTGAGGTTAATGGTGAGAGTGAGGGTGAGGGTGAGATTGAGGGTAAAGGTAAGATTGAGGGTGAGGGTGTGTTTGAGTGTGAGGGTGAGTTTGACGGTGAGAGTGAGATTGATTGTGAGGGTGAGATTGAGGGTAAGGGAGAATTTGAGGGTAAGGGTGAGTTTGAGGGTAAGGCAGAGATTGCGGGTAAGGGTGAGTTTGTGGGTAAGGGTGATATTACGGGTAAGGGTGAAACTGAGGGTAAGGGTGAGATGAGGGTGAGGGCGAGTTTGTAGGGAAGGGCAAAAGTGAGGGTGAGGGTGAGATTGAAGGTGAGGGTGTGATTGAGGGTAAGGGTTAGATAGAGGGTGAGGATGAGATTGAGAGTAAGGGTGAAATTGAGGGTAAGGGTGAGTTTGAGAGTGAGGAGGAGCTGGAGGGTAAGGGTGAGAGTGAGGGTGAGCATAGGATTGAGGGTAAGGGTGAGTTTGAGGTTCCTGGGGAGTTGGAGGGTGAAGGTGAAATTGAGGGTAAGGTTGAGTTTGAGGCAGAACTTGAGTTTGAGGGTAATTGTGAGATTGAGGGTAAAGGTGTGTTTGAGGTTGAGGGTGAGATTGATCGTGAGGGTGAGATTGAGGGTAAGGATGAATTTGAGGATAAGGGTAAATTTAAGGGTATGGGTGAAATTGAGGGCGAGGGTGAGTTTGAGGGTGAGGATGAGACTGAGCGTAAGGGTGAGAATGAGGGTGACGGTGAGTTTGAGGTGAGAGTGAGCTTGAGACTTCGGGTAAGATTGATGGTAAGGGTGAGTTTGAGGATAAGGGTGAGATTCAGGGCGAGGGTGAGTTTGAGCATAAGGGTCTGTGAGCGTCAGGATGAGTTTGAGGGTAAGGGTGAGATTGAGGGTAAGGTTGGGACTGAGGGTGCGAATGAGTGTGAGGGTAAGGGTGTCGTTGTGGGTAAGGGTGAGTTTGAAGGTGATGGTGAGTTTGAGTGTAAGGGTGAGTTTGAGGGTGTGGGTCAGATTGAGGGTAAGGGTGAGATTAAGGCTGAGGATGAGATTGAGGCTAAGGGTGAGATTGAGGGTAAGGGAGAATTTGAGGTTAAGGGTGAGTTTGAGGGTAAGGCAGAGATTGAGGGTAAGTGTGAGTTTGTGGGTAAGGGTAAGATTACGGGTAAGGGTGAAACGGAGGGTAAGGTTGAGATTGAGGGTGAGGGTGAGTTTGAAGGGAAAGGCAAGAGTGAGGATGAAGGTGAGATTGAGGGTGAGGGTCTTATTGAGGGTAAGGGTGAGATAGAGGGAGAGGATGAGATTGAGAGTAATGGTGAGATTGAGGTTAATGGTGAGAGTGAGGGTGAGGGTGAGATTGAGGGTAAAGGTAAGATTGAGGGTGAGGGTGTGTTTGAGTGTGAGGGTGAGTTTGACGGTGAGAGTGAGATTGATTGTGAGGGTGAGATTGAGGGTAAGGGAGAATTTGAGGGTAAGGGTGAGTTTGAGGGTAAGGCAGAGATTGCGGGTAAGGGTGAGTTTGTGGGTAAGGGTGATATTACGGGTAAGGGTGAAACTGAGGGTAAGGGTGAGATGAGGGTGAGGGCGAGTTTGTAGGGAAGGGCAAAAGTGAGGGTGAGGGTGAGATTGAGGTTGAGGGTGCGATTGAGGGTAAGGGTGAGTTTGAGGGTGAATGTGAGTATGAGTGTAAGATTGAGTTTGAGGGTAAACGTGAGTTTGAGTGTGAGGGTGAGATTGCGGATGAGGGTGAGATTGAGAGTAAGGGTGAATTTGAGGGTAAGGGCGAGATGGAGAGTGACGATGAGATTGAGGGTAAGAGTGAGATTGAGGTTAAGGGTGAGATTGAGAGTAAGGGTGAGTTTGAGGGTAAGAGTGAGACTGAGGGTAAGGATGTGACAGAGGTTAAGGTTGAGGGTGAATGTTAGATTAATGGTGAGATTGAGGGTAAGGGTGAGTTTGAGGGAGAGGTTGAGTTTGAGGGTAAGGGTGAGAGTGAAGGTGAGGGTGAGATTGAGGGTAAGGGTGTGTTTGAGGTTGAGGATGAAATTGACGGTGAGAGTGAGATTGATTGTGAGGGTGAGATTGAGGGTAAGGGTGAATTTGTGGGTAAGGGTAAATTTAAGGGTATGGGTGAAATTGAGGGCGAGGGTGAGTTTGAGGGTGAGGATGAGATTGAGCCTAAGGGTGAGAATGAGGGTGAGGGCGAGTTTGAGGTTAGAGTGAGTTTGAGACTTCGGGTAAGATTGATGGTAAGGGTGAGTTTGAGGATAAGGGTGAGATTCAGGGCGAGGGTGAGTTTGAGCATAAGGGTCTGTGAGCGTCAGGGTGAGTTTGAGGGTAAGGGTGAGATTGAGGGAAAGGTTGGGACTGAGGGTGCGGATGAGTTTGAGGGTAAGTGTGTAATTGAGGGTAAGGGTGAGTTTGAAGATGAGTGTGAGTTTGAGCGTAAGGGTGAGTTTGACGCTAAGGGTGAGATTGAGGGTAAGGGTGAGTGTGAGGGTCAAAGTGAGTTTGAGCGTGTGGGTCAGATTGAGGGTAAGGGTGAGATTAAGGGTAAGGGTGAGATTGAGGGTAAGGGTGAGATTGAGGACAAGGGTGAGTTTGAGTGTAAGTTATGATTGAGGGTATGGGAGAGGTTGAGAGTAAGTGTGAGTTTGAGGGTACGGATGTGTTGCAGTGGAAGTGAATTTGAGGGTGAGGGTGAGTTTGGCGGTGAGTGTGAGATTGAAATTGAGAGCATGAGATTGAGGGTAAGGGTGAGCTTGAGTGTAAGGGTGAGTTTGACGGTAAGGCTGAAATTGATGGTAAGCGTGAGATTGAGGGTGAGGGTGAGATTGAGGGTAAGTGTCAGTTTGAGAGTGAGGGTGAGTTTGAGATTAATGGTGAGTGTGAGGGTGAGATTGAGGGTAAAGGTGAGTTTGCGGTTAATGAGGAGTTTGAGGGTGAAGGTGAAATTGAGGGTAAGGGGCGTTTGAGGGAGAGGTTGAGTTTGAGGATAAGGGTGAGTTTGAGGGTAAGAGTGAGTTTCAGGGATAGGGTGAGATTGAGGTTGAGGGAGAGTTTGAGGGTAAGGGTGAGTTTCAGCTTAAGGGTGAGTTTCAGGTTGAGAGTGAGTTTGAGGGTAAGGGTGAGATTGAGGATAAGGGTGTGATTCATGGTAAGGGTGATTTTTCGGTTAAGGCTGAGATTGAGGTTAAGTGTGAGATTGAGGTTGAGGGTGAGTTTGAAGGTAAGGGTGGGAGTGAGGGTAAAGTTGAGATTGAGGGTAAGGGTGAGTTTGAGGGTCAGGGTGAGATTGAGCATAAGGATGAGTTTGAGGCGGAGGGTGAGATTGAGGGGAGTTTTTGGATCCCATTAGTTACACTAAGAGAGACGAAGTCCGACTGTAGCTTTAAGAAACTTCATTGCAGTACTTCTTGGTTACATCATCAGCAAAGCAAACAACAACAACACCTGGGCTCTTCTCTCCTCTCCTCCCCTCTTGCCCTCTCCTCCCTGAGCAGGGAAATCAAGCCTTTCTTATAGTTCTTCAGACAAATCAGTGACACCCCCTTTATGTTCCCAATTGGTTTACAAACTTTGCAGTTTCCTGGTGTCATGGCCTGATTGGAGTACTGCCTTGTCACCTTCTCCTCTAACAGTTTCTCATCCCCACTATCTCCTTGGACCGTTAGGCTGATTGCTATACAATGGGCTATTATGAAGCAGCTTACAGTTGTCCTGTGAATTTTTACTTGTTAGTCTACTCCTACTAATAAGCTGTCTGTGCAGCCCTGAAGCTCTGAAGTCAATTCTGATAAGCTGTCTCTGCAGCTCCGAGGTTAGTTTGTTAGTAGTACATGATTGATTAATTATTTCACCTTAAATGTCCCCATATTATTCTGTCCCCACAGTCCCCCCTTTGATTCTTCAAACACTTTTAAGAATCATTCCCTTGATCCCACCTAGATGCCTTTAGTGGTCTCTACTTGTCAAGAAACAGCCTTCAACAGCTGGAGGGGTCACACTCAATACGTCGCCTGCTTGTGTGACAGGAGGGGCCCACGGGAACTCTGTAAAGGCATACGATTTGCAGGGGCTTCAGTTACTTGTTTACAACAACACTTAACAAGCAAAAACATCAAATACAGAATTACAAGTCAAAAGTGCCCTCCTTCTGGTGGGTCACCCCAAGCTGCCGATACCTGTGAGGCGACGGGTTTCTCGGAGTCTCTTTGTCTCCAGATGCTGTCGTCACATTTCTTCATCCCTGCTTCTATCCAGGTCCATTTTTCCTCTTTGGAACATTCACTCTGCATCACTTGTAGGTCTTGTGTCAGATGGGACGCATATTTGCGTCCGTGCGTCCGGGGGATCACCCTGCAAGGTGGCTTCCTTGACTGCCTGGTCGGCCAGGGCATTCCCCTTTGCCTCTATGGTGTTGTCTTTCGTATGGGCTTTACATTTCAAAATGGGTACCTTTTGTGGCAATTGCATCGCCTCCAGTAAGTCTCGGACCTCTTTCCCATTTCGAATAGGTGTACCAGCAGCAGTGAGAAATCCTCTTTTGCGCCACAGCTGACCAAAGTCGCGAACGACTCCAAAAGCATACCGTGAGTCTGTGTAAATATTAGCTGTCTTCCCCTCTGCTATTCGACATGCTTCCGACAGGGCTCGCAGTTCAGCTTGTTGGGCCGATGTCCCTGAAGGCAGGCATCCCACTTCCACAACTTCATGTAGGGTTGTAACTGCCCATCCTGCTTTCCGTGTACCGTTGTCAACAAAGGATGAACCGTCTGTAAAAAGGATTAAATCTGGGTTGAGCAATGCTTCCTCTGCTGCTAGGGTTACCTCCTCTGTTTCTTCCATAATCTCCACGCAATCATGTTCTTCCTTCATCTCTTCAGGCCACGGGAGCATAGTCGCCGGATTTACCGGGCTAGCCCGGACAATGTGGAGATTGGGAGCCTCTAAGACGGTTGTCCATCGGGTCCATCTAGCTGCTGTCACTTGGGATACTCTGTTCATAGATAGCAATGTGTGGACTGTGTGCAGACACTTAACGGTTAACTTTTGATCTAATACCAGACCTGCAGTAACCATTACTGCTTGGCATGTAGCTTCCATAGCTCTTAAACAACTGCCCCATCCTAGGGTGACGGTGTCCAGTCTTTTCGAATAGTATCCAATAGGTCTCTGTTTGTCCCCGTGCTCCTGTGTCAGTATGGCAGTCATATATCCCTCTTTTTCGTGTACAAACAGGGTAAACGGTTCCCCATTGTCGGGGATTCCCAGGGCTGGTACTGAGCACAAAGCCCTCTTTAAGTTTTCAAAAGCTTCTTGTTGTTCTTTGGTTAGGGTAACTGATTCTTTAGAGGCCCGCTTTCCCTTCAAGAGATCGGTTAATGGTTGAGCCAGCTGCGTGTAGGAGGCGATCCAGTTTCTGTTGAAGTTACACAAACCCAAAAAGGACCTAAGCTCCTGGATAGTGGTGGTCTGTTTGGCAGCTCGAATGGCGGCGGTCCTGTCCTGGGTGAGTTCCCTCTTTCCTTTCGAAATCTTTTGTCCCAGGTACACGACCTCTCCTTCTGCTATCTGTGCTTTGTCGATACTGGCTTTGTGTCCTCTCCGATGAAGGTGGTTCAGCAAGGTACGCAGATCTTGTTCGTGCTGTTCTTCTGTCTCAGAGGCTAACAGAATGTCATCCACGTACTGAATGACCATGGAGTACATGGAAGGTAACTCCCTCAAATGGTTTTGTAGGCCATATGAAATACCGTGGGGCTGTTGTGGAAACCCTGCGGCAGGCGAGTCCAGGTGTACTGTTGTTGTTGTACGGTAAAGGCGAACCACAGTTGGACTTCGGGTGCCAGTGGCACCGACCAAAATCCGTTGGCCATATCGATAACAGAGAACCATTCGTGTTCCGGCTTGAGGGCATTAAATACCGTAGAGGGGTCAGCTACCAGAGGGGCCTTTTGATCAATACACTGGTTAGCCTTTCTATAGTCGACAGTAAGCCTCCAGGTCCCGTTTGGCTCCCGTACTGGCCACACAGGGCTGTTTGAGGTACTGTGTGTTTTAACCAGCACGCCTCGCTCCTCTAGCTGTCTAATTATGGGTAGGATTCCTGCAATAGATGTTTGACTAATGGGGTATTGCTTAGTACAGGGCGGAGCGGATCCCGTAAACGTTGCCGGTTCCATCTGAAGTAGCCCACAATCGTTCTTATCCTGGGCCCATATTGGGTGCTCCCTCAGCTGCTCTTTCTTCAAACTTCTGATAGACCAAGTTACTTGGCCGCCTTCGAAATGCATGAGGAGTTCAGCTGAGTGAGAACGTCCATACCGAGGAGTGCTTGGTTCACCGGACCTACCCAGACCGGTGTTATCAATTCGTGCGGACCAAGACTGATGCGTATGGGCTGGGTCCTCTTAATTACCAACCCATTGCCCCCAGCTGCGTAAGCTCTTTTAGTCTTACCGTCCATCGGTAGGGAGTTTCCATATTGTTGAGGTAGACACGCTAATTCGGCTCCAGTATCCAATAAGAAGTCAATGTCTTGATCGCCCACCCTCGCAGTTACATACAATCCATCTTTTCTATTTTCTACTAGTGCTAGGAGAGGTGCCGAAAAGGCAAGGGAGGGCTCCTCTAGTTTTCTGTCGCATCTATTAAGGAGGACACCTCCTTCTGTTGCTGGGGCGTCAACCGTTTGAACTTCTCAAAGCGGTCGTTGGCATCAGTGGAGGGAGCTGGTTTGGGTGCCGGGTTGCGTCCTTGGCGTCCTCTGCCTCGTCCTCTCGCTCTACACGCCTTAGTCCAATGGCCTTCCTTCCCGCAGTAGTAACAGGGGCCGGGTCACCTAACTTGCTCTTTGTCAGGTTCTTTCGGTACTGGATCCGTCTGTACGGCTCGAAGCTTGACTCCCATATCCCTGTCTAGCTGAGTGCATCTGTCAATTAACTCTGAGTATTTTACTCTTAACGCGTCCCATTCCGGTAGAGTGGCCTTCAGTATTTTAGTCAGTTCTGGCTTTAGTTCATCAACAAAAGCAGTTTTTAAGGGTCCAAAACTGGTGTTGTCCAGCTCCTCTGGAGTAGGGTCTACTATCCCTGAGTATTCCACCCAGGTGGACCTGAACCTCTCTTCATACTCCCGCACTTCCTCCGAGTTCTTCTGCTGACAGGCTGCAATTTTGCCCCAGTCCGTTTTTACAGGACAAAACTCTCGCAACCACGTGTTAATCGCAATCCATCCAGCGTCAAGTAGCTGACCAGCTTCACCCAAAGCAATTTGGACCTCTCTCCTTAGCTTTTGGCTCGCTCATCCGGGCACCATTACGGTCAGAATCGGTACCCCGTCCCATGGGTGGAGATCGTAAATTCCATTCAATTGTTCTAGCTGCTCCCACGTTTTTAGACCCCCTTTCTTCCGGTCGGGCAATCTTGTGGACCACTTGTCAATTTTCTCAGGGGAAGCCGGGACGTGTGTCCAGTACGCGTTGTGCTCGGCCGTGGTGACCTCGCTACCGTTCACAGTCTTCTTTTCCATCTTGATCTTAACGCGTTTCTGTTTAAGGGGAGCTAGTCGCGGAAACGGTAACCCATCATCATTGTCACTTTCTTCACTGGAAGACTCGGCTAGACCTGCTTCACGCAGTTGCATCTTCCGTTGTTCCGTTTGTAACGACTTCAAACTCGGATACAAATTAGTTGGAGGTGGTCGGCGGGTTTCGCAGAGCTGTCCCGGTTCCTTCGGTTGGGTCGTCTGCTGGTCTTGTAGTTGTTTTTTAAGCTCTTTAATTTCAATCTGTAGCCTTTCCTTTTCAGATTGTTTTTCAGCCTCTAACTGTTCCGATTTAAGTTTTTCCTTTTTCAGTTGTTCGCAGACCGCCTTCAATTGATCCTTTGCACTCGTTAGGTCGCGATCACATTGGGCTTGCCGCATAATCTCATTGCGCTGCCGAATCTGGCCCATTACGGCTAGGGACCATTGGGTCCGTTCTTTATCCTTTAAACGGGTTGTTTTTCCCCAGACTCTCTTTATATCTTCCAGGGACCACTGTCCCATGGAGGTGCCATATTTTTGCCCAATTTTGGTGTATGCTTTAGCCAGATTAAACTGTTGCTCTGCATATTCGTTCAACTGCCGAAGTATTTCATCTTCGGGAACGTCAGGTGGGGCCCGCCCACCTTTGACGGTAGTTGGTAACTGTCGGTTGCCTTCGTCTGTCATTTTATCCATTCTGGTAGGGAAGTAGGTCTCGAGCCGTCAGGCTTTTCGCCAAATAGGTGTTTCGTCAAATACCGCCAAGTTAGACGTCTAGAAAGTGGGTCTCGAGCCGCACAAGAAAGGGTATTTCGTCAAATACCGCCAAGTTAGACGTCTAGAAAGTGGGTCTCGAGCCGCACAAGAAAGGGTATTTCGTCAAATACCGCCAAGTTAGACGTCTAGAAAGTGGGTCTCGAGCCACACCAGAAAGGGTATTTCGTCAAATACCGCCAAGTTAGACGTCTAGAAAGTGGGTCTCGAGCCGCACAAGAAAGGGTATTTCGTCAAATACCGCCAAGTTAGACGTCTAGAAAGGGGGTCTCGAGCCGCACAAGAAAGGGTATTTCGTCAAATACCGCCAAGTTAGACGTCTAGAAAGTGGGTCTCGAGCCACACCAGAAAGGGTATTTCGTCAAATACCGCCAAGTTAGACGTCTAGAAAGGGGGTCTCGAGCCGCACAAGAAAGGGTATTTCCATCAAATACAGCCAAGTTCAGCATCGCGTGGCAGGGAACCAAAATTTAGACAACGACCAAGGACTTTTAACACAAAGAGGAGTCCTTACCTCTGGGGGCGCCGATAGGTCCGATGTCTGTGGCTTCAGTCTTTATCCTCCAGCGATCCTGCCGACTACGCCAAGTTGTTGGATCCCATTAGTTACACTAAGAGAGACGAAGTCCGACTGTAACTTTAAGAAACTTCATTGCAGTACTTCTTGGCTACATCATCAGCAAAGCAAACAACAACAACACCTGGGCTCTTCTCTCCTCTCCTCCCTGAGCAGGGAAATCAAGCCTTTCTTATAGTTCTTCAGACAAATCAGTGACACCCCCTTTATGTTCCCAATTGGTTTACAAACTTTGCAGTTTCCTGGTGTTATGGCCTGATTGGAGTACTGCCTTGTCACCTTCCCCTCTAACAGTTTCTCATCCCCACTATCTCCTTGGACCGTTAGGCTGATTGCTATACAATGGGCTATTATGAAGCAGCTTACAGTTGTCCTGTGAATTTTTACTTGTTAGTCTACTTCTACTGATAAGCTGTCTATGCAGCCCTGAAGCTCTGAAGTCAATTCTGATAAACTGTCTCTGCAGCTCCGAGGTTAGTTTGTTAGTAGTACATGATTGATTAATTATTTCACCTTAAATGTCCCCATATTATTCTGTCCCCACAGGTGGGAGTAAGGGTAAGGTTGAGATTGAGGGTAAGGGTGAGTTTGAGGGTCAGGGTGAGATTGAGCATAAGGACGAGTTTGAGGCTGAGGGTGAGATTGAGGTTGAAGCTGAACTTCAGGGTAACGGTGAGGGTAAGGGTGAGTTTGAGGGTCAGGTTGGCTGAGAGGATAAGGGTGAGTTTGAGGGTTAGGATGTGTTTGATGGTCAGGGTGTGTTTGAGGGTAAGGGTGAGCTTGAAGGTAAGGTTTAGATTGAGGCTGAAGGTGAGATTGAGATTGAGGCTGAGTTTGAGGGGAAGGTTGACTGAGAGGGTACGGGTGAGTTTGAGAGTTAGGGTGTGTTTGAGGGTAAGGGTGAGATTGAGGGTGACGATGAGAATGAGGGTCAGGGTTAGTTTGAGGGTAAGGGTGAGATTGAGGGTGAGGATGAGTTTGAATGTAAGGGTGAGATTAAGGTGACGGTGAGACTGAGTGTAAGATTGAGATTGAGGCTGAGGGTGAGATTGAGGGTAAGGGTGAGTTTGAGAATATGGGTGAGATTGCAGGTAAGGGTGAGTTTGAGGGTAAGGGTTAAATTGAGGGTCAGGGTAAAATTGAGGGTAAAGGAGAATTTGAGGATAAGGGTGAGTTTGAGGGTAAGGGTGAGATTGCGGGTAAGGGTGAGTTTGAGGGTAAGTGTGAGACTGAGGATAGGGGTGAGTTTGAGGTTAAGGATGAGATTGAGGGAAAGGGTAAGTTTGAGGTTAAGAGTGAGATTGAGCGTAAGCAAGAGGTTGAGGGTAAGGGTGAGTTCGAGGGTAAGGGAGAGATTGAGAGTAAGGGTGAGCTTGAGGGTAAGGGTAAAATTGAGGGTAAGGGTAAAATTGAGGGTAAAGGAGAATTTGATGATAAGGGTGAGTTTGAGGGTAAAGATGATTTGAGGGTAAGGGTGAGATTGAGGGTGAGGCTGAGAGTGAGGGCTAGGGTAAGTTTGAGAGTAATGTTGAGTTTGAGGGGAAGGGTGCGATTGAGGGTAAGGGTGAGATTGAGGGTAAGGGTGAGTTTGATGGCGAGGGTGTCATTCATGCTAAGGGTGATTTGGAGGGTAAGGCTGAGATTTCGGGTAAGGGTGAGTTTGAGTGTGAGTTGAGGGTGAGTTTGAGGGTTAGGGTGAGTTTGATGGTGAGGGTGGGATTGTGGGTAAGTGTCAGATTGAGTCTGAGGGTGAGATTGAGGGTGAGGGTCAGTTTGACGGTAAAAGTGTGATTGAGGTAAGGGTGTGTTTGAGGGTAAGGGGAAATTGAGGGTAAGAGTGAGGTTGAAGGTAAGGCTGTGTTTGAGGGTAAGGGTGAGAATGAGAGTGACGATGAGATTGAGGGTCAGGGTGAGTTTGAGGGAAAGGGTGAGATTGAGGCTAAGGGTGAGATTGAGGTTGAGGGTGAGTTTGAAGGTAAGTGTGAGAGTGAGGATAAGTGTGAGATTGAGGGAAATGGTGAGTTTGAGTGTAAGGGTGAGATTGAGGGTAAGCGTGAGATTGAGGGTAAGCGTGAAATTGAGGGTGAGGGTGAGATTGAGGGTAAGGGTAAGTTTGAGGGCAATAGTGAGATTGAGGGTAAGGGTGAGTTTGAGTTTGAGGGTGAGGACGAGATTGTGTGTAAGAGTGAGATTAAGGGTGAGGGTGTTTTGAGGTTGAGGCTGAGATTGAGGGTGAGGGTGATTTTAATGGTGAGGGTGAGTTTGAGAGTAAGGGTATGATTGAGGAAAGGTGTGAGATTGAGGGAGAGGGAGAGTTCATGGGTTAGGGTGAGACTGAGGGTAAGGGTGTGTTTGAGGGTAAGGGTGAGATTCAGGGAAGGTGTGAGTTTGAGGGTAACGGTGAGATTGAGGATGAGGGTGAGATTGAGTGTAAGGGTGAGATTGAGGGTGAGGTTGGTTTGAGGTTCAGGGTGAGTTTCAGGGTGAGGGTGAGTTTGATGGTGAGGGTGCGTTTGAGGGTAAGGGTGTGATTCATGGTAAGGGTGATTTTGAGGTTAAGACTGAGATTGAGGTTAAGTGTGAGATTGAGTTTGAGGGTGAGTTTGAAGGTGAGGGTGGAGGTGAGGGTAACGTTGAGATTGAGGGTAAGGGTGAGTTTGAGGGTGAGGGTGAGTTTGAGGATGAGGGTGACATTGAGGGTAAGGGTGAGTGTGAGGGTGATTTTGAGGATGAGGGTGAGATTGAGGGTCAGTGTTAGATTGAGTCTGAGGGTGAGATTGAGGATGAGGGTCAGTTTGAGGGTAAAAGTGTGATTGAGGTAAGGATGAGTTTGAGGGTAAATGTTAGTTTGAGGGTAAGGGTGAGTTTGGTGGGAAGGGTGAGTTTGAGGGTGAGGGTGACATTGAGGGTAAGGGTGAGTTTGGGGGGAATGGTGTGTTTGAGGGTAAGGTTGAGTTTGAGGGTAAGGGTGAGATTGAGGGTAAGGGTGAGACTGAGGTTAAGGGTGAGAGTGAGAGTAAGGATGATTTGTGGGTAAGGGTGAGATTGAGGGTGAGGCTGAGTATGAGGGTTAGGGTAAGTTTGAGAGTAATGTTGAGTTTGAGGGGAAGGGTGCGATTGAGGGTAAGGGTGAGTTTGATGGTGAGGGTGTGATTCATGCTAAGGGTGATTTGGAGGGTAAGGCTGAGATCTCGGGTAAGGGTGAATTTGAGTGTGAGTTGAGGGTGAGTTTGAGGGTTAGGGTGAGTTTGATGGAGAGGGTGGGATCGTGGGTAAGGGTCAGATTGAGTCTGAGGGTGAGATTGAGGGTGAGGGTCAGTTTGACGGTAAAAGTGTGATTGAGGTAAGGATGTGTTTGAGGGTAAGGGTGAGTTTGAAGGTAAGGCTGTGTTTGAGGGTAAGGGTGAGACTGAGAGTGACGATGAGATTGAGGGTCAGGGTGAGTTTGAGGGAAAGGGTGAGATTGAGGTTGAGGGTGAGTTTGAAGGTAAGTGTGAGAGTGAGGATAAGGGTGCGATTGAGGGTGAGGGTGCGATTGAGGGTAAGGGTGAGATTCAGCTTAAGGGTGTGTTTCAGGTTGTGGGTGAGTTTGAGGGTAAGGGTGAGATTAAGGTTGAACGAGAGTTTGAGGGTTAGGGTGAGATTGAAGATGAGGGTGAGATTGAGGCTAGGGTGAGATTGAAGGTAAGGGTGAGTTTGAGGGTGAGGGTGAGATTGAGGGTATGGGTGTGTTTGAGGGTGAGGGTGAATTTGAGGGTAAGAGTGTGATTAAGGCTAAGGGTGAGATTGAGGGTGAGGGTGAGTTTGAGGGTGAGGGTGAGATTGAGGTTAAGGGTGAATTTGAGGGTGAGATTGAGGGTAAGGGTGAATTTGAGGGTGAGGGTGAGATTGAGGTTAAGGGTGAATTTGAGGGTGAGATTGAGGCTCGGGTGAGATTGAGGGTGAGTTTGAGGCTGAGGGTGAATTTGAGGGTTCGGGTGAGATTGAGGGTAAGGGTGAGTTTGAAGGTAAGGGTGAGATTGAGGTTACGTATGAGATTGAGGATGAGGGTGAGTTTGAGGCTGAGGATGACATTGAGGGTACGGGTGTGTTTGAGGGTGAGGGTGTGTTTGAGGGTGAGGGTGAGTTTGAGGTTGAGGGTGTGTTTGAGGATGAGGGTGTGTTTGAGGATGAGGGTGAGTTTGAGGATGAGGGTGAGTTTGAGGCCAATGGTTTCAGCATGTTTAAGGTTTATGGAAAGATGAAGGGCAAAGATTGTGATGATATGTAAAAATCATAGATGTTTGCTGCTCAGAAGGAGGCCCTTCAGCCCATCGTGTCCATGCCAGCTCTCGTAAGAGCAAATCAGCTTGTCCCACTCCCCCTCCCTTTTACCGTAGCCCCGCAATTTTCTTTCTATTCAGATAATTATCCATTTGCCTTTTGAAAGCCATGATTGAATCTGCCTCCACCACACTCTCAGGCAGTGCATTCCAGATCCGAACCACTCACTGAATCTGCCTCCACCACACTCTCAGGCAGTGCATTCCAGATCCGAACCACTCACTGAATCTGCCTCCACCACACTCTCAGGCAGTGCATTCCAGATCCGAACCACTCACTGAATCTGCCTCCACCACACTCTCAGGCAGTGCATTCCAGATCCGAACCACTCACTGAATCTGCCTCCACCACACTCTCAGGCAGTGCATTCCAGATCCGAACCACTCACTGAATCTGCCTCCACCACACTCTCAGGCAGTGCATTCCAGATCCGAACCACTCGCTGCATAGAAAAAAATCCTCATCTCTCCTTTGGTTCTTTTGCCAATTGCTTCAAATCAGTGTCCTGTGGTTCTTGAGCTTTCTGTCAATGAGAACAATTTCTCTTTATCTCTTCTGTCTCGACCCCCCCATGATTTTGTACACTTCTGTCAAATATCCTCTCAAACTTCTCTAAGGAGAACAACCCCAGCTTCTCTGATCTATCCATTCAAATGAAATCCCTCATCCCTGAAGCCATTCTCAGAAATCTTTTCTGCACCCTCTCTAAAGCCTGTACATCCTTCCTATAGTGTGGTCCAGTGAGAATTGGTCACGATACTCCAGTTGAGGCTGAACCAGTGTTTTATAAAGTTCATCATAACTTCCTTGCTTTTGTACTCTATGCCTCTATTTATAAAGACCAGGATCCCGTACGCCTTTTCAACCACTTTCTCAGTCTGAGCTGCCACCTTCAATAATTTTTGCACATATACCCCCAGGGTCATTTTGTTCCTGCACCTCCTTTAGAAATGTATCCTTTATTTTATATTGCCTTTCCCCGTTCTTCCTACCAAAATGTATCATTTCACACTGCTCTGTGTTAAATTTCATCTGCCCTGTGTGTGCCCATTCCACCAGCCTGTCTATGTCCTCGAAGTCTATCACTATCCTCTTCACAGTTCACAACTTCCGAGTTTTGTACCATCTGCAAATGTTGAAATTCTGCCTTGTACACCCAAGTCTAGGTCATTAATATAGAATAAGAAAAGCAGTGGTGCTAGTACCGATCCCTGGGGAAGTCCATTAAACACCTTCCTCCTGTCCGAAAGACAGAAATTCACCACTACTCTCCGTTTCCTGTCACTCAATCAATTTAACATCAACGCTGCTCCTGTCCCTTTTATTCCATGGGTTTCAACTTTGTCAGCAAGCCTATTATGTGGCATGTTTTGAAACGCCTTTTGGAAGTCCAGGTACACTACATCAACCACGTTACCCTCATCAACCTTCTCTGTTACCTCATCAAAAAACTCAATCAAGTTAGTTAAATACGATTTGCCTTTAACAAATCCATGCTGGTTTTCCTTAATTAATCCACACTTGTCCAAGTGACTGTTAATTTTGTTCCAGATTATCGTTTCTAAAAACGTTCCCACCACCGAGGTTAAACTGACTGCCCTGCAGTGGCTGGGTTTAACCTTGCACTCTTTTTTGAACAGGGCGTAATATTTGCAGTTCTCCAGTCCTCTGTATCTGGTAAATATCGAGTGAGTAAGAGTGAGGGTATGAATGGAGGTAAGACTGAGGGTAAAGGTGAGGAAGGGGAAAGGCAAAGCTGAGAATTGAGAGTGAGCGTGAGTGTGAGGCAGAGTGAAGGTTAGGGCATGGATGAGGCTGAGATTGAGTTGAGGCTCAGGATGAGGGTGACAGTGAGGATGGAGATGTTAGTAGGAAGAGGCTGAGGGTGATGGAGAGATAGGGTAGGATGAAGATGAGCAACAGGGAGGATGAGAATAGGGGCGAGGAGAAAGAGATTGCTATTCCTCAGTGTGAAGGAAACAATAAAGGTGAGACAGGGACGGAGTTGGCAGCAAGGCTGAGTGTGACAAAGAGTTTAAGAGCAAAAGGGAGGGTGAGAATGGAGATGTGGGTGAAGACTGGGGCCGGGTTGCGAGGGCGATGAAGAGGCTGAAGTTGAGGATGGGATCGAAGACCACAAACTGCGACAAGAGACAGGAAGCAACTCGACACTGAGTGAGGAGCAATGACCTCCTCATCTTCCTCGCCCTCAAACTCTCCTAGTCCCATGGAGCAGATGGACCTGTTATCATTCCTCTCATCCTGCTGTCTGACTAGGTCTGATGTTAAACCAAGGCCCTGTTTGCCTTCTCAGGTGGGTATAAATTATCCCTTTTGGGGCCGGGGGTGGGGGGGGGTTGAACCCGTGACCTTCCTGACTCAGTAAAAGAGGTGACAAATTGGGGAAAAAAAAGACACAGAGTGCGGAAATAAAAACAGAAACTGCTGGAAAACACACAGTCAGGGCAGCACTGAGAGGAACCAGCTCGATGACCTGCGGGAAGACCTCCCGTCGGAGAGAAGAGAACTTGTTTAACATGCTGCCGTGCCGGGTTGTGATCTGATGATCGAGGCTGCTGTGGAACACCTCTGTGTTGGTGTGTCTCGACCAGGCCTCGTGTGCAGTCACTCACCCAGACTGTCAGGCAGGTCAGAAAGTAAATTGGTTAAATGATGAGGAGAGGTTTGTACTCCTCAAGTATAGATGATTAAGGGACCTAATCAAGACGATTAAAGGGGTAGATAGAGAGAAACTATTTCTTCTTGGAGAGACAAAAATAAAGAGGCATAACCTTAAAATCCGAGCTAGTTCACTCAGGGGTGAAAGCAGGAGGCACTTTTTCACACGAAGGGGAGTGGAAATCTGGAACTCTCTCCCTCAAAAGGCTGTGGGCCAATTGAAAATTTCAAAACGGAGATTGTTAGATTTTTGTTGTGTATTTAAAGATAGGGAACCACGGTGGGTAGATGGAGTTACAAAACCAGCAAGGTCCAACTGAATGGCGGAACAGGCTTGAGGGGCTGAATGGCCTCCTCCTGGCATCCAGCTGCTCATTCTAACCCTGATGAAAGGAGGATTTTCCTCCCCACAGTCTTCTTCACCTGTCTCTCCTGGACAGATTAACTGGGCCGCTGTTTCTTACCTCACTGTCGAGTCCAGTCCCTGCTCTGTCCAGTCAAAGCTTGTCTGTTCCTGGCACCTAGTTCAAGGACCTCCACCTGAAAGCGTACAATACCCTATGCTTTATTAATAGGGGCAGAGAGTACAAGAGCAAGAAGGTTATATTGATCTTGTATAAGACACTAGTTCGGCCTCAGCTGGAGTATTGCGTCTAGTTCTGAGCGCTGCACTCGAGGAAAGACGTGAGGGCATTGGAGAGAAAACAGAAAAGATTCACAAGAACGGTTCCAGGGATGAGGAATTTCAGTTATGAAGATAGATTGGAGAAGTTCGGACTGTTTTCCTTAGAGAAGAGAAGGCTGAGAGGTGATTTGATAGAGGTATTCAAAATCATGAGGGGTCTGGACAGAGTAGATAGAGAGAAACTGTTCCCTTTTTGAAAGGATCGAGAACAAGAGGGCACAGATTTAAAGTATTTGGTAAGAGAAGCAAAAGTGACATGAGGAAAGTTTTTTACAAGCAGTGAGTGGTTAAGGTCTGGAATGAGCTGCCTGAGAACGTGGTGGAGGCAGGTTCAATTGAAGCATTCAAAAGGGAATTAGACGGTTATATGAAAAGGAAGAATGTGCAGGGTTACGGGGTGAAGGCGGGGGAATGGAACTGAGTGAACTGCTCTTTCAAAGAGCCAGTGCAGACCCGATGGGTCGAATGGCCTCCTTCCGCACTGTAACGTCTCTGTGATTCTGAGACCTCTGGCAGTGAGTCACTTGGTGCTGGAAACCGATATGTAGTGAAGACCGCCATCTAGTGTTTGACAGGGAGAACTGCCAGCAATCACATCTCAGACGCCCGACCATTGTACCAGTGTTACTACTTCCATTTATAGAAAGCCTTTAATGTAGAAAAAGTCCTAACACACTTCTCAGGAAGGTAATAGATCAAAATTGATACTGAGCAAAAGAAGGGGATATGCTATGAGAATGGGTGACTAAAACCTTGTTCAAAGAGGTAGATTTCAAAGAGACTCTTAAAAGAGGAGAGGTGAAGAGGCAGAGAGGTTTAGGGAGGAACCTCCAGAGCTTAGGGCCGAGGCAGCTGAAGGCCCAGCCACCAATGGAGCGAAGGAAGTAGGACATGCATAAGAGGTCAGAGTTGGAGGAGGGCTGGAGGAGGTTGGAGGGATTTGGCACGACTCCCAATCTGTGTAACGTCCTCCATCCCTGCATCCTCCTCTGTGCTCACTGGCACTTTCCTGCTGCCTTTCCTGTACAGACACCTCAGAGATATTTTATAGATATTTCATGGTGTCGGCTCAGGGCTGTGCTTTTCAGACACAATGACAGTCACTGCGCTTTCAAACAGGAATGAATTGAAAAAAACCCAAATACTCTGCATTTACATAGCGAGCACTTTTCACAACGTCAAGTCATGCCAAAGCATCTTACTGCCAATAAAGTATTTGTTTTGAAGTTTTGGCACTGTTGTAATGTCGGAAATGCAGCAGCCAATTTGTACACAGCAAGCTCCCACATGCAGCAATGCGATAAGCACCAGAGAATCTGCTTTTAGGTGCTCACTGCAGGATAGATACCGGCCAGGAAACAGGGGAGTACTCCCCTGTACTTCTTCGAAATAGTGCTGTGGGATCTTTTACATCTACCTGAGAAGGCAGATGGATTAGCATCTCATCATAAAGCCAGCACCTCTGACAGTGCAGCATTCCCTCAGTGATGCTCTGGCAGTGTGGGCCTGGATCATGAGCTGAAGCATCTGGACTGGAACATGAGCCCAGGTCTGACTGATTCAAAGGTGAGGTTGTTCCCCACTGAGCAAAAGTAAGACGAGATTCTTATATTGCAGGGACCTCATTCATAAACAGGAGGAGCATCTGCAGTCCTTCGAAATATCATATGGGCCTGTACCTTACACAGAATTACATAGAAAGTATAGCACAAACAGGCCATTCGGCCCGACTGCGCCATACAAGCCTCCTCCCAACCCTTTTCATCTCACTCTACCAGCAGATCCCCATGTTCCTTTCTCCGTCCTGCTTATCGAGCTTCCCCTCAAACGCATCAACGTTATTTGTCTCAGCCACTTCAATGTGGTAGCGAGTTCCACATTCTCTCTCACCACTCTTTGAAGTTTCTGCTCAATTCTCTATTGGATTTATCAGTGACTATCTTATATTTATACAAAAGCAAAATAATGCAGATGCTGGAAATCTGATAGAAAAGCAGAAAGTGCTGGAAATACTCGGCAGGCCAGGCAGCATCTGTGGAGAGAGAAACAGAGTTAACGTTTCAGGTTCTGCTGAAAGGGCACAGACCTGAAACGTTAACTCTGTTTTTCTCTGCACAGATGCTCCCAGACCTGCTGAGTATTTCCAGCACTGTTCTGATTTTTGTTACTTATATTTACGTTAGTTTTGGCCCCTGCCGCAAGTGTTTACCATTTCGAACCCCTTCATAACTTTAAAGACCTCGATTAGATCTCATGAATTTGACTATATGTTTGTGTTTTAATGGATCAGGACAGGTAGCTGGTTCCCCAGTAGTGTGGAGGCTGCTGTCTAATGTTCTTGGTGGTTAAGTCCCCAGCAACTCTCAGCCCGGCCCTATTGAGACTGAAGACAATTGAAGAGATACAACAAGAGGAAAAAGGTGCACACTTTTAAACCTGCCATCTTCCTCACGGCATCTTGCCCGCTGTGTGATCAACTGCTCTGAGGGAAGAAGCAATGTGGGCCCTCACTGCCACTGCACTCCATAGGGCAGGTGTTCCATGGGGAGGGGGGTTTAGAAGAGGTGGAGGAACCAGCATTGTGTCATTGTCCCACCTGACCAATGACAGCAGAATGTGAGGAGTTATGGGGGAGGAGGAAACGAGTAAATGCCGGCCTCCCTCATGTCGAATTTTGCCGCGGCATAAAAAGGTCCTGCGGAACCAGGCCCCAACTCAATTTCCAACCCGTTTTCCTCACAATCCACCCCAGCACCACTCCCCCCATCCAGGGTATGCAGCTGACTGATCTCCAGGGTCCCAGGCTCATCAGCAACTTCCATTGTACATTCCCCCCAGACCTTCTGCAAGGTGCTGATTTGCACCAGGGGGTTTGGGTAGCACCAGCCCTGACTGTCCTTTTGATACTCGGCCCCAAAACATGTGGGCCTTTCGCAGTGATGGGTTGGGACTGTCTATTCAGAGAGATGGGTTGGGATGGTCGATTCGGAGTGATGGGTTGGGAAGTTCGATTCAGAGTGATGGGTTGGGACGGACGATTCAGAGTGATGGGTTGGGACGGTCTATTCAGAGTGATGGGTTGGGACGGTCTATTCAGAGTGATGGGTTGGGACGGACGATTCAGAGTGATGGGTTGGGACGGACGATTCAGAGTGATGGGTTGGGACGGACGATTCAGAGTGATGGGTTGGGACGGTCTATTCAGAGTGATGGGTTGGGATGGTCTATTCGGAGTGATGGGTTGGGACGGTCTATTCAGAGTGATGGGTTGGGACGTTCTATTCAGAGTGATGGGTTGGGACGGTCTATTCAGAGTGATGGGTTGGGATGGTCTATTCGGAGTGATGGGTTGGGACGGTCTATTCAGAGTGATGGGTTGGGACGTTCTATTCAGAGTGATGGGTTGGGACGGTCTATTCAGAGTGATGGGTTGGGACGGTCTATTCAGAGTGATGGGTTGGGACGGTCTATTCAGAGTGATGGGTTGGGACGGTCTATTCAGAGTGATGGGTTGGGACGTTCTATTCAGAGTGATGGGTTGGGACGGTCGATTCAGAGTGATGGGTTGGGACAGTCTATTCAGAGTGATGGGTTGGGACGTTCTATTCAGAGTGATGGGTTGGGACGGTCTATTCAGAGTGATGGGTTGGGACGGTCTATTCAGAGTGATGGGTTGGGAAGTTCGATTCAGAGTGATGGATTGGGATGGTCTATTCAGAGTGATGGGTTGGGATGGTCTATTCAGAGTGATGGGTTGGGACGGTCTATTCAGAGTGATGGGTTGGGACGGTCTATTCAGAGTGATGGGTTGGGACGGTCTATTCAGAGTGATGGGTTGGGACGGTCTATTCAGAGTGATGGGTTGGGACGTTCTATTCAGAGTGATGGGTTGGGACGGTCTATTCAGAGTGATGGGTTGGGACGGTCTATTCAGAGTGATGGGTTGGGACGGTCTATTCAGAGTGATGGGTTGGGACGGTCTATTCAGAGTGATGGGTTGGGACGGTCTATTCAGAGTGATGGGTTGGGACGGTCTATTCAGAGAGATGGGTTGGGACGGACGATTCAGAGTGATGGGTTGGGAAGTTCGATTCAGAGTGATGGATTGGGACTGTCTACTCAGAGTGATGGGTTGGGATGGTCTATTCAGAGTGATGGGTTGGGACGGTCTATTCAGAGTGATGGGTTGGGACGGTCTATTCAGAGTGATGGGTTGGGACGTTCTATTCAGAGTGATGGGTTGGGACGGTCTATTCAGAGTGATGTGTTGGGACGGTCTATTCAGAGTGATGGGTTGGGACGGTCTATTCAGAGTGATGGGTTGGGATGGTCTATTCAGAGTGATGGGTTGGGACGGTCTATTCAGAGTGATGGGTTGGGATGGTCTATTCAGAGTGATGGGTTGGGATGGTCTATTCAGAGTGATGGGTTGGGACGGTCTATTCAGAGTGATGGGTTGGGACTGTCTATTCAGAATGATGGGTTGGGATGGTCGATTCAGAGTGATGGGTTGGGATGGTCGATTCAGAGTGATGGGTTGGGACGGTCTATTCAGAGTGATGGGTTGGGATGGTCTATTCAGAGTGATGGGTTGGGACGGTCTATTCAGAGTGATGGGTTGGGACGGTCTATTCAGAGTGATGGGTTGGGACGGTCTATTCAGAGTGATGGGTTGGGACTGTCTATTCAGAATGATGGGTTGGGATGGTCGATTCAGAGTGATGGGTTGGGACGGTCTATTCAGAGTGATGGGTTGGGACGTTCTATTCAGAGTGATGGGTTGGGACGGTCTATTCGGAGTGATGGGTTGGGACGGTCTATTCAGAGTGATGGGTTGGGACTGTCTATTCAGAATGATGGGTTGGGACGGTCTATTCAGAGTGATGGGTTGGGACTGTCTATTCAGAGTGATGGGTTGGGACGTTCTATTCAGAGCGATGGGTTGGGACGGTCTATTCAGAGTGATGGGTTGGGACTGTCTATTCAGAGTGATGGGTTGGGACGTTCTATTCAGAGTGATGGGTTGGGACGGTCTATTCGGAGTGATGGGTTGGGATGGTCTATTCAGAGTGATGGGTTGGGACGGTCTATTCAGAGTGATGGGTTGGGACGTTCTATTCAGAGTGATGGGTTGGGACGGTCTATTCGGAGTGATGGCTTGGGATGGTCTATTCAGAGTGATGGGTTGGGACGGTCTATTCAGAGTGATGGGTTGGGACGTTCTATTCAGAGTGATGGGTTGGGACGGTCTATTCAGAGTGATGGGTTGGGACGTTCTATTCAGAGTGATGGGTTGGGACGGTCTATTCAGAGTGATGGGTTGGGACGGTCTATTCAGAGTGATGGGTTGGGACGGTCTATTCAGAGTGATGGGTTGGGACTGTCTATTCAGAGTGATGGGTTGGGACGGTCTATTCAGAGTGATGGGTTGGGACGGTCTATTCAGAGTGATGGGTTGGGACGTTCTATTCAGAGTGATGGGTTGGGACGGTCTATTCGGAGTGATGGGTTGGGATGGTCTATTCAGAGTGATGGGTTGGGACGGTCTATTCGGAGTGATGGGTTGGGACGGTCTATTCAGAGTGATGGGTTGGGACTGTCTATTCAGAATGATGGGTTGGGATGGTCGATTCAGAGTGATGGGTTGGGACGGTCTATTCGGAGTGATGGGTTGGGATGGTCTATTCAGAGTGATGGGTTGGGACGTTCTATTCAGAGTGATGGGTTGGGACGGTCTATTCAGAGTGATGGGTTGGGACTGTCTATTCAGAATGATGGGTTGGGATGGTCTATTCAGAGTGATGGGTTGGGACTGTCTATTCAGAATGATGGGTTGGGACGGTCTATTCAGAGTGATGTGTTGGGACTGTCTATTCAGAATGATGGGTTGGGATGGTCGATTCAGAGCGATGGGTTGGGACTGTCTGTTCAGAGTGATGGGTTGGGACGGTCTATTCAGAGTGATGGGTTGGGACGGTCTATTCGGAGTGATGGGTTGGGACTGTCTATTCAGAATGATGGGTTGGGACGGTCTATTCAGAGTGATGGGTTGGGATGGTCGATTCAGAGTGATGGGTTGGGACGGTCTATTCAGAGTGATGGGTTGGGACGGTCGATTCAGAGTGATGGGTTGGGACGGTCTATTCAGAGTGATGGGTTGGGACGTTCTATTCAGAGTGATGGGTTGGGATGGTCTATTCAGAGTGATGGGTTGGGACGGTCTATTCAGAGTGATGGGTTGGGATGGTCGATTCAGAGTGATGGGTTGGGACGGTTTATTCAGAATGATGGGTTGGGACTGTCTATTCAGAGTGATGGGTTGGGACGTTCTATTCAGAATGATGGGTTGGGACGTTCTATTCAGAGTGATGGGTTGGGACTGTCTATTCAGAGTGATGGGTTGGGACGTTCTATTCAGAATGATGGGTTGGGACGTTCTATTCAGAGTGATGGGTTGGGACTGTCTATTCAGAGCGATGGGTTGGGACTGTCTATTCAGAGTGATGGGTTGGGACGGTCTATTCAGAGTGATGGGTTGGGACTGTCTATTCAGAGTGATGGGTTGGGACTGTCTATTCAGAGTGATGGGTTGGGACTGTCTATTCAGAGTGATGGGTTGGGACTGTCTATTCAGAGTGATGGGTTGGCACTGTCTATTCAGAGTGATGGGTTGGGACTGTCTATTCAGAGTGATGGGTTGGGACTGTCTATTCAGAGTGATGGGTTGGGACTGTCTATTCAGAGTGATGGGTTGGGACTGTCTATTCAGAGTGATGGGTTGGGACGTTCTATTCAGAATGATGGGTTGGGACGTTCTATTCAGAATGATGGGTTGGGACGTTCTATTCAGAATGATGGGTTGGGACGTTCTATTCAGAGTGATGGGTTGGGACGTTCTATTCAGAGTGATGGGTTGGGACGGTCTATTCAGAGTGATGGGTTGGGACTGTCTATTCAGAGTGATGGGTTGGGACGTTCTATTCAGAATGATGGGTTGGGACTGTCTATTCAGAGTGATGGGTTGGGACGGTCTGTTCAGAGTGATAGGTTGGGACGTTCTATTCAGAATGATGGGTTGGGATGGTCTATTCAGAGTGATGGGTTGGGACGGTCTATTCAGAGTGATGGGTTGGGATGGTCGATTCAGAGTGATGGGTTGGGACGGTTTATTCAGAGTGATGGGTTGGGACGGTCTGTTCAGAATGATGGGTTGGGACGTTCTATTCAGAATGATGGGTTGGGATGGTCTATTCAGAGTGATGTGTTGGGACGGTCTATTCAGAGTGATGGGTTGGGACTGTCTATTCAGAGTGATGGGTTGGGACGGTCTATTCAGAGTGATGGGTTGGGACGGTCTATTCAGAGTGATGGGTTGGGACGGTCTATTCAGAGTGATGGGTTGGGACGGTCTGTTTAGAGTGATGGGTTGGGACGTTCTATTCAGAGTGATGGGTTGGGACGTTCTATTCAGAGTGATGGGTTGGGATGGTCGATTCAGAGTGATGGGTTGGGACGGTCTGTTCAGAGTGATGGGTTGGGACGTTCTATTCAGAGTGATGGGTTGGGACGTTCTATTCAGAGTGATGGGTTGGGATGGTCGATTCAGAGTGATGGGTTGGGACGGTTTATTCAGAGTGATGGGTTGGGACGGTCTATTCAGAGTGATGGGTTGGGACGGTCTGTTCAGAGTGATGGGTTGGGACGTTCTATTCAGAGTGATGGGTTGGGACGTTCTATTCAGAGTGATGGGTTGGGATGGTCGATTCAGAGTGATGGGTTGGGACGGTTTATTCAGAGTGATGGGTTGGGACGGTCTGTTCAGAGTGATGGGTTGGGATGGTCGATTCAGAGTGATGGGTTGGGACGGTTTATTCAGAGTGATGGGTTGGGACGGTCTGTTCAGAGTGATGGGTTGGGATGGTCGATTCAGAGTGATGGGTTGGGACGGTTTATTCAGAGTGATGGGTTGGGACGGTCTGTTCAGAGTGATGGGTTGGGATGGTCGATTCAGAGTGATGGGTTGGGACGTTCTATTCAGAGTGATGGGTTGGGACGTTCTATTCAGAGTGATGGGTTGGGATGGTCGATTCAGAGTGATGGGTTGGGACGGTTTATTCAGAGTGATGGGTTGGGACGGTCTGTTCAGAGTGATGGGTTGGGACGTTCTATTCAGAATGATGGGTTGGGACGTTCTATTCAGAGTGATGGGTTGGGACGTTCTATTCAGAATGATGGGTTGGGATGGTCTATTCAGAGTGATGGGTTGGGACTGTCTATTCAGAGTGATGGGTTGGGACGTTCTATTCAGAATGATGGGTTGGGACGTTCTATTCAGAATGATGGGATGGGATGGTCTATTCAGAGTGATGGGTTGGGACGGTCTGTTCAGAGTGATGGGTTGGGACGTTCTATTCAGAATGATGGGTTGGGATGGTCTATTCAGAGTGATGGGTTGGGACGGTCTATTCAGAGTGATGGGTTGGGATGGTCGATTCAGAGTGATGGGTTGGGACGGTTTATTCAGAGTGATGGGTTGGGACGGTCTGTTCAGAATGATGGGTTGGGACGTTCTATTCAGAATGATGGGTTGGGATGGTCTATTCAGAGTGATGTGTTGGGACGGTCTATTCAGAGTGATGGGTTGGGACTGTCTATTCAGAGTGATGGGTTGGGACGGTCTATTCAGAGTGATGGGTTGGGACGGTCTGTTCAGAGTGATGGGTTGGGACGTTCTATTCAGAGTGATGGGTTGGGACGTTCTATTCAGAATGATGGGTTGGGATGGTCGATTCAGAGTGATGGGTTGGGACGGTTTATTCAGAGTGATGGGTTGGGACGGTCTGTTCAGAGTGATGGGTTGGGACAGTCTATTCAGAGTGATGGGTTGGGACGTTCTATTCAGAATGATGGGTTGGGATGGTCTATTCAGAGTGATGGGTTGGGACGTTCTATTCAGAATGATGGGTTGGGACGGTCTATTCAGAGTGATGGGTTGGGACGGTCTATTCAGAGTGATGGGTTGGGATGGTCGATTCAGAGTGATGGGTTGGGACGGTTTATTCAGAGTGATGGGTTGGGACGGTCTGTTCAGAGTGATGGGTTGGGACAGTCTATTCAGAGTGATGGGTTGGGACGGTTTATTCAGAGTGATGGGTTGGGACGTTCTGTTCAGAGTGATGTGTTGGGACGGTCTATTCAGAGTGATGGGTTGGGATGGTCTATTCAGAGTGATGTGTTGGGACGGTCTATTCAGAGTGATGGGTTGGGACGGTCTATTCGGAGCGATGGGTTGGGATGGTCTATTCGGAGCGATGGGTTGGGACTGTCTATTCAGAGTGATGAGTTGGGACGGTCTATTCAGAGTGATGTGTTGGGACGGTCTATTCAGAGTGATGGGTTGGGACGGTCTATTCAGAGCGATGGGTTGGGATGGTCTATTCAGAGTGATGTGTTGGGACAGTCTATTCAGAGCGATGGGTTGGGACGGCCTATTCAGAGTGATGGGTTGGGATGGTCTATTCAGAGTGTTGTGTTGGGACGGTCTATTCAGAGTGATGGGTTGGGAAGGTCTATTCAGAGCGATGGGTTGGGACGGTCTATTCAGAGTGATGGGTTGGGACGGTCTATTCGGAGCGATGGGTTGGGACGGTCTATTCGGAGCGATGGGTTGGGACGGTCTATTCGGAGCGATGGGTTGGGACGGTCTATTCAGAGTGATGGGTTGGGACTGTCTATTCAGAGTGATGGGTTGGGACGGTCTATTCAGAGTGATGGGTTGGGAAGTTCTATTCAGAGTGATGGGTTGGGACGGTCTGTTCAGAGTGATGGGTTGGGACGGTCTATTCAGAGTGATGTGTTGGGACGGTCTATTCAGAGTGATGGGTTGGGACGGTCTATTCAGAGTGATGGGTTGGGATGGTCTAATCAGAGCGATGGGTTGGGACGGTCTATTCAGAGTGATGGGTTGGGACGGTCTATTCAGAGTGATGGGTTGGGATGGTCTAATCAGAGCGATGGGTTGGGATGGTCTATTCAGAGTGATGGGTTGGGGCGTTCTATTCAGAGTGATGTGTTGGGACGGTTTATTCAGAGTGATGTGTTGGGACGGTCTGTTCAGAGTGATGGGTTGGGACGGTCTATTCAGAGCGATGTGTTGGGACGGTCTATTCAGAGTGATGAGTTGGGACGGTTTATTCAGAGTGATGGGTTGGGACTGTCTGTTCAGAGTGATGGGTTGGGACGGTCTCATCAAAGTGATTTTTTGGGATGGTCTATTCAGAGTGATGGGTTGGGACGGTCTATTCAGAGTGATGGGTTGGGACGGTCTATTCAGAGTGATGTGTTGGGACGGTTTATTCAGAGTGATGTGTTGGGACGGTTTATTCAGAGTGATGTGTTGGGACGGTCTGTTCAGAGTGATGGGTTGGGACGGTCTATTCAGAGCGATGTGTTGGGACGGTCTATTCAGAGTGATGAGTTGGGACGGTTTATTCAGAGTGATGGGTTGGGACGGTCTGTTCAGAGTGATGGGTTGGGACGGTCTATTCAGAGCGATGTGTTGGGACGGTCTATTCAGAGTGATGAGTTGGGACGGTTTATTCAGAGTGATGTGTTGGGACGGTCTGTTCAGAGTGATGGGTTGGGACGGTTTCATCAAATTGATTTTTTGGGATGGTCTATTCAGAGTGATGGGTTGGGACGGTCTATTCAGAGTGATGTGTTGGGATGGTTTATTCAGAGTGATGTGTTGGGACGGTTTATTCAGAGTGATGGGTTGGGACGGTCTATTCAGAGTGATGGGTTGGGACGGTCTATTCAGAGTGATGGGTTTGGACGGTCTATTCAGAGTGATGGGTTGGGAAGGTCTATTCAGAGTGATGTGTTGGGACGGTCTATTCAGAGTGATGGGTTGGGACGGTCTATTCAGAGTGATGGGTTTGGACGGTCTATTCAGAGTGATGGGTTGGGAAGGTCTATTCAGAGTGATGTGTTGGGACGGTTTATTCAGAGTGATGGATTGGGACGGTCTGTTCAGAGTGATGGGTTGGGATGGTCTGTTCAGAGTGATGGGTTGGGACAGTCTATTCAGAGTGATGGTTTGGGACGGTCTATTCAGAGTGATGGGTTGGGACGGTCTATTCAGAGCGATGGGTTGGGACGGTCTATTCAGAGTGATGGGTTGGGACGGTCTATTCAGAGCGATGGGTTGGGACGGTCTATTCGGAGTGATGGGTTGGGAAGGTCTATTCGGAGCAATGGGTTGGGACGGTCTATTCGGAGCGATGGGTTGGGACGGTCTATTCAGAGTGATGGGTTGGGACTGTCTATTCAGAGTGATGGGTTGGGACGGTCTATTCAGAGTGATGTGTTGGGACGGTCTATTCAGAGTGATGGGTTTGGACGGTCTATTCAGAGTGATGGGTTGGGAAGGTCTATTCAGAGTGATGTGTTGGGACGGTTTATTCAGAGTGATGGATTGGGACGGTCTGTTCAGAGTGATGGGTTGGGATGGTCTGTTCAGAGTGATGGGTTGGGACATTCTATTCAGAGTGATGGTTTGGGACGGTCTATTCAGAGTGATGGGTTGGGACGGTCTATTCAGAGCGATGGGTTGGGACGGTCTATTCAGAGTGATGGGTTGGGACGGTCTATTCAGAGCGATGGGTTGGGACGGTCTATTCGGAGTGATGGGTTGGGAAGGTCTATTCGGAGCAATGGGTTGGGACGGTCTATTCGGAGCGATGGGTTGGGACGGTCTATTCAGAGTGATGGGTTGGGACTGTCTATTCAGAGTGATGGGTTGGGACGGTCTATTCAGAGTGATGTGTTGGGACGGTCGATTCAGAGTGATAGGTTGGGACGGTCTGTTCAGAGTGATAGGTTGGGACGGTCTGTTCAGAGTGATAGGTTGGGACGGTCTATTCAGAGTGATGGGTTGGGACTGTCTATTCAGAGTGATGGGTTGGGACGGTCTATTCAGAGTGATGTGTTGGGACGGTCGATTCAGAGTGATAGGTTGGGACGGTCTGTTCAGAGCGATGGGTTGGGACGGTCTATTCGGAGCGATGGGTTGGGACGGTCTATACAGAGTGATGTGTTGGGACGGTCTATTCACAGTGATGGGTTGGGACGGTCTCTTCAGAGTGATGGGTTGGGATGGTCTATTCAGAGCGATGGGTTGGGACGGTCTATTCAGAGTGATGGGTTGGGACGGTCTCATCAAAGTGATTTTTTGGGATGGTCTATTCAGAGTGATGTGTTGGGACGGTTTATTCAGAGTGATGTGTTGGGACGGTTTATTCAGAGTGATGGGTTGGGACGGTGTATTCAGAGTGATGGGTTGGGACGGTCTATTCAGAGAGATGGGTTGCGTCACTCTATTCAGAGTGATGGGTTGGGATGGTCTATTCAGAGTGATGTGTTGGGACGGTTTATTCAGAGTGATGTGTTAGGACGGTCTATTCAGAGTGATGGGTTGGGACGGTCTATTCAGAGCGATGGGTTGGGACGGTCTATTCAGAGTGATGGGTTGGGACGGTCTATTCGGAGCGATGGGTTGGGACGGTCTATTCGGAGCGATGGGTTGGGACGGTCTATTCAGAGTGATGGGTTGGGACTGTCTATTCAGAGTGATGTGTTGGGAAGTTCTATTCAGTGTGATGTGTTGGGACGGTCGATTCAGAGTGATGGGTTGGGACGGTCTGTTCAGAGTGAAGGGTTGGGACGGTCTATTCAGAGTGATGGGTTGGGACGGTCTATTCAGAGTGATGTGTTGGGACGGTCTATTCAGAGTGATGGGTTGGGACAGTCTATTCAGAGTGATGTTTTGGGACGGTCTATTCAGAGTGATGGGTTGGGACGGTCTATTCAGAGTGATGGGTTGGGATGGTCTATTCAGAGCGATGGGTTGGGACGGTCTATTCAGAGTGATGGGTTGCGACACTCTATTCAGAGTGATGGGTTGGGACGGTCTCATGAAAGTGATTTTTTGGGATGGTCTATTCAGAGTGATGGGTTGGGACGGTCTATTCAGAGTGATGTGTTGGGACGGTTTATTCAGAGTGATGGGTTGGGACGGTCTATTCAGAATGATGGGTTGGGACGGTCTATTCAGAGTGATGTGTTGGGACGGTCTATTCAGAGTGATGGGTTGGGACGGTCCATTCAGAGTGATGGGTTGGGAAGTTCTATTCAGAGTGATGGGTTGGGATGGTCTATTCAGAGTGATGTGTTGGGACGGTCTATTCGGAGTGATGGGTTGGGACAGTGTATTCAGAGCGATGGGTTGGGACGGTCTGTTCAGAGTGATGGGTTGGGACGGTCTATTCAGAGTGATGGGTTGGGACGGTCTATTCAGAGTGATGGGTTGGGACGGTCTATTCAGAGTGATGGGTTGGGACGGTCTATTCAGAGTGATGTGTTGGGACGGTCTATTCAGAGTGATGGGTTGGGACGGTCTATTCAGAGCGATGGGTTGGGATGGTCTATTCAGAGTGATGTGTTGGGACGGTCTATTCAGAGTGATGGGTTGGGACGGTCTATTCAGAGCGATGGGTTGGGACTGTCTATTCAGAGTGATGAGTTGGGACGGTCTATTCAGAGTGATGTGTTGGGACGGTCTATTCAGAGTGATGGGTTGGGATGGTCTATTCAGAGTGATGTGTTGGGACAGTCTATTCAGAGTGATGGGTTGGGACGGTCTATTCAGAGCGATGGGTTGGGACGGTCTATTCAGAGCGATGGGTTGGGACTGTCTATTCAGAGTGATGAGTTGGGACGGTCTATTCAGAGTGATGTGTTGGGACGGTCTATTCAGAGTGATGGGTTGGGACGGTCTATTCAGAGTGATGTGTTGGGACGGTCTATTCAGAGTGATGGGTTGGGACGGTCTATTCAGAGCGATGGGTTGGGACGGTCTATTCAGAGTGATGAGTTGGGACGGTCTATTCAGAGTGATGTGTTGGGACGGTCTATTCGGAGCGATGGGTTGGGATGGTCTATTCAGAGTGATGTGTTGGGACGGTCTATTCAGAGTGATGGGTTGGGACGGTCTATTCAGAGCGATGGGTTGGGACTGTCTATTCAGAGTGATGAGTTGGGACGGTCTATTCAGAGTGATGTGTTGGGACGGTCTATTCAGAGCGATGGGTTGGGATGGTCTATTCAGAGTGATGTGTTGGGACAGTCTATTCAGAGTGATGGGTTGGGACGGCCTATTCAGAGTGATGGGTTGGGATGGTCTATTCAGAGTGTTGTGTTGGGACGGTCTATTCAGAGTGATGGGTTGGGAAGGTCTATTCAGAGCGATGGGTTGGGACGGTCTATTCAGAGCGATGGGTTGGGACGGTCTATTCAGAGTGATGGGTTGGGACTGTCTATTCGGAGCGATGGGTTGGGACTGTCTATTCGGAGTGATGGGTTGGGACGGTCTATTCAGAGTGATGGGTTGGGACTGTCTATTCGGAGTGATGGGTTGGGACGGTCTATTCAGAGCGATGGGTTGGGACTGTCTATTCGGAGTGATGGGTTGGGACGGTCTATTCAGAGCGATGGGTTGGGACGGTCTATTCAGAGTGATGGGTTGGGACTGTCTATTCGGAGTGATGGGTTGGGACGGTCTATTCAGAGCGATGGGTTGGGACGGTCTATTCAGAGTGATGGGTTGGGACTGTCTATTCGGAGCGATGGGTTGGGACTGTCTATTCGGAGTGATGGGTTGGGACGGTCTATTCGGAGCGATGGGTTGGGACTGTCTATTCGGAGTGATGGGTTGGGACGGTCTATTCAGAGTGATGGGTTGGGAAGTTCTATTCAGAGTGATGTGTTGGGACGGTCTAATCGGAGTGATGGGTTGGGACTGTCTATTCGGAGCGATGGGTTGGGACGGTCTATTCGGAGCGATGGGTTGGGACGGTCTATTCGGAGCGATGGGTTGGGACTGTCTATTCGGAGTGATGGGTTGGGACGGTCTATTCAGAGTGATGGGTTGGGAAGTTCTATTCAGAGTGATGTGTTGGGACGGTCTAATCGGAGTGATGGGTTGGGACAGTGTATTCAGAGCGATGTGTTGGGACGGTCTATTCAGAGTGATGGGTTGGGACGGTCTGTTCAGAGTGATGTTTGGGACGGTCTGTTCAGAGTGATGGGTTGGGACGGTCTATTCAGAGTGATGTTTGGGACGGTCTATTCAGAGTGATGGGTTGGGACGGTCTATTCAGAGTGATGGGTTGGGACGGTCTGTTCAGAGTGATGGGTTGGGACGGTCTGTTCAGAGTGATGGGTTGGGACACTCTATTCAGAGTGATGGGTTGGGACGGTCTATTCAGAGTGATGGGTTGGGACGGTCTATTCAGTATGATGTGTTGGGACGGTCTATTCAGAGTGATGGGTTGGGACGGTCTATTCAGAGTGATGGGTTGGGACGGTCTGTTCAGAGTGATGGGTTGGGACGGTCTGTTCAGAGTGATGGGTTGGGACACTCTATTCAGAGTGATGGGTGGGTCTGTCTATTCAGAGTGATGTGTTGGGATGGTCTATTCAGTATGATGTGTTGGGACGGTCTAATCAGAGTGATGGGTTGGGACGGTCAATTCAGAGTGATGGTTTGGGACGGTCTATTCAGAGTGATCGGTTGGGATGGTCTATTCAGAGTGATGGGTTGGGACTGTCTATTCAGAGTGATGGGTTGGGACGGTCTATTCAGAGTGATGGGTTGGGACGGTTTATTCAGAGTGATGGGTTGGGACTGTCTATTCAGAGTGATGGGTTGGGACGGTATATTCAGAGTGATGGGTTGGGACGGTCTATTCAGTATGATGTGTTGGGACAGTCTATTCAGAGTGATGGGTTGGGACGGTCAATTCAGAGTGATGGTTTGGGACGGTCTATTCAGAGTGATGGGTTGGGACGGTCTATTCAGAGTGATGGGTTGGGACGGTCTATTCAGAGCGATGGGTTGGGACGGTCTATTCAGAGGGATGGGTTGGGACGGTCTATTCAGAGGGATGGGTTGGGACTGTCTATTCAGAGTGATGGGTTGGGACGGTCTATTCAGAGTGATGGGTTGGGACGGTCTATTCAGAGCGATGGGTTGGGACGGTCTATTCAGAGGGATGGGTTGTGACACTCTATTCAGAGTCATGGTTAGGGGCAGTTTATTCAGAGTGATGGGTTGGGACGGTATATTCAGAGGGATGGGTTGTGACACTCTATTCAGAGTCATGGTTAGGGGCAGTTTATTCAGAGTGATGGGTTGGGACGGTATATTCAGAGTGATGGTTTGGGACGGTCTATTCAGAGTGATGGGTTGGGACGGTCTATTCAGAGTGATTTTTTGGGACGGTCTATTCTGAGTGATGGGTTGGGATGGTCTATTCAGAGTGATTTTTTGGGACGGTCTATTCAGAATGATGGGTTGGGACGGTCTATTCAGAGTGATGGGTTGGGATGGTCTATTCAGAGTGATTTTTTGGGACGGTCTATTCAGAGTGATGGGTTGGGACGGTCTATTCAGAGTGATGGGTTGGGACGGTCTATTCAGAGTGATGGGTTGGGACGGTCTATTCAGAGTGATGGGCTGGGACGGTCTATTCAGAGTGATGGGATCGGACGGTCCATTCAGAGTGATGGGTTGGGACGGTCTATTCAGATTGATGGGTTGGGACGGTCTATTCAGAGTGATGGGTTGGGACGGTCTATTCAGAGTGATTTTTTGGGACGGTCTATTCAGAGTGATGGGTTGGGACGGTCTATTCAGAGTGATGGGTTGGGACTGTCTATTCGGAGTGATGGGTTGGGACGGTCTATTCAGAGTGATGGGATCGGACGGTCCATTCAGAGTGATGGGTTGGGACGGTCTATTCAGATTGATGGGTTGGGACGGTCTATTCAGAGTGATGGGTTGGGACGGTCTATTCAGAGTGATTTTTTGGGACGGTCTATTCAGAGTGATGGGTTGGGACGGTCTATTCAGAGTGATTTTTTGGGACGGTCTATTCAGAGTGATGGGTTGGGACGGTCTATTCAGAGTGATTTTTTGGGACGGTCTATTCAGAGTGATGGGTTGGGACGGTCTATTCAGAGTGATTTTTTGGGACGGTCTATTCAGAGTGATGGGTTGGGACGGTCTATTCAGAGTGATTTTTTGGGACGGTCTATTCAGAGTGATGGGTTGGGACGGTCTATTCAGAGTGATTTTTTGGGACGGTCTATTCAGAGTGATGGGTTGGGACGGTCTATTCAGAGTGATTTTTTGGGACGGTATATTCAGAGTGATGGGTTGGGACGGGCTATTCAGAGTGATGGGTTGGGACTGTCTGTTCAGAGTGATGGTTTGGGACGGTCTATTCAGAGTGATGGGTTGGGACGGTCGATTCGGAGTGATGGGTTGGGACGGTCTATTCAGAGTGATGGGTTGGGACGGTTTATTCAGAGTGATTTTTTGGGACGGTCTATTCAGAGTGATGGGTTGGGACGGTCGATTCGGAGTGATGGGTTGGGACGGTCTATTCAGAGTGATGGGTTGGGACGGTTTATTCAGAGTGATTTTTTGGGACGGTCTATTCAGAGTGATGGGTTGGGACGGTCTATTCAGAGTGATGGGTTGGGACGGTTTATTCAGAGTGATTTTTTGGGACGGTCTATTCAGAGTGATGGGTTGGGACGGTCTATTCAGAGTGATGGGTTGGGACGGTCTATTCAGAGTGATGGGTTGGGATGGTCTATTCAGAGTGATGGGTTGGGACAGTCGATTCAGAGTGATGGGTTGGGACGGTCTATTCAGAGTGATGGGTTGGGACGGTCTATTCAGAGTGATGGGTTGGGACGGTCTATTCAGAGTGATGGGTTGGGACGGTCTATTCAGAGTGATGGGTTGGGATGGTCTATTCAGAGTGATGGGTTGGGACAGTCGATTCAGAGTGATGGGTTGGGACGGTCTATTCAGAGTGATGGGTTGGGACGGTCTATTCAGAGTGATGGGTTGGGACGGTCTATTCAGAGTGATGGGTTGGGTCGGTCTATTCGGAGTGATGGGTTGGGGCAGTCGATTCAGAATGATGGGTTGGGACTGTCTGTTCAGAGTGATGGGTTGGGACGGTCTATTCAGATTGATGGGTTGGGGCAGTCGATTCAGAATGATGGGTTGGGACTGTCTGTTCAGAGTGATGGTTTGGGACGGTCTATTCAGAGTGATGGTTTGGGACGGTCTATTCAGAGTGATGTGTTGGGACGGTCTATTCAGAGTGATGTGTTGGGACGGTCTATTCAGAGTGATGGGTTGGGGCAGTCGATTCAGAATGATGGGTTGGGACTGTCTGTTCAGAGTGATGGTTTGGGACGGTCTATTCAGAGTGATGGGTTGGGACGGTTTATTCAGAGTGATTTTTTGGGACGGTCTATTCAGAATGATGGGTTGGGACGGTCTATTCAGAGTGATGGGTTGGGACGGTCTATTCAGAGTGATGGGTTGGGACTGTCTATTCAGAGTGATGGGTTGGGACGGTGTATTCAGAGTGATGGGTTGGGACTGTCTATTCAGAGTGATGGGTTGGGACGGTTTATTCAGAGTGATTTTTTGGGACGGTCTATTCAGAATGATGGGTTGGGACGGTCTATTCAGAGTGATGGGTTGGGACTGTCTATTCAGAGTGATGGGTTGGGACGGTCTATTCAGAGTGATGGGTTGGGACGGTCTATTCAGAGTGATGGGTTGGGACTGTCTATTCAGAGTGATGGGTTGGGACGGTGTATTCAGAGTGATGGGTTGGGACGGGCTATTCAGAGTGATGTGTTGGGACGGTCTATTCAGAGTGATGGGTTGGGACGGTCTATTCAGAGCGATGGGTTGGGACTGTCTATTCAGAGTGATGGGTTGGGACTGTCTATTCAGAGTGATGGGTTGGGACGGTCTATTCAGAGTGATGGGTTGGGACGGTCTATTCGGAGTGATGGGTTGGGATGGTCTATCCAGAGTGATGGGTTGGGACTGTCTATTCAGAGTGATGGGTTGGGACGGTCTATTCAGAGTGATGGGTTGGGACTGTCTATTCAGAGTGATGGGTTGGGACTGTCTATTCAGAGTGATGGGTTGGGACGGTCTATTCAGAGTGATGGGTTGGGACGGTCTATTCAGAGTGATGGGTTGGGACTGTCTATTCAGAGTGATGGGTTGGGATGGTCTATTCAGAGTGATGGATTGGGACGGTCTATTCAGAGTGATGGGTTGGGACGGTCTATTCAGAGTGATGGGTTGGGACGGTCTATTCAGAGTGATGGGTTGGGACGGGCTATTCAGAGTGATGGATTGGGACGGTCTATTCAGAGTGATGGGTTGGGACGGTCTATTCAGAGTGATGGGTTGGGACGGGCTATTCAGAGTGATGTGTTGGGACGGTTTATTCAGAGTGATGTGTTGGGACGGTTTATTCAGAGTGATGGGTTGGGACGGTCTATTCAGAATGATGGGTTGGGACGGTCTATTCAGAGTGATGTGTTGGGACGGTCTATTCAGAGTGATGGGTTGGGACGGTCCATTCAGAGTGATGGGTTGGGAAGTTCTATTCAGAGTGATGGGTTGGGATGGTCTATTCAGAGTGATGTGTTGGGACGGTCTATTCAGAGCGATGGGTTGGGACGGTCTGTTCAGAGTGATGGGTTGGGACGGTCTATTCAAAGTGATGGGTTGGGACGGTCGGTTCAGAGTGATGGGTTGGGACGGTCTGTTCAGAGTGATGGGTTGGGACGGTCTATTCAGAGTGATGTGTTGGGACTGTCTATTCAGAGTGATGGGTTGGGACGGTCTATTCAGAGTGATGTGTTGGGACGGTCTATTCAGAGTGATGGGTTGGGACGGTCTATTCAGAGCGATGGGTTGGGATGGTCTATTCAGAGTGATGTGTTGGGACGGTCTATTCAGAGTGATGGGTTGGGACGGTCTATTCAGAGTGATGTGTTGGGACGGTCTATTCAGAGTGATGGGTTGGGACGGTCTATTCAGAGTGATGTGTTGGGACGGTCTATTCAGAGTGATGGGTTGGGACGGCCTATTCAGAGTGATGGGTTGGGATGGTCTATTCAGAGTGTTGTGTTGGGACGGTCTATTCAGAGTGATGGGTTGGGAAGGTCTATTCAGAGCGATGGGTTGGGACGGTCTATTCAGAGTGATCGGTTGGGATGGTCTATTCAGAGTGATGGGTTGGGACGGTCTATTCAGAGCGATGGGTTGGGACGGTCTATTCAGAGTGATGGGTTGGGACGGTCTATTCGGAGCGATGGGTTGGGACGGTCTATTCGGAGCGATGGGTTGGGACGGTCTATTCGGAGCGATGGGTTGGGACGGTCTATTCGGAGTGATGGGTTGGGACTGTCTATTCAGAGTGATGGGTTGGGACGGTCTATTCAGAGTGATGGGTTGGGAAGTTCTATTCAGAGTGATGTGTTGGGACGGTCTAATCGGAGTGATGGGTTGGGACAGTGTATTCAGAGCGATGTGTTGGGACGGTCTATTCAGAGTGATGGGTTGGGACGGTCTGTTCAGAGTGATGTTTGGGACGGTCTGTTCAGAGTGATGGGTTGGGACGGTCTATTCAGAGTGATGTTTGGGACGGTCTGTTCAGAGTGATGGGTTGG
Source organism: Heterodontus francisci (assembly GCF_036365525.1). Taxonomy (NCBI): domain Eukaryota; kingdom Metazoa; phylum Chordata; class Chondrichthyes; order Heterodontiformes; family Heterodontidae; genus Heterodontus; species Heterodontus francisci. Next base: position 17,899,470 of record NC_090399.1, read on the forward strand.
GACGGTCTATTCAGAGTGATGTTTGGGACGGTCTGTTCAGAGTGATGGGTTGGGACGGTCTGTTCAGAGTGATGTTTGGGACGGTCTGTTCAGAGTGATGGATTGGGACGGTCTATTCAGAGTGATGGGTTGGGACGGTCTATTCAGAGTGATGGGTTGGGACGGTCTATTCAGAGTGATGGGTTGGGACGGTCTGTTCAGAGTGATGGGTTGGGACGGTCTGTTCAGAGTGATGGGTTGGGACACTCTATTCAGAGTGATGGGTTGGGACGGTCTATTCAGAGTGATGGGTTGGGACGGTCTATTCAGTATGATGTGTTGGGACGGTCTATTCAGAGTGATGGGTTGGGACGGTCTATTCAGAGTGATGGGTTGGGACGGTCTGTTCAGAGTGATGGGTTGGGACGGTCTGTTCAGAGTGATGGGTTGGGACACTCTATTCAGAGTGATGGGTGGGTCTGTCTATTCAGAGTGATGTGTTGGGATGGTCTATTCAGTATGATGTGTTGGGACGGTCTATTCAGAGTGATGGGTTGGGACGGTCTATTCAGAGTGATCGGTTGGGATGGTCTATTCAGAGTGATGGGTTGGGACTGTCTATTCAGAGTGATGGGTTGGGACGGTCTATTCAGAGTGATGGGTTGGGACGGTTTATTCAGAGTGATGGGTTGGGACGGTCTATTCAGAGTGATCGGTTGGGATGGTCTATTCAGAGTGATGGGTTGGGACTGTCTATTCAGTATGATGTGTTGGGACGGTCTATTCAGAGTGATGGGTTGGGACTGTCTATTCAGTATGATGTGTTGGGACGGTCTATTCAGAGTGATGGGTTGGGACGGTTTATTCAGAGTGATGGGTTGGGACGGTCTATTCAGAGTGATGGGTTGGGACGGTCTATTCAGAGTGATGGGTTGGGACGGTTTATTCAGAGTGATGGGTTGGGACGGTCTATTCAGTATGATGTGTTGGGACGGTCTATTCAGAGTGATGGGTTGGGACGGTCAATTCAGAGTGATGGGTTGGGACGGTCTATTCAGTATGATGTGTTGGGACGGTCTATTCAGAGTGATGGGTTGGGACGGTCAATTCAGAGTGATGGTTTGGGACGGTCTATTCAGAGTGATGGGTTGGGACGGTCTATTCAGAGGGATGGGTTGGGACGGTCTATTCAGAGTGATGGGTTGGGACGGTCTATTCAGTATGATGTGTTGGGACGGTCTATTCAGAGTGATGGGTTGGGACGGTCTATTCAGAGTGATGGGTTGGGACGGTTTATTCAGAGTGATGGGTTGGGACGGTCTATTCAGTATGATGTGTTGGGACGGTCTATTCAGAGTGATGGGTTGGGACGGTCAATTCAGAGTGATGGGTTGGGACGGTCTATTCAGTATGATGTGTTGGGACGGTCTATTCAGAGTGATGGGTTGGGACGGTCAATTCAGAGTGATGGTTTGGGACGGTCTATTCAGAGTGATGGGTTGGGACGGTCTATTCAGAGGGATGGGTTGGGACGGTCTATTCAGTATGATGTGTTGGGACGGTCTATTCAGAGTGATGGGTTGGGACGGTCAATTCAGAGTGATGGTTTGGGACGGTCTATTCAGAGTGATGGGTTGGGACGGTCTATTCAGAGTGATGGGTTGGGACGGTCTATTCAGAGCGATGGGTTGGGACGGTCTATTCAGAGGGATGGGTTGGGACGGTCTATTCAGAGGGATGGGTTGGGACTGTCTATTCAGAGTGATGGGTTGGGACGGTCTATTCAGAGTGATGGGTTGGGACGGTCTATTCAGAGGGATGGGTTGTGACACTCTATTCAGAGTCATGGTTAGGGGCAGTTTATTCAGAGTGATGGGTTGGGACGGTCTATTCAGAGTCATGGTTAGGGGCAGTTTATTCAGAGTGATGGGTTGGGAAGGTCTATTCAGAGTGATGGGTTGGGACGGTCTATTCAGATTGATGGGTTGGGACGGTCTATTCAGATTGATGGGTTGGGACGGTCTATTCAGAGTGATGGGTTGGGACGGTCTATTCAGAGTGATTTTTTGGGATGGTCTATTCAGAGTGATTTTTTGGGACGGTCTATTCAGAGTGATGGGTTGGGATGGTCTATTCAGAGTGATGGGTTGGGACGGTCTATTCAGATTGATGGGTTGGGACGGTCTATTCAGATTGATGGGTTGGGACGGTCTATTCAGAGTGATGGGTTGGGACGGTCTATTCAGAGTGATTTTTTGGGATGGTCTATTCAGAGTGATTTTTTGGGACGGTCTATTCAGAGTGATGGGTTGGGACGGTCTATTCAGAGTGATTTTTTGGGATGGTCTATTCAGAGTGATTTTTTGGGACGGTCTATTCAGAGTGATGGGTTGGGATGGTCTATTCAGAGTGATTTTTTGGGACGGTCTATTCAGAGTGATGGGTTGGGACTGTCTATTCGGAGCGATGGGTTGGGACTGTCTATTCGGAGTGATGGGTTGGGACGGTCTATTCAGAGTCATGGTTAGGGGCAGTTTATTCAGAGTGATGGGTTGGGACGGTCTATTCAGAGTCATGGTTAGGGGCAGTTTATTCAGAGTGATGGGTTGGGACGGTCTATTCAGAGTGATGGGTTGGGACGGTCTATTCAGAGTGATTTTTTGGGATGGTCTATTCAGAGTGATTTTTTGGGACGGTCTATTCAGAGTGATGGGTTGGGACTGTCTATTCAGATTGATGGGTTGGGACGGTCTATTCAGAGTGATGGGTTGGGACGGTCTATTCAGAGTGATTTTTTGGGATGGTCTATTCAGAGTGATTTTTTGGGACGGTCTATTCAGAGTGATGGGTTGGGACTGTCTATTCGGAGCGATGGGTTGGGACTGTCTATTCGGAGTGATGGGTTGGGACGGTCTATTCAGAGTGATGGGTTGGGACGGTCTATTCAGAGTGATGGGATCGGACGGTCCATTCAGAGTGATGGGTTGGGACGGTCTATTCAGATTGATGGGTTGGGACGGTCTATTCAGAGTGATGGGTTGGGACGGTCTATTCAGAGTGATTTTTTGGGACGGTCTATTCAGAGTGATGGGTTGGGACGGTCTATTCAGAGTGATTTTTTGGGACGGTCTATTCAGAGTGATGGGTTGGGACGGTCTATTCAGAGTGATTTTTTGGGACGGTATATTCAGAGTGATGGGTTGGGACGGGCTATTCAGAGTGATGGGTTGGGACTGTCTGTTCAGAGTGATGGTTTGGGACGGTCTATTCAGAGTGATGGGTTGGGACGGTCGATTCGGAGTGATGGGTTGGGACGGTCTATTCAGAGTGATGGGTTGGGACGGTCTATTCAGAGTGATGGGTTGGGATGGTCTATTCAGAGTGATGGGTTGGGACGGTCTATTCAGAGTGATGTGTTGGGACGGTCTATTCAGAGTGATGTGTTGGGACGGTGTATTCAGAGTGATGGGTTGGGACAGTCGATTCAGAGTGATGGGTTGGGACGGGCTATTCAGAGTGATGTGTTGGGACGGTCTATTCAGAGTGATGGGTTGGGACGGTCTATTCGGAGTGATGGGTTGGGGCAGTCGATTCAGAATGATGGGTTGGGACTGTCTGTTCAGAGTGATGGTTTGGGACGGTCTATTCAGAGTGATGTGTTGGGACGGTCTATTCAGAGTGATGTGTTGGGACGGTCTATTCAGAGTGATGGGTTGGGGCAGTCGATTCAGAGTGATGGGTTGGGACTGTCTGTTCAGAGTGATGGTTTGGGACGGTCTATTCAGAGTGATGGGTTGGGACGGTCTATTCAGAGTGATGTGTTGGGACGGTCTATTCAGAGTGATGTGTTGGGACGGTCTATTCAGAGTGATGGGTTGGGGCAGTCGATTCAGAGTGATGGGTTGGGACTGTCTGTTCAGAGTGATGGTTTGGGACGGTCTATTCAGAGTGATGGGTTGGGACGGTTTATTCAGAGTGATTTTTTGGGACGGTCTATTCAGAATGATGGGTTGGGACGGTCTATTCAGAGTGATGGGTTGGGACGGTCTATTCAGAGTGATGGGTTGGGACGGTGTATTCAGAGTGATGGGTTGGGACTGTCTATTCAGAGTGATGGGTTGGGACGGTTTATTCAGAGTGATTTTTTGGGACGGTCTATTCAGAATGATGGGTTGGGACGGTCTATTCAGAGTGATGGGTTGGGACGGTCTATTCAGAGTGATGGGTTGGGACTGTCTATTCAGGGTGATGGGTTGGGACGGTCTATTCAGAGTGATGGGTTGGGACGGGCTATTCAGAGTGATGTGTTGGGACGGTCTATTCAGAGTGATGGGTTGGGACGGGCTATTCAGAGTGATGGGTTGGGACGGTCTATTCAGAGTGATGGGTTGGGACGGGCTATTCAGAGTGATGTGTTGGGACGGTCTATTCAGAGTGATGGGTTGGGACGGTCTATTCAGAGCGATGGGTTGGGACTGTCTATTCGGAGTGATGGGTTGGGACTGTCTATTCAGAGTGATGGGTTGGGACTGTCTATTCAGAGTGATGGGTTGGGACTGTCTATTCAGAGTGATGGGTTGGGACGGTCTATTCAGAGTGATGGGTTGGGACTGTCTATTCAGAGTGATGGGTTGGGACTGTCTATTCAGAGTGATGGGTTGGGACTGTCTATTCAGAGTGATGGGTTGGGACTGTCTATTCAGAGTGATGGGTTGGGACGGTCTATTCAGAGTGATGGGTTGGGACTGTCTATTCAGAGTGATGGGTTGGGACTGTCTATTCAGAGTGATGGGTTGGGACGGTCTATTCAGAGTGATGGGTTGGGACGGTCTATTCAGAGTGATGGGTTGGGACTGTCTATTCAGAGTGATGGGTTGGGATGGTCTATTCAGAGTGATGGATTGGGACGGTCTATTCAGAGTGATGGGTTGGGACGGTCTATTCAGAGTGATGGGTTGGGACGGGCTATTCAGAGTGATGGATTGGGACGGTCTATTCAGAGTGATGGGTTGGGACGGTCTATTCAGAGTGATGGGTTGGGACGGGCTATTCAGAGTGATGGATTGGGACGGTCTATTCAGAGTGATGGGTTGGGACTGTCTATTCAGAGTGATGGGTTGGGACGGTCTATTCAGAGTGATGGGTTGGGACGGTCTATTCAGAGTGATGGGTTGGGACGGTCTATTCAGAGTGATGGGTTGGGATGGTCTATTCGGAGTGATGGGTTGGGACGGTCTATTCAGAGTGATGGGTTGGGATGGTCTATTCGGAGTGATGGGTTTGGACGGTCTATTCAGAGTGATGGGTTGGGACGGTCTATTCAGAGTGATGGGTTGGGACGGTCCATTCAGGGTGATGGGTTGGGACGGTCTATTCAGAGTGATGGGTTGGGATGGTCTATTCGGAGTGATGGATTGGGACGGTCTATTCAGAGTGATGTGTTGGGACGGTCTATTCAGAGTGATGGGTTGGGATGGTCTATTTGGAGTGATGGGATCGGACGGTCCATTCAGGGTGATGGGTTGGAACGGTGTATTCAGAGTGATGGGTTGGGACGGTCTATTCAGAGTGATGGGTTGGGATGGTCTATTCGGAGTGATGGGATCGGACGGTCCATTCAGGGTGATGGGTTGGAACGGTGTATTCAGAGTGATGGATTGGGACGGTCTATTCAGAGTGATTTTTTGGGACGGTCTATTCAGAGTGATGGGTTGGAACGGTCTATTCAGAGTGATTTTTTGGGACTGTCTATTCAGAGTGATGGGTTGGGACGGGCTATTCAGAGTGATGTGTTGGGACGGTCTATTCAGAGTGATGGGTTGGGACGGGCTATTCAGAGTGATGTGTTGGGACGGTCTATTCAGAGTGATTTTTTGGGACTGTCTATTCAGAGTGATGGGTTGGGACGGGCTATTCAGAGTGATGTGTTGGGACGGTCTATTCAGAGTGATGGGTTGGGACGGGCTATTCGGAGTGATGGGTTGGGATGGTCTATTCGGAGTGATGGGATCGGACGGTCCATTCAGGGTGATGGGTTGGAACGGTGTATTCAGAGTGATGGATTGGGACGGTCTATTCAGAGTGATTTTTTGGGACGGTCTATTCAGAGTGATGGGTTGGAACGGTGTATTCAGAGTGATGGATTGGGACGGTCCATTCAGAGTAATGGTTTGGGATGGTCTATTCAGAGTGATGGGTTGGGACGGTCTATTCAGAGTGATTTTTTGGGACGGTCTATTCAGAGTGATGGGTTGGAACGGTGTATTCAGAGTGATGGATTGGGACGGTCTATTCAGAGTAATGGTTTGGGATGGTCTATTCAGAGTGATGGGTTGGGACGGTCTATTCAGAGTGATTTTTTGGGACGGTCTATTCAGAGTGATGGGTTGGGATGGTCTATTCAGAGTAATGGTTTGGGATGGTCTATTCAGAGTGATGGGTTGGGACGGTCTATTCAGAGTGATGGGTTGGGACGGTCTATTCAGAGTGATTTTTTGGGACGGTCTATTCAGAGTGATGGGTTGGGATGGTCTATTCAGAGTGATGGGTTGGGATGGTCTATTCAGAGTGATGGGTTGGGACGGTCTATTCAGAGTGATGGGTTGGGACAGTCGATTCGGAGTGATGGGTTGGGACGGTCTATTCAGAGTGATGGGTTGGGACGGTCTATTCAGAGTGATGGGCTGGGACGGTCTATTCAGTTGACTTTGTATTGGGCCTCGAGGGAGCTTTTTGCCCACTGTTACATCACTGGGTTACAGGATTGGACAATATAGACACAGCACTGAATGTAAGGGGTCGAGTATCCAATCCTGTACACCAGTGATATCAGCACAATCTGGGCGGAATCAGCTGTACCAATTCAAAAGACCAACGATTTAAAATGTATGGGTGTTATGCCCAAATTCACCGATGTTCATGTTTTCCGCAGTCTTTTACACTAGTTTAAGATTCAATTTACCTGGATCAGGTCCCACTTACAAGCTGTCTACACTCCCATGTTGATATTGCGAGAATCTGCCAATTGTCCTGGCTTTTCTATCTGAAAGAAATCCTTGTTTTCCTCAGAAACTGACTAGTGAACACCCATGAACTGATGAAATAGTTCAGTATAGATTTATTTTTCAAGTGACTTTCTAACTGCCCTCTGAAATGGCTGAGAAAGCCAGTCCAGTTGTGTCACATTTCTCCTGCAGTGGTTCAGCAAGGCAGCTCATTACCACCTCCCTGAGGGCTATTAGGGATGGGCATTTAATGTCGGCCTTGCCAGTGAGGCCCACATCCCATGAATGAATTTTTAAAAGTGTTAACTGATCAGCTTTTATCTTTTATCTCTTATCTGTTACCTCACTTTCTGGCTAATATTTATCATCCAACCAGCACCTAAAACCAACACCAAATCAAAATCCTGTGGCTGCTGGAAATCTGAACTCAGCAGGTGAGGAAGTATCTGTGGAGGGAGTTTATGTTTATGGTCAATGACTTTTCTTTGGACTGTTCGAGTGACGGTCATTGATCTGAAAGGTTAAACTCTGTTTCTCAGATTGACCAGGTGAGTCATTCCAGTATTTTCTGTCTTTATTACCGAAACCCAACGATCTGGCCATTTATTTGATTGCTGCTTGTGGGATCTTGCTGTGTGCAAATTGGCTGCTGCGATTCCTACATCACAACAGGGAACACACTTCAAACGTGCTTTGGGTCACCCAGAAGCTGTGAATTGCAAGTCCTTCTTTTCTACCTATCGTGTATGTACCTGCTATTGGAGCTTCTATCTTTCTATTGAAAGCAAAGCTGTGAGCTTTGTGCAGATGTATTCGAGCAGATGTGGGATTGCTGGTTGATTCCACTGTAACCAGCCTGAATCACCAAGTTCACTGTCCACGATGGACTGACACAAAATTAAATGTAGGAGGAGGAACATTTCTTTATTTACACAGACGGTTGTGGAACACACGACACCCGAGTTTGTGTTTGAAGAAGGGGCCGTGTTGACATTTAGGAACAGGTTAGATGGGTGGTTGAAAGGGGATTATAGGGATATGGAAACAGGGCAGGTACATGGGATTAGGAACACTGCTCGTGTGGAGGATAAAGAACACACATTGGTTTGGCCGAACGGCCTATTTCCTTGTTGTATTTTTCATGCCATTAATGTCATTGGCAGTGAGGACCTCGGTCACTTTCCTTTCCCTAACTCAGACCATTCACAATCTATTTGATCCCAAGATCAGCTTCTGACTCGATATCCTCTCCGTCACCCAAATAAATGACCATTGTTGGATGCCGGGGCCAATTGTAGCACCACTACTGCTGAACAATCAACTCACCTGCAACTTTCTTGTCTGGCTGTATGTTGAAGCCGAGGACCTGCCTACATTGAAGAATAGATTGGATAGGCAGCTGAGGATCAAGGGAAATGGGAACAAAGAGGGCATATGGGATAGGGCGATTGCTGGAGTGGATAAAGGCTAACATTGGTTGGGCTGAATGGCCTGTCTTTGCATTGTAGTTCTGTGCAAGAACCGTTTGGGATCTCAGCATACTGACTGTACACAGTGTCGCAGTGACGGGAGAACAGGAACTTACGGAAATAGCTACATGCACCTGCCAGATGCTGTCCCAGAAACTCAGACTGACACTGGGAATGACCCCTGTAAGAGGAACATTTTGAGCAGCGTTGTGAAGGAGGAGAGTGTGGTAAAGAGGCTGAGAGGTTTAGAAAGGGAATTCCAGAGCTTCAGGCCCTGTCAGCTGAAGGCACGGCCGCCAATGGTGGAGCAATTAAAATGGGGAATTGGAGCAGCGCAGATATCCCGGAGGGTAGTAGGGCTGCCGGAGGTTACAGAAATAAGGCAAGGACCATGGTGGGATTTGAAAGCAGGCATGAGAATTTTCAAATTGAGGCTTTGCCAGACCAGCGGCCAACGTAGGTCAGCGAGCACAGGGGTGAGGGGGCGAATGGGGCTTGGTGCGAGTCAGCATCTGAGCAACTGAGTTTTGGCTGAGTTTGTTTATGGAGGGTGGAATGTGTGAGGACGGCCAGGCGATCATTGGAATAGCTAAGCCTAGAGCATATGAATATCAAGCCCCAAACTCCCATGAGTTACACTGTGAGGGATGGACTTGAAACAGCAGCCGACACAGTGAGATCACAGTTTGTTCCCAGGAATGCTCTTTCACCTGAAACCGTCCAAACAAGATCTCAAGGCTGTCCTATTAATTGCCAAGTGAGTAAATATTCAGCTCCCATTCCCTAGCATACTCTTTAGTTCACTTCAGAGCTGACCGCCTCAGTCTTCAAACACATACACGCTGGCAGAACGGGCTACATTCCTCTCACAGTGCAAACTGCTTTCAAAGCAAATCCGAGGGTGAAGGAAAACATCCATGAAAAAGGACCACTTCCCTGTATATATTTGTATATATTTCCATGTATTAGCAGAACTCTCCCAGAACTTTGACAACGCAACCGACAATCAAGATTTGGCATCTTTTTTTAATACGAGCAGCACCTGGACTCTGAATGTTTCGTCTTTCAGAGAAGTGAGAAGGTTTTTTCTATAACTCGTCTGCTGATACATCGAAAACCTTAGTGCCCATATCCTAACTCGCACCAAGTCCTGCTCACCCATCAACCCCTGTGCTCGCTGACCCACGTTGGCTCCCCTCACAGCTCCACCTCGATTTTAAAATTCACTCCCTCATTTTAATCGCAACTCCATTGGCGACCAGGCCTTCAGCTGCCTAGGCCCTAAACTCTGGAATTCCCTCCCCACCGCCCGCACTCCCCCTCCTCCCTCCAAACCTCCGCCTCTCCATCTCTCTTTCCTCTTTCAGGGTGCTGCTCAATACCAACCTCTTTGACCAAGCTTCTGGTCACCTGCCCTAATATAATCCTTACCTGGTTCAGTGCCACTTCTTTCCTTATAATGCTCTGTGAGGCCCCGTGGGATGTTTTACGATGTTACCGGTGCTATATGAATGCGAGTTGTTGTTGTAGTCGACCACCTGTAGCTTTGTATGCTGGGTTGGTGGATGCAGGGGCTGCCTTCGGGTCCAGCGAGATCGGAGGGCAGGGGATCATTGTACCAGGGCGCGCAAATGTAATTCGGCCCCTATCCCCCATTTTAAAGTCACACGTTCTGTCCTTGTGTAAGAATTGATTTGATATTATTTATAGTTAAATAGCAGAACGGAGGGCAATTTGGGAGGTAGAGCTGGTCGGAGCCTGGGAGGTTCTCTGTTGTAGAGGCTGAGGAGTTGGTTGACAGAACTGCAGCACCACCAGTGGCGAGAGGGGGTCATAGTTACAGTGTGAAAAGTTTACATAGGAAGTGGAAGTGGTCACAGGAACGTATAACGGAAAAATATCCAAACAAATGTGTGACAGAACTGTGGAGCTACATGGAGTGGTTGAGGCAGTTACGACCACTCAGGACAAAGCCCCCGATCAAAATATATGATTCTGATCGTGGTGGGAGCAATGCACTGTCAATTCAGTCCTGGCACTCCACGGGTCGCATCATATTTCTGTCTGCTTTCCAAATCGGAAAGAAAAAACAGCCAAATTGAACAATCTAGTAACCCCTGAATGAAGTATCTTTACATATCAACAAATTAACTATTTATTAAAAAAAACTAAAATCTTAAACACTACCAAGATAAACCAATATCTATAGACCTGATAACTTCTTATTTAAAAATCTAACTCCTGCATTCGCATATATATACTAAAAATTAACAGTGGTTCGGGTTTTAAAAGAATGTTGATTTTATAAGTAGCTTTTTCTCAGAAATAAAACAAATAACAAGTCTTTGTAAGTTACATTCCTGAGGAATGGTCTTCTACTACAACACGGTCAAAGTTCACTTGCAGTCTTCCAAGGTCTGGTGCAAAATACGTCCTTCCAAAGATAGAAGTTCAGCCGTTGTAGCATAAACTGTCCCTTCAGTGATAAACACAGCAATACTGATACTTTGTTAAGAAAGAAAAACTTGTCTGATTTTTCTGAGGGAATTAATTTGGCTTGACTTTGTCGAATCTTCTTGAGAAAGAAACAACACAGCTCTTTTCCCTTCAGTTTAAATTGTCTCAGAGAGCTCTCCTTCTCCCTTCAATTGCTGGAACAGTCTCTCTGCTCAAACCAGTTTTTGCAGCCAGTTTTCAAATGTCAAACTGCAACATTGAATCTCTGTCCTCTCTCTCTGTGGCTTTTGCTTGGCAACCAGGATGCACTTTGGCTCACTGAGCCTCCGGAGAGTTCTTAAAGGTGCACTGACCTTTTTACAATCTTAAAGACACACAGAATTTTCCTGAGGGGAGAAAAAAAATGACACAAGACCGTGACAAGGCACACAGCACAGAATCATTCGAGGAGAAGCTAGATAAATACATGTGGGAGAAAGGAATAGAAGGACCTGGTGATGGGCTGAGATGATTGTAAATAGAGTGGCTGGAGGTCTATGTGGAGCTTAAACACCAGATCAAGATGGGATGGGTCAAATGGCCTCTTTCTGTCCAGCAAAATCCATATCATTCTGCGCAGAAAAACGTGATAATGTAATAAAACTTTGTAGCCATGATGTGCGGACAGCTGTGAAATTTTAATACATTACTGATGTCGTAATATTACTGGAATAGACAATGCAATTATACAACAACTTTCACAGACTTGGGACATCTCAAAGTACTTGATGGCCAATAAAATACCTTCTTGAAGTAAACGTGGCAGCTCATTTGCGAGTGATTGAGAGATTGAGAGAGAGATTGAGAGAGAGAGAGACTGAGTCAGAAGGAGGAAGAACCTCCAGTGTAAAGAAAGTTCAGAAAATTACTGAAAATGTCTCCCCGCAGATACCTTGAAATTCTGTCACACTGCAGTTACTGTCCCCCTCTCACCATCTCCATCTGCTGGTGTCCCTGTCTCACTGCAATTACTGTCCCTCGCTCACCATCTCCATCTGCTGGTGGTCCTCTCTCACTGCAGTTACTGTCCCCGACTCACTATCTCCATCTGCTGGTGTTCCTGTCTCACTGTAGTTCCAGTGTGGGAACATCTCCCCTGTCAAACCCCTTCATAATCGTAAAGAGCTCCATTGGGTCAGCCCTCAGCCTTCTGTTTTTCTAGAGGCCCAGCCTGTTCAGTCTTTCCTGATAGTTATAGAAAAGGAGGATGCTGGATCATTGCAACTATCCCTGGATTCAAAACCCAGCAAACGTCAGATCTTCAGGGAGCATCACTGAGGGAGAAACTAGAATGAGATTCAGGACAGTGGTCATGGAGCCATGCCCAGGATAGAGGGTCGGCCTGTGTCACGCATTATGTTGGGGATCAGTTTCTGCTACATGACGCACTGTTTCCATGGCAATTCCACCACCAATCTTTAACGGGTCACTTACATTACTTGACTTGCATTAATGCAAAGAACCCATTTCATATTCTCCGAGACAGGAAGCTTTGTGTGGTCTGGCTCTGTGCACCACAAGACTGAGATGTTTTCCCCCGATTCATTTTGATAGGTGGCTGGTGAGTGCAGAAGTGGAAAACTCAGGCCGAACACCATGGGAGTGAAGACTCAGCCTCCAATTGGTGGCTTCACTCTGACACGGCACCCACTCCATTAGTCGGAGGAAGTTTGCCAATGGTCAATGTTGGTCGAGAGCTTGATGTTCCTAACAGCTTATGGCTAATGTAAAGATGAAAAGTTAATGGCCTTTGCCTGTTATCATAACCCTGGATTCCCCCATGCTTGAACAAACTTGCAGACTATTCACCTTGCTTGAGCAGAGAGCAGAGTGGAACTGACAGTATAACTGAGGTCAGTCAGTAGGTTTCTTTAAGTGCACGGAATTCCTAAAGAGTAGTTTCAGAGTTCCATTAGTGTGTTGAATGATGGCTATTTTTAACAGTTTGCTGAGTGGAGGATGGGTGGTGAAGATTCACTTGTTGGGAATCTATCGTTTCAAGGCCTGTGATTTTCCATCGATTAGAAGGAGAGTATTTTGCCCCTGTAAAATTCCTACTTACTCTATTTTAATAAATCCTCATTAGTCCTCTAAAATAAACACATTATGACTTTGTTAAGATAGATCAAGAATGAATTTCTCACTGGCACATGACCTCACCCATGCCTTTGTTACGTCTGGACTCAACTATTACAATGCTCTCCTGAATGGCCTCCCATCTTTTAACCTCAGTGGCGCAGTGGTTAGCACCGCAGCCTCACAGCTCCAGCGACCTGGGTTCAATGCTGGGTACTGCCTGTGTGGAGTTTGTAAGTTCTCCCTGTGTCTGTGTGGGTTTTCGCCGGGTGCTCCGGTTTCCTCCCACAAGCCAAAAGACTTGCAGGTTGATAGGTAAATTGGCCATTATAAATTGCCCCTAGTATAGGTAGGTGGCAGGGGAATATAGGGACAGGTGGGGATGTGGTAGGAATATGGGATTAGTGTAGGATTAGTATAAATGGGTGGTTGATGGTCGGCACAGATTCGGTGGGCTGAAGGGCTTGTTTCAGTGCTGGATCTCTAATTAAACAATAAATAAATAAAAATAAACTTGATCTCATTTGCCTCAATGCTAACTCATGCCAAGTCCCATTTAACCATCACTTCTGTGCTCGCTGACCGATATTGGCTCCTGGTCTGGCAACACGGGCCAGGCCAGCATTTATTGCTCATAATTAATTGCTGTTGAGAGGTGGTGTTGAGCCTCGTTCTTGAACCACTGTGGTCCATGTTGTTTACCAGACTGATTCCTGGGATGGCGGGACTGATGTACGAAGAGAGATTGAGTCGGTTAGGATTATATTCGCTGGAGTTCAGAAGAGTGAGGGGGGATCTCATAGAAACCTATAATATTCTAACAGGACTTGACAGGGTAGATGCAGGAAGGATGTTCCCGATGGTGGGGGAGTCCAGAACCAGGGGTCATTGTCTAAGGATACGGGGTAAACCTTTCAGGACTGAGATGAGGAGAAATGTCTTCACCCAGAGAGTGGTGAGCCTGTGGAATTTGCTACCACAGAAAGCAGTTGAGGCCAAAACATTGTATGTTTTCAAGAAGGAGTTAGATATAGCTGTTGGGTCTGGAGGGATCAAAGGGTATGGGGAGAAAGTGGGAACAGGTTATTGAGTTGGATGATCAGCCATGATCACAATGAATGGTGGAGGAAGCTTGAAGGGCCGAATGGCCTACTCCTGCTCCTATTTTCTGTGTTTCTATGGAAGAGTGAAAGCATCAAATTATTGTGTAGCTTTTCATGCAGAATTAACCGATAGTGGGTGGGACATGAATTTTTTGTCATTTCTTTTGTTTATTCATTAACTGAATAATTGAAGTAACTGGATAATTCACCACACTCCTGAACTGCTCTCTGAACTTGGACTGTGTTGCTCCATAAATAAACGTGTTTGTGCAGCTACTTAAATTTCGCAGCAAAACTCCAGCTTGTCCCAACATATATTCAGAATCATTGTAATCATTGGTATTTGTTCCTCTAATGTTATAGTATAAGAAATTTATAATATACACCAACCACAGAAGTATGAAGCTGCCGGATATGGTGATGAGTAAAATCACAGACTTCCTTCTGCTCTCCATCTCTGGGTCACTGTGATTCTCTCCCTTGCTCTGACCCCTCAGTCCCTTACGGACTCGACTGGCCACTAAAATATGTCTGACTGTCAGAGCGTTGAGCAACAGAATTAAACCGAATGGGAGCAATGGGGTTAAAATGGTATCAAACCATTGAAATCCCACCCATCCGGGATCAGTAAAACAGTTTGGTTTTACAGTACAGTACCACGGTACATTGTCGATTATCAGAGCAGGTTCATGCATAAAGTAGAAGGGGACATTTTTTAAACAGAGTAGGATGCCGGTTGTTGTTAGAACAACAGCCGCAGTTTTCCCGGTGCAATATTTTGTTTTCAGCTTCTGGCAACAAATGGCCACAAATCGATCAAAGGAGAAAGTGACAGTGAACCAGACAGAACAGTGTGTGGTTGCACGAAGCAGGACATGGATAACACTACACACAGGGGTAAGGTGCAGGAACGATCCCGGGAAATAATAAATATTGATCCTGAACAGTATGGCCTCAGTAATAATGACCAGTAGATCTGCCGTTGCCATGGCCACCAGGTAGCGAGTGGTGCAGGTGGAGAGACCGCACTTTCCCCGGGACAGGATCACAATCGCCACTAAATTAACTGGAAGAGAGAGAAGGGAAAAGAGACTGGAAATTACTGATCAAACATTCTCCGTGTCTGACCCAGGCAGTAAGGGGCATGATTTTAGCACAAAGACAGGAGGGTTGGGGTGGGTCAAATTTTAAATTTAAACATCTTTCCCCGATCCCAACTCACCTATGAAACGCCCGCTTCCAGATTTAAAGGTGTTGGGACAGGAAGCGAGCAGACAACTGCTCCCAGAAGAGCAGAATGACAATTTAAATATTTGAATGAGGATGAAAGTCTCATTTAATCTGTTTTACAGGTTAATCTCTGGCCGTCCAGGTTTCCTCAATAGATCCCACACCACATACCAAGATAGCCGGAATTGTCAAACAGAACCAGCCGCTCCTCTGGGATCAGACCCCCCCCACCCCGGATTGGACCCTACCAGGATCAGACCCCACCTCATTTTCAGACCCCCTCCTGCGATCAGAGCAACCTCCATGTTCGGGACTGGGTTCCTGGGATTAGACACGCTGGGGATCAGGACCCCCTATCATGTCCTGAATCAAACTCTCCCCTCCCCGTCCCTGTACTCGGACCAGGCTCCAGGATAGGAGACCCCTCCCCAGGGATGAGGATCAGGCACTCCCACTCCCCCATTCATGGACTTGTACCATGTACCACGATAGGAGACCCCTTCCCCAGGGTTGAGCATCGACAGCCCAGCGATTGGAGATGTCACCACTCTGTACCCACCCCCCCCTCCCCACCCCTCTGGAGTAGGTGATTGGACACCCTTAATATCAGACAGCCCCCAGATACCCGGGGTCAGGGTGTGGACCGCTCTGGTCCTGAGGCCTGCTCCGGTGTCCGCCCTGCTCGACTGGAGGTCAAGCCTGTCAATCAGGCTGACTTCAGGGCAGGGAACCTGTCAAGGATAAAAGAGGCAATCTGTGGAGTTAAAACTCTGAAACTCTGCTCTCCACCTCTGTCACTCACCCCTGTTAATATCCAGGCCTAAACATTGGAGTGAAAACAAAATACTGAAACAGCTGTAAATCTGATAAAAATAGGAGAGTGTGGAAAACACTCAGCAGGTCAGGCAACATCTGTGGAGAGAGAAAGAGACAGAGTTAAATTTTCACGATAATGGCCTTTCAAAAGGAATGGCAGATATTAGAGATTAACAGTTTTAAACCAGTGATTGAGGCAGTGAAAAGTGGTGTATAGAGGGAGCAAAGAACGAAAGGAAAGGTCTGTGATCGGCTGGAGGGCAGGAATGATTCAATGATAAAAGGGATGATGGTGCAAGGTGAAAGTGACAATTAAAGCAACAGAGGATGGGTCCAGAGGAGGTGTAAATGGTGACAGCAGAAAATCAGAGATAGAGGGAAACATGGAAAATCTGGCAAAGAGGACAAGGCTCCAGTGGCCCAGAAAAGTGACAGAGAATGGTGGATAGACTCCAGGGGTGTGCACCAGCCTGCCAGCTGTGTACCAATAGGGGATCCGCACCCCAAGCACCAGCCCACACCCCCTCCACTCCCAGTGACTCTGGTGTAGCCATCTCCATTACCATCACAGGCCGTCTGAGAAAGTGGGAGCAATGGTTATAATCTGAGGGTTTTAGTCCTAGCGTTCAGTCCGATAGGCAATAAAATGCCGAATTGAAATCTCGAGTGTTTTTCCTCTTTGATCCTCAGTGGAAGAGTGTAGGAGTCTGAGGACTGAGAGATTATTGAGTGGGAGTGAGATGTAGAATGGAAGGGACATATGACCGGAAGCTCAGGGTCACACTTGCAGACTGAACAAAGGAGTTCAGCAAAGCAATCACCCAATCTGCATTTGCTGCTCTCCCAGTGTGCAGGAGATTCCATCGTGAACAGCGAATACAGTGACTAAATTCTAAGAAGTACAAGAAAATTGCTATTTCACCTGGAAAAGGTTTTTGAGGCCTTGGCCTGGGGTGGAGGTGAAAGGGCAGGTTTTACGTCTCCTGCGCCTGCATGTGAAGGGGCTCTAGTAAAGGGAGCAGATGTTAGGGGTAATCGAGGAGTGGACCAGGGTTTTACGATGATCTGGGGCATGGGAGGGGAAACAGAATATATTGAATGTGGCAGAATTGTTTCAGGCTGATGTGCAGCATGTGGAGGCTGGTGGGGTGCAAGTTGAGGACAAGGGGGGAAGCTTATCGTGGTTCTGCCCGGGAGGGGAAGGAGTGAAGGCAGTAATGAAGGAAATGGGATGGACACGGTCGAGGGCCCTGATAACCGCAGTGGAGGGGAATCCTCGGCTGAGGAATAATGAAGATATTTCAGAAGCACTTATGTGGAAGGTAGCATTGTCAGGACAGATGGAACAGAGGTAGAGAAACTGGGAGAAATGAACAGAGTCTTTCCAGGAAGATTTTTTTTATTCATTCAAGGGATATGGGCGTCGCTGGCTAGGACAGCATTTATTGCCCATCCCCAATTGCCCTTGAGAGGGTGGTGGTGAGCTGCCTTCTTGAACCACTGCTGTCCATGTGGGGTAGGTACACCCACAGTGCTGTTAGGAAGGGAGTTCCAGGATTTTGACCCAGTGACAGTGAAGGAACGGCGATATAGTTCCAAGTCAGGATGGTGTGTGACTTGGAGGGGAACTTGCAGGTGGTGGTGTTCCCATGCATTTGCTGCCCTTGTCTTTCTAGTTGGTAGAGGTCGTGGGTTTGGAAGGTGCTGTCTAAGGAGCCTTGGTGCATTGCTGCAGTGCATTTTGTAGATGGTACACACTGCTGCCACTGTGCGTCAGTGGTGGAGGGAGTGAATGTTTGTAGATGGGGTGCCAATTAAGTGGGCTGCTTTGTCCTGGATGGTGTTGAGCTTCTTGAGTGTTGTTGGAGCTGCACCCATCCAGGCAAGTGGAGAGAGTATTCCATCACACTCTTGACTTGTGCCTTGTCGATGGTGGACAGGCTTTGGGGAGTCAGGAGGTGAATTACTTGCCTCAGGATTCCTAGCCTCTGACCTGCTCTTGTTGCCACGGTATTTATATGGCTACTCCAGTTCAGTTTCTGGTCAATGGTAGCCCCTAGGATGTTGATAGTGGGGAATTCAGCGATGGTAATGCCATTGAATGTCAAGGGGAGATGGTTAGATTCTCTCTTGTTGGAGATGATCATTGCCTGGCACTTGTGTGGGGCGAATGTTACTTGCCACTTATCGGCCCAAGCCTGAATATTGTCCAGGTCTTGCTGCATTTCTACACGGACTGCTTCAGTATTTAAGGAGTCACGAATGGTGCTGAACATTGTGCAATCATCAGTGAACATGCCCATTTCTGACCTTATGATTGAAGGAAGGTCATTGATGAAGCAGCTGAAGATGGTTGGGCCTAGGACACTACCCTGAGGAACTCCTGCAGTGATGTCCTGGAGCTCAGATGATTGACCTCCAACAACCACAACCATCTTCCTTTGCGCTACGTATGGCTCCAGCCAGCGGAGGGTTTTCCCCCTGATTCACATTGACCTCGGTTTTGCTAGGGCCCCTTGATGCCATACTCGGTCAAATGCTGCCTTGATCTCAAGGGCAGTCACTCTTACCTCACCTCTTGAGTTCAGCTCTTTTGTCCATGTTTGAACCAAGGCTGTAATGAGGTAAGGAGCTGAGTGGCCCTGTCGGAACCTAAACTGAGCATCACTGAGCAGGTTATTGCTCAGCAAATGCCACTTGATGGCACTGTTGATGACATCTTCCATCACTTTACTGATGATTGAGAGTAGGCTGATGGGGCGGTAATTGGCCAGGTTGGACTTGTCCTGCTTTTTGTGTACAGGACATACCTGGGCAATTTTCCACATTGCAGGGTAGATGCCAATGTTGTAGCTGTACTGGAATAGCTTGGCTAGGGGCACGGCAAGTTCTGGAGCACAGGTCTTCAGTACTATTGCCGGAATATTGTCAGGGCCCATAGCCTTTGCAGTATCCAGTGCCTTCAGTCATTTCTTGATATCATGTGGAGTGAATCGAATTGGCTGAAGTCTGGCATCTGTGATGCTGGGGACTTCAGGAGGAGGCCGAGATGGATCATCAATTCGGCACTTCTGGATGAAGATTGTTGCAAATGCTTCTGCCTTATCTTTCGCACTGATTTTTTTTTTTATTTCCAAAATATACTTTATTCATAAAAATCTGTAAAAATTACATTGCCAAACAGTTTCCAAACAGCACGAAAAAATACAAACATTGCAAAAGAGATCAGTTTCTTTCAATAATGTCATGAGTTTCTTCCCAACCCTTCCGTTTCACAATTGTCATGTCAATTACAGTTTTACATTTACAGCAATTGAGAATATTAACGATACAGTTCGAGGGGCTTCCCATGGTTCCAGCCCCTCAGTCCAGCTTGGTGGGGGAACCTTACACTGCGGTCTTTCCCCATTGAGCCTTTGCTGCGGCTGCCCCAAGCTTTAGTGCGTCCCTCAGCACGTAGTCCTGGACCTTGGAATGTGCCAGTCTGCAACATTCGGTGGTGGACAACTCTTTGCGCTGGAAGACCAGCAAGTTTCGGGCAGACCAAAGGGCGTCTTTCACCGAATTGATAGCCCTCCAGCAGCAGTTGATGTTTGTCTCGGTGTGCGTCCCTGGGAACAGCCCGTAGAGCACAGACTCCTGTGTTACAGAGCTGCTTGGGATGAACCTTGACAAAAACCACTGCATCTCTTTCCACACCTGCTTTGCAAAGGCACATTCCAGGAGGAGGTGGGCGACCGTCTCTTCCCCACCACAGCCAACGCGGGGGCACTGTGCGGAGGGGGCGAGACTTCGGGTGTGCATGAAGGATCTGACGGGGAGGGCCCTTCTCACCACCAGCCAAGCTACGTCTTGGTGCTTGTTTGAAAGTTCTGGTGATGAGGCATTCCGCCAAATGACTTTGACGGTCTGCTCGGGGAACCATCCGACAGGATCCACCGTTTCCTTTTCCCGTAGGGCCTTGAGGACACTGATGTGCTGGGCTCCCCCATCATTGAGGATGGGGATATTTGTGGAGCCACCTCCTCCAGTTAGTTGTTTAATTGTCCACCACCATTCACGGCTAGATGTGGCAGGACTGCAGAGCTTAGATCTGATTCGTTGGTTATGGGATCGCTTAGCTCTGTCTAATGCATGCTGCTAACTCTGTTTGGCATGCAGATAGTCCTGTGTTGTAGCTTCACCAGGTTGACACCTCATTTTGAGGTATGCCTGATGCTGCTCCTGGCATGGCCTCCTGCACTCTTCATTGAACCAGGGTTGGTCCCCCAGCTTGATGGTAATGGTAGAGTGGGGGAGATGCCGGGCCATGAGGTTACAGATTGTGGTTGAGTACAATTCTGCTGCTGCTGATGGCCCACAGCACCTCATGGATGCCCAGTTTTGCATTGCTATATCTGTTTTTGATATTTGATAATGTATCAAAAAGTGGGTAAAATCTCTGGTTCACATAGATTGCATCCACACAGACTATAAAAGATAATGAAGAGATAGTAAGAGGCATTGTTCTCTGTTCATTAATAATCATCAGAATCGGGAATAGTGCTAGAGGACTGATGGACAGCTAATGTGATTCTTGTATTTAAACAAGTATAATGATCCGTGTGGAGACCTCTGTCTTTCTCTTAGGCAGTCCTTGGGAATGAGGCTGACTTTCTTCCACTTTAGGGTTGTGACTGAATATACCAATTCTGGATCGGCACGCTCTGCCACAGGTGAGGCAGGTGATGTTTGGTGAGGCGAGTGAATGGGATGCTCGATATTCCGAACGCTCCTTCCACTGTTTGCACTTCGTCGCTGCTTGGGCATGTCGACGTTGTTTGGACTGGCTGGCACCATCGTGGATGTTTCTTCTCCACTTTGGGTGGTCTCAGAAAGAAATTCCCACAAATCATTGGAGGCTTGAAGGACATCCTTGTAGCGTTTCCTCTGCCCTCCTGGTGGCCTCTTGCCGTGACGGAGCTCGGAGTAGAATGCTTGTTTTGGGAGTCTTGTGTCAGACATGTGGACGATGTGGCCCGCACAGTGTCACTGAATAGTCATGACCAGTGTCTCGATACTGGGAACTTTGGCCTGAGAGAGGACACTGATATTGGTGTGCCTGTCCTGCCACTGAATTTGCAGGATCTTGCGGAGGCACTGCTGGTGATATCTCCAGGGCTTTGAGATGTCTGCTGTCCATGTTTCCAATGCATAGAGGAGGGCAGGTGACACTGCGGCCCTGTAGACCATGAGCCTGGTGCCAGGTTTGAGGCCTTTGTCATTAAACACTCTTTTTCTCAGATGACCGATGGTTGCACTGACACACTGGAGGCAATGCTAAGTTTCATCGTCGATGTCTGCCCTGGCCGAGAGGAGGTTCCCAAGATATGAGAAGTGATCCCCATTGTCCAGTGGTTCGCTGTGGATCTTGAATGGCAATGTTGCACTGAGGGAGCAGACTGATAGAGGACCTTTGTCTTCCATATGTTTAGCTTAAGGCCCATTCTTTCATACACCTCTGTGAATGCATCGACGAGGGTTTGAAGCTTGGCCTCTGAGTGTGTGCATACACAAGCATCGTCAGCGTACTGCAGCTCAATGACAGATGTTGGGGTGACCTTGGTTCTGGACAGGAGGCCACAAAGGTTAAATAGTTTGCTGCTCATCGTGTAGAGTAGATCTACTCCAACAGGGAATGTCAAGGAGATGAGGTGGAGAGTTGCATTGAGGAAGATGAAAAGAGCGTTGTTGCGATGACACACCCTTGCTTGACCCAAGTTTGCACTCAGCCGGGGTCAGTGGCAGACTCGTTGGCAAGGATTACAGTTTGCATGTCATTGCACAAAAGGCGGAGGGTGGTGACAAATTTCTCCGGGCAGCCAAATTTGAGGAGGATGTTCCGTAAACCCTCCAGGTTGATAGAGTCAAAGGCCTTTGTGAGGTCAAAGAAGGCCATGTGTAGGAGCACTTTGAAGATCTTCTCAATTGCAACTCAGTCCTTGATGCGAGCACCCTCGACTACATTCTACAGCATGTTACACGCCACGACCTCAGCACAACTCCAGCCTGACATGAGATCGAAAAGGTCATACGACAGCTAAAAAACAATAAGGCTGCCATCGTAGATGGAATTCCTGTGGAAATTCTAAAAATACAGTGGAGGGGCACTACTGACACAAATACATGGTCCTATCTCCCTCATCTGGAAAGAGGAGAGCACGCCGGGGGATCTCTGAGATGCCGTAATTGTGGCCATCTTCAATAAAGGCAACAAGACCCACTGTGGTAACTAGAGAGGGGTATGCCTGCTGTCCGCCACAGGGAAGGTCATCGCAAGAGTCCTTCTCAACTTCCTCCTCCCCGTGGTCCGCCTGCTGTCTGCCACAGGGAAGGTCATCGCAAGAGTCCTTCTCAACTTCCTCTTCCCCGTGGTCCGCCTGCTGTCCGCCACAGGGAAGGTCATCGCAAGAGTCCTGCTCAACTTCCTCCTCCCCGTGGTCCGCCTGCTGTCTGCCACAGGGAAGGTCATTGCAAGAGTCCTGTTCAACTTCCTCCTCCCCGTGGCTGAAGAGCTCCTCCTGGTATTACAATGCGGATTCTGTCCATCAAGAGGCACAGTGGACAGGATCTTCACAGCAAGACAACTCCAAGAAAAATGGAGGGAGCAGCAGCAACCTGTGGAGATCACCAACAAACCAAAAGAATCAAATCCACCGATTGACCCCAATTTAGGAAATCAAACCAAACGGACAAGATTTCATTTTTATAAATTTTACTTTAACACATAAAGCAAAACCAACATAAATTAAACATGAAGCAAAAATCAGATCACTGTCTGTATATATATATATATATAATATATATATACAAATTCCACCTTAACTATCAGACACAACAGAGATGGGTCTCACAGTTTAACTAGGCAGTCCACCCAGCATATATGGCAACAAATTACAGTCCCACAGTTCTTCACAACTCTGAAGTTCCTGATATAGATTTTCTGCTCCTTTCTTCAAGGCTTTAGCTACTGTTCCTCTTCTGATAGCAGTTTCCTCTCAATCCAAACTTCACGGGTGCAGTCTTCACCACAAGACACAATTCTCCAGCACCTCCTCAGCTCTGCTCATGACAGTCTTGATGCTGTAGATTTAACAGTCTTCTCTTTTTCCGAGTCCTTCAGTGACAACCTGTGCACTATATTCCCAGATCTGGTTAGTCGGCTACTTTAAGTAACAGGAACAGCTCCTGGATTCAGTCTTCATCTTTTTCTGCTTTCTGGAGCTTCACTCCTGCCTGGTCTGGGGAGGACTCTGTCTCCTTTTATCAGGTTCAATTTCAATTTCCCCAGAAACTAGAAGTTGTATTTCCAGCTTCTGTTTCAGTTTTGGTTCACGTTTCTCTTTCAATTCTAGTTTGCCTTGGAGTTAGAGTCTAAGCAAATACAAGCTTTGGATTCCATTACACAAGTCAAAAGAACTATAGACCAGCGGTGATACCATCAGTGGTAGGAAAGATAATGGAATTCTTGTACAACGATATAACAGAAAAAATCTAGAAACACATAATATGATGAACAGGAGTCAGCATAGATTCCAAAAGGAAGCTCATGCTTGACCAATCTTATTGAATGTTTTGAATAACTATCAGAAAGTGTCGATCAGGCTAATACAATAGATGTAATATACATTGATTTTCTAAAGGTTCATAACTAATCTCAGAGCAAATGGAATTTAGAGTCAAGCTAAATGGGCGGCAAAAACAGAAACTAGGGAGAAGGGGTTAAAAGTATTTAGTCAGATTGACAGAAGGTGGGAAATGGTGTTCCACAAGGATCAGTGCTGGGAACACTGTGGTTCACCATTTACATAAACAATATGGACTTGGGAAGCAGAGGCATGTTTTCAAAATTGGCCGATAATTCCAAATTGAGAGCACAGTTAATACGCAGGAAAAATGCAACAAAATACCTGAACACTTTAACAATAATAAGGACAGGTACACATTGGGCTTTTAAATGTAAATTAATTTGATTAGAACTGATGTGAGTTGCTGAATTTTGGTCAGAAGAATAAGTTTCTCAAGTAATCTTTGGATGTTAAGTGTCTGAATGGGGTAGAGGGGCAAAGAGATTCGGGGCTATAGATTGACACATCATTTAAAGTAGCAACACAGGTTAACACTACCATAAAATTCAAGGAAAGCCTTGCAGTTCATTTTTAGAGGAATGGAATTGAAAAAGCAAAGAGCTGATGTTAAACCAATGCAGAGCCTCGGTGAAACAACACCTAGCATTCTGTGTGCATTTCCGGTCTCCGTATGACATACAGGAACATGATGCACTGGAGCAGGTGCAATTATTTTAACCAGGATGATACCAGAACTCAGAGAATTTCTCCATTTATTCGACCATTTATTAAGGTTTTATTTACTGCCACCTCTCTGATCTCTGCAGAATGAAATCCCAATATGTCTGTCCCTCAGTTACAGGTGTCTCTCCTCACAAAAGGACGCCTGACTGAGCTAAGGACAGGTGTAGGTGCATGTTACATGTGCAAAGACTCTGAATCATAGCTGAGAACTGATCCATCAAATCTTTATCAATTACTGAAATGGATGATTCAAGAAATACACCCAATGATAGACAGATAATAAAATTCAGCACTCATGACCCAAAGATTCTCAGGATCGAGCTCGGGGGAAGGGGACTAAACAGCACTAAAACAAACAAAGTGTTTACAGTAACTATATGCAGATTAAGAATGAATTTATTATACAGAGGATTTGAATACAGTAACGGTGCTGTCCTGTTGTTTACCTGTCAGTTAATAATTAATTTTTAGTTATTTTTAGTTATTTTTTCTTCCTTTTTTTTGCATTCCTTTTTACATTTTTTACAATCTTTTTTTGCATTTATTTCATTTCATCTTAGTTTGTTCAGTTTGCTTACCCACTGTTTTTTTCAGGTTGTTCTTCTTCAGGTTTGCACTTGCTGATGTTCAATATTCAGTATATTCACACCTAATCTGTACTAATGCTTTGTCTTTCAACACACCATTAACATATTGTTTGCCTTTGCTCCGTGACCTTTTGGTCAGCTATGTGGCCTGGTCCAATCTGCACCTTCTCCTTTGTTATCTCTTGCCCAACCCCCACCTCACTTGATTATAATCTGTGACTTTTCTAATATTTGTCAGTTCCGAAGAAGGGTCACTGACCCGAAACGTTAACTCTGCTTCTCTTTCCACAGATGCTGCCAGACCTGCTGAGTGAATCCGGCATTTCTTGTTTTTGTTTGAGTTAATAATGAATGTCTGTTTCTGTTGCAGCAGTTCAACAGGAGACAGAGCAATATCAATACATTCCACTTTATAAACTCACCAACAGACATTTTCAATAAACAGCAAAAATCTTCCCGTTTGCAAACCATTGCATGTGTAAAGCATGGAGACAGCTCCATGAAGTGGAGAGATCAGTCAGCTCAAACAATGACTTCAAAATAGAATGAGACTTTTCCATTCCAGTTTGTGACTCTCACTCAGTACAATTCCACAGTGACAGATACTCCCAGTAACACATGGCCACTGGGGTCAAGTGTTCCACTCCAGTTAGTGACCCTCACTCAGTACAATTCTACAGTGACAGATACTCCCAGTAACACATGACCACTGGTGTCAGGCATTCCACTCCAGTTAGTGACCCACACTCAGTACAATTCCACAGTGACAGAAACTCCCAGTAAGACATGGCCACTGGGGTCAAGTGTTCCACTCCAGTTAGTGACCCACACTCAGTACAATTCTACAGTGACAGATACTCCCAGTAACACATGGCCACTGGGGTCAAGTGTTCCACTCCAGTTTGTGACCCACACTCAGTACAATTCTACAGTGACAGATATTTCCTGTACAAATATCCATGACCCGTACCAGCACAGAGGGCAGAAACAAGACTTCATGGCATTGCACTAAATTTGATAACAACTTGGCCATGAGATTTCAATAGAAATATATATTTAGATAAAAAACGTTGAAACAGGACAGTAAATCTTTGGAATTCCTATTCATTGAAATGATATCACTAATCTGGTGTCTGTATAACAGTCACCACTATATCATAGAGCCTCAGCATCAGAGAGTTATACAGCACAGAAACAGGCCCTTCGGCCCATCATGTCCATGCCAGCCATCAAGCACCTGACTATTCTAATCCCATTTTCCAGCACTTGGCCAGTAGCCTTGTATGCAATGGAATTTCAAATGCTCATCTAAATACTTCTGAAATGTTGTGAGGTTTCCTGCCTCTACCACCTCTTCAGGCAGTGCATTCCAGATTCCAACCACCTCTGGGTGAAATCATTTTTCCTCAAATCCCCTCTAAACCTCCTGCCACTTACTGTAAATCTATGCCCCCTGGTTATTGACCCCTCCGCTAAGGAAAAGGTTTCTTCCTATCTAACCTATTAATGCCCCTCATAATTTTGTATACCTCAATAATGTCGCCCCTCATCCTTCTCTGCTCCAAGGAAAATAATCCTAGCCTTTTCAGTCTCTCTTCATAGCTGAAATGCTCCTGCCCAGGCAACATCCTGGTGAATCTCCTCTGCACCCTCTCTGGTGCAATCACATCCTTCCTATAGTGTGGTGCCCAGAACTGTACACAGTACTCCAGTTGTGGCCTAACTAGCGTTTTATACAGCTTTATCATAACCTCCCTGCTCTTATATTCTATGCCTCGGCTAATAAAAGCAAGTATCTCATATGCCTTCTTAACCACGTTATCTACCTCTGCTGCTGCCTTCAGTGATCGATGGACAAGTGCACCAAGGTCCCTCTGACCTTATTTTCAGGATTAAATTCCATTTGCCACAGCTCTGCACATCTTACCAGACCATCGATATCATCCTGTAATCTAAGGCTTTCCTCCTCACTATTTACAACACCACCAATTTTCATGTCATCTGCGAACTTACTGATCATATCTCCTATATTAAAACCAGAAACTAAGTCATAACTTGAATGGCTATTGTCACTTACCAGGAACACCAATGATGCCAATGATTGTATAGTAAATTTGCAGGACAGTATAAATTGTTTCACGCATATTCTCTGCAAAGTGATCTATTTATTCGTGCTGCAGGTAATCTCTCTGTATTAAACTCTGAGGTGATACATTCCCAGAGCTTGTAATTTATACCCTGTGAGATCACCACAGGGATATTGATGTTGCAAACATTGTTCAACATATTATTTTTAAAAATTGAAAAAACAGATTACGACATCGAGTTAATTCCTTCTTGTGACAGAATATATTTTGCACTGAGACTGAATTGGGCAATTCTGATTGCATTAATTCACAAAGAAAAATTGGGAGTTGTAAGCTTCCAGCAACAGTGTTCTGTCAACAACCATCAGTCCTACCTTTACATCTCATATTGGGTCGCAAATGTCCTTCACTGTGCTGTGGCCATTCAGTAATTAAACTTCAAATGTGCGAGTCTCTCTCTCAGGGCTGCTTTACTGCACTCTGGGATGTGTCTGTCCTCTTTAACTATGAACATTTAGTTACCCGGTCAAGGTGTAGAATGTGTGCCTGTGGGTCACAGATGTAGAAAATCTAACCTTTTGTCATACAACTGGGCTGTTCAAATTAACATTGTAAAATGATACATTAAACTTGTGTACATTGGGGTTCCTTAGAAATCTTAGTCGGAATCAATGGGTCAATTTCAGGTTGGCAGGCCAGTACTAGTGAGGTGCCACAAGGATCTTAGAGTCGCAGCTATTTACAATCTATATCGATGTGTTAGATGAAGGGTACGAGTGTAATGTATCCAGGTTTACTGACAGTATAGTTAAAGTAAGCTGAGAGGAGGACACAAAGTGCTTGCAAAGGGACAAGTGAATGGGCAAGAAAGTGGCAGCTCGAATATAATGTGGGACAATGTGAGGTTATTCATTTCAGTAGGAATAATAGAAAAACAGTATCTTATGTAAGAGGTGAAAAGCTATCAAATGTTGGTGCTCAGAGGGATTTGGGTGTCCTTGTACACAAATCGCACAAAGTTAACCTGCTGGTGCAAGCAGATAGACAAATGCTGTGTTGGCCTTTATTGCAAGGATACTGGAGGACAAGGGTGAGGAAGTCTTGTTACAATTGTACACGTCTTTGGTAAGACCACACCTGGAATACTGTGTGCAGTCCTGGTCCCTGTACGTAAAGAAGGATATAATTGCCTCGGAAGCAGAAAAACAAAGGTTCACTCAGTAATGGCAAAGCAGGCTTGAGGTACCGTATGGCCTAGTCCTGCTCGGATTTCTTATGTTATTATGTCAGGGAGGGACAGAAGGACAAAGGAATGTGGAAAAATGACGAGGGACCGAGAGAATGGGAGAGACAGAGAAAAAGGGAGGGGCAGTTGGAGATAGTGGGAGGAAAAGATGGAGAGTGGAAGAGGGTGATAGAATGAATGGGAGTGTGATAGAGGAACCGGGGAAGAATCACGGACGTATGGAAAAGTGTGTTCCAGAGAGGGTGGGAGAGAAAGACATACAGAGAGATGGAGTGATAAAGAGAGAGTGACAAAGTAAGAGAGAGGGAGAGACAGAGTGAGACAGGTGGAGACAGAGTGAGAGAGGGGAGAGACCGAGCAAGAGACGAGGAGACAGAGTGAGAGACAGAGTGAGATATGGGGTAGACAGAGAGATATGGGGTAGACAGAGAGAGACGGGGAGACAGAGCAAGAGAAGGGGAGAGGGAGAGACAAATAGAGAGGGTAGATGGAACCTTACTATTTTTTGAATCTGTTTTTTTGATAAAGGTGGCCGTTATACCCCAGGCCCTTTGTATATATTTTATGTCGAGGGGGACTTTATTCCTCAGGCCCCCTTTATATACATATTTTTAAAAATAACTTTATTAAAACCAAATTAATAAACAAAAAACTCAAATTAAAATGCCGTTCTCGGCGTCGACAAAGCACTCCAGTCCCTGCGGTGCCCACTGGTCGCGGAAGGCCTCAAGCATACCGGCGGACACCGCATGCTCCTTCTCCAGGGACACGCGGGCATGAACAAAACCGCAGAAGAGGGTCAGGCAATCAGGGAGGACGGACCCCTGATGGCCCACAGCCTGGACTTGTGAATTGCCATCTGGTCCTGGCTCAGGAGCAGACTGCCAAGGAAATCCTCCTCCCGGCCCACGCCCCTCTGCACCGGGTGCCCAAAGATCAGGAGTGTGGGACTGAAGTGCAGCCAAAACCTGAGGAGCAACCCCTTCAAATACTCAAAGAGGGTCGACAAGCTCACATACTCCATATATACGTGCAACACGGACCCGTCCAGGTCGCAGAAATTACAAGCGGCCTGGGAGTCTGTGAACATACTTAAAACTTTATTGCACGGGACTGCCCTGTGCAACACGCTCCACCCCAGGTCCCCGATGCAAAGGGGGAGGACTCCCGCATAGAGAGACCTCCATCCGGGATTTTCCTCACCGCCAGATGGCAACGTGGACCGCCAGGGCGTGTCCGGCCTGCTGACGAGGGCGAGGAAGTGGAGAGTGTACAGGAGCAGCCCGTGCAGGAAACCCATCCGCACTGATTGGAATGGCACGGAGGGCATTTCCGAGAGGCGGCTCGGGTCATGCGGGACCGGCTCCCGAGGAGGGTTTCGGTGCCTGGGTTCAATGAGAAATACCAACCGAGCGGGGGTCAGCTCGGCCGGGAGCGCTCCGCTCTCCCGAGCCCCCATGCCACCCACAGTGAGGGGCATCCCGGGGGCTTCGGCTACTCCTCCGTCCATCGTTCCATCCCTGGAGTCAGCCGCCCGGACAGCCGAGGCGCTCTCCTCTGCCGGCGGGGGAGCACCCTGACTGTAGGCGACCATAATGCCAGACTCAGGATAGATCCCGGTAAAAGACAGGCAACTCCCTCAGGGAGTCGCGGCTAACGGACTCCACCGGGAGCTGCGTGTCGTCTTGAAGGCAGTGACACTGGCGGAAAAAATACACCGCCAGCGCACACCATTTGGGAGGACGCTCGATGTACTGGTATATCTGTAGGGTCTGAAGGCGGAGAGTCGCAGCCTAGGTGCGGACGCACACCAGCGACTGGCCGCCCTCCTCGATCGGCAGACACAGGACCGCGGCAGAGACCCAGTGTTTCCTCTTGCCCCAGAAGAAATCGACGAGTTTCTTCTGAGTCTTGCTGGTGAATGCAGGGGGTGGGACCAAAGTGACCACCTGGTACCACAGCATCGAGGCCACCAGTTGGTTTATGACCAGCGCTCGGCCCCTGTAGGAAAGCAATCGGAGCAGTCCTGTCCAGTGTCCCAGCCGAGTGGTGACCTTCGCCTCCATCTCCTGCCAGTTTGCCGGCCAGGCTTCCTCAGCGGGGCCAAGGTGGACTCCCAGATAGAGGAGGGGCGTGGTGCTCCACGCAACAGGTGTCAACTCCTCCAGCACGGAGTCCACCCGCCACTGACCCACCAGGAGTCCAGAACATTTCTCCCAATTGATCCTCACGGAGGACACAGCAGAAAAGGTCTGCTGGCAGTCGCGCATCCTCCGCAAGTCAACGGGATCTGTGACCGCAAGGAGCACGTCATCGGCGTAAGCCGAGATGACGACCTGCATAGCCGGCTCGCGCAGAGACAATCCCGTCAACCTC
The DNA here is from genome assembly GCF_036365525.1 of Heterodontus francisci. NCBI lineage: Eukaryota > Metazoa > Chordata > Chondrichthyes > Heterodontiformes > Heterodontidae > Heterodontus > Heterodontus francisci. The sequence continues at coordinate 17,930,290 of NC_090399.1, forward strand.
CTGCGAAGCAGGCACAGGAAGGGCTCCACGCAGATGGTATACAATCTCCACGCAGAATGTATACAATTGGCCGGACATGGGGCATCCCTGACGCACTCCTCTCCCAAAGCGAAGGGACACCGTCAAGGACCCGTTAACTTTGACCAGGCACTCTGCGGCGGCGTATAAAAGTCGGACCCGGGCCACGAAATGCGGCCCGAGGCCGAAGGCGCGCAGAGTCCCGAAAAGATATTCGTGATCTACCCTGTCGAACGCCTTCTCCTGATCGAGGGAGAGAAAGGCGACCGACTGACCAGTCCTCTGGGAAAGATGGATCAGGTCCCGGACCGTGTAGGACTGGTCCGGGTGTATCATGTGGGCCAGCACGGAGCCCAGGCGGGTAAACATTGCCTGGGCAAAGATTTTATAATCCGTGCTGAGGAGGGAGACCGGATGCCAGTTTTTAAGCAGACGGAGATCGCCCCTCTTCGGCAGCAGGACGATGATTGCCCTGCGCCACAAGAGGGGCATCTCCCCGGTCACCAGGTTTTCCCCCAGGACCCGCGTGGAATCCTCCCCCAGGAAGTCCCAGAACGCCCTGAGGAACTCCAGGGTCAGTCCGTCCAACCCCAGGGATTTGCCCCTCGAGAGCTGGTGGAGGGCGCCGGTCAGCTCCGCCAATGTGAGCGGAGCCTCCAATCCTTCGGCACCCTCCGGGCTGACCTGTGGCAGGTCCTCCCACAAAACTCTGCACGTGTCCTCGCTGGATGGATCCGGAGAGAACAACGCACTGTAATGAGTACGGACCAGGAGGCCCATTCCCTCCGGATCCGTGATGGAGAATCCGTCATCGGCCAGCAGCTCATCGAGCTGCTTACGGACCCCCCGCCATTTTTCCAGTGAGTAGAAGAAGGGTGAGGCGCGGTCCAAATCTTCCAGGATCTGGATCCGCAACCTCATGTATGCGCCTCGGGACCCGATGAGCTGCAGGTCCCTCAGCGCGCCCTTCTTCTCTTTGTACGCCTGCCACAGGGCCGGGTCCATGACAGCATGAGCAAGGCGGGACTCAAGTCGAGCACCTCCCTCTGTAGGCGCCCGATCTCGGCTTCCCGCCTCTTGGTCAACCCCTTTGCGTACTCCTGACAGAAGACGCGGATGTGAGTCTTGCCCACATCCCACCATAGCCTCAAGGAGGGGAAGCCCCCCTGCTTCCTTCTCCAGTCGACCCAGAATCGACAGAATGAGTCCCGAAATCGCTCGTCCTCCAGCAGCTGGTTGTTAAAGTGCCAGTACGTGGACCCCGCCCGCGTGCGGAGCGGCATGAACTCCACCCACACTAGGTGGTGGTCTGACCACGGCACCAGCCGCATGGAGGCTGCCGAGACGCGGCAGACATACGCCTGCAAAAAGTAAAGGCGGTTGATTCGGGACCGTCCTCCTCCAGACCTCCACGTGAAGGCGCTGGAGTCGGGATGGAGATTCCACCAAACATCCAGCAAGTTGAGGGAGCTGATCAATCCCCTCAACTTCTCCACCGACGCTTGGCCGCTCTGGGGACTGGAGCGATCCCCCACCTCGAGGGTACAGTTAAAATTCCTTCCCCTCTCCCCCGAGGATGATGCACTTGCTGCTATCGATGAAGCTCAAGAGTGCGGACACTTCTTCAAAGAAGCGCAGTTGCAACGCACCGGGCCTGGGCGCGTACACGTTCACTAAGTGGAGCGAAATGCTCCCCAGGTGAACGACGAGGTGGAGCAAGCGGCCCGGCACTAGCTCCTTGACCCCCACGAACTCCGGCTGAAATGTCGGGGCCAACAAGATAGCCACCCCACGAGAAATGGAGGTGAGGTGACTCATGTAGACCCTACCCTGCCACTCCAGAAGCCAGGTGGTTTCATCTCTTGGAACGGTGTGGGTTTCCTGCAGAAAGCTCACCGCATATCTCCCTTCCCTGAGGATTGAGAGATTGTGAAATCTGCGGTGACACCCACTGCTGCTGTTGATGTTGAGGCTGGCTATGGTTATCTTCATGTCAAAGGTACTTAAAACCGTCAGCAACACCTCTCTGTGAGGAGGGAGCGGAAGTGCACCTGGCCTTCCAGTCCCCCAGCAACCCATTGAGGAACGCATTCAATCAGCGCCACTCAACCAGTTTCACACCCGTGCCCATGCCAGCTTTCTTGAGGGTGGCACGGATTGACTGGATGATCAGCGCCAGACTCGACCAACGACCCCTTGTGGCAACCCTTGTAAGCAGTGAGGAAATCCTGGAGTTTCGCCGTGGGGATAAGAGGAGACTCGGTGCGAGGCATGCGGGACTCCACCACCTCACTGGCGTTGGAATCAAGATCGTCCTCCGTGCCCCACACTGAGTCCCCATCCTCCTCTGGGTCGTCACCGCCAGCGGCCGTCACGCCCACCACTTTGGGGCGGACGTCCTGGCTGCGCCAGTTGGTCCTGCCTTCGTCACGATCCCACCCCCAGTATAGATGGCGGCGGAGTCCTCTCTGGGTTCTAGAATGGAACTGGAGCCTGTGGATACCAGCAGTTCAGGACCCCCCTCTCCCTCTGTCCCCAGGCCAATGATGGAAGTGCCCGACTCCGGAAATCCATCTGCGGAGAAAGGAGGCCATCTCCTGCCCCGCCAGCGCCCAAAGACCCAGCAGTTGGGGCAAAATTTTCAGTTATATCCGGGTCAAGTGTTTCCTGGTTGGTGGTGGATTTTGGCTGGGAGGGCTGACCCTATGGGGCCTCGCCCTCCCCTCCATTCAGGACACCCGACCCAGTGGCAGTGGATGAAGGGGAGGTGTCCCCAGCCTCCCCCACCACAAGCTGGGCTCCACTTGTTCCTTCAGGAGGGGCTTCATGTACAGGGGCCTCCCCCTTCCCTCCATCCTGAGGGGTAGGGAACACCTGCCCAGACTTTGCAGCCTTGGTGATGGTGGTGGTAGGGGACACCTGGGGACCTGAACCAGGAGACAGCTCCCCTCCAATAGATGGGCCCTGCGCCTCAGGGCCCTGTGTTACCTCTATTGAGGGGTGCCTTCTCCTCTTTTTCCCAGTTGGGGGCAGAGGCTCAGACACCTCCATGCCATCAGAGTCCTCCACCTCTGCACTTACATTTTTATTAGTCACCCTGGGCCTGGGGCAAGTAGACTCCCCGAGATCGGGCCTTGGTTGAGCTCAGGCTCGGGTTGTGTCAATGTGCCCAGGGGACGCATCTCTTGATGTTTATTTTCTCTCCGCGCCTTCCTTCCACCTGGACGGGCACTCCCCACCCCGTCTGGGAAAATCACAGCCTTCAGAACTGACCGACTGGTGTCAGGTGGAGATGTAAGGGGAGTGGGAGGTGGTGCAGCGGTGGCACCCTGGACCGCTGAGGTGGAATTGGCAGCCGGGAGGTTGGGGCAGTTCTTAACTACATGCCCCACCCCCTTGCACACATGGCTCCGTGCCCCGTCCATGGTCCAGAAGATGCGGTAGGCCGTCCCCTGGAACTCTACATTGAAATGGCCACCTGTGACCTCCTCCTGCACCAGCTGCATGAATAGCTGGCGGCGGAAGGAGAACACGTGCCAGAGGCTGTTCTCCCAAAGACCGAGTGGGACTGGGGAGAGCCCCGTCTTTACCTCCCCCAGATGGTGCATGTGGGGAAGGAGGAGCTCACCAGGAATGAAGGGCAGGGCATTCCATAGAATGATCCTTTGTGCAGTGGCCTCCAGGGGATCCACTGGCAGAACGGCCCCGCCCATGGTGAGCCCCTTGCTCAGAGCCAGGGACAACACCCGCTCGGTCTTCAGGAAAAACACCACCTTCCCGTACATTTTTGAGGCAGCAACAATGGCCGAAGGGCCGACAACCTCAGCCATTGCCTTTACGCATACCTCTATTGACATGTTTGGGTGGACATAACTCTTGACCCCATGCTTCGATGTTATTAATGCAAACGGTGACGGGGCAACAGGTGCAGCTGCAGCAGCAACATATGTGTGTGAAGGCCCCGCCATTAGCGAAGAGGGGCTTGCCATGGGGTCACAGAGCCACGCCCAACCCCGAGAAACAAAGTACACAACAGTTTACTTTTAAACACAAGCAATATGGTGGGGAGGGGGATGGGAGTAGAAGTGTATAGGGCTGAAAAGGAAAAGGAGAGAAGATAGGTGGTCGAGTGGTGGAATGGAGAGAAGAGCTGCGAAGATGTTACTGTTCATTTGGTGGTTGGAGCAACTTGCTACAGAGTCCACAGTTAAGTCTTCCAGTTCTTCGCCCAGGGGGAGGGTTCTTCGCCCAGGTCAGCTAACGCCGTCCGGTTCTCTCCCTTTCCTGCTGTTGCATAAGGATTGTTATCAGCCGGGCAGCTCCAGCTGTCCCGAGCCACACTGTTGGGGGTGGGGAGTGAGACCCTTTTGTGCAGGATGGAAGATAAACACAAGAGCAAGTACAGGGGCTCCCGATAGAATTTGGCAGCCCCACCCCTGGATCTTCCGGTGCCTCCTCCCTCCCCCAACAGTCCAAACAACAAACAGTTCTCTGGTGCTCCAACACCCACCTCTCCAAAATGACTTGCAGGTCTTCTTAGTCCTTGAAAAAGTGCAACAGTTCCACAGTTAAGTTGTAAATGCAGCTCTCTCCACTCTGCTATCTCCTCTCCAGTTCCTCCACTCTCCAATTGCAGCAACACAGGTGCAGCTGTTCCCCCTGATTGCAGACAGGAAGTGCTTCCCAAATTGCCCAGCAAATCCTGTGCTTTCCCTTCCTGGGAGTGTTTGATGGGACAGTGTGGAGAGAGTTTTACTCTGTATCTATCCTGTCCTTTACGTGCCCTGGGAGTGTGTGATGGGACAGTGTAGAGGGAGCTTTAGTCTGTACCTAACTCCGTTTTTTAATTTTATTTTAGAGGGAGCTTTACTCTGTATCTTACCCCGTTTTTTTCCTTTTTTTTTATGGGGAACAGTGTAGAGGGAGCTTTACTCTGTATCTAACCCCCCGTTTTTTTTTATACCCCAGGCCCCTTTTATATATTTTTTATGTCGAGGGGGCCTTTATTCCTCAGGCCCCCTTTATATATTTTTTTATGTCGAGGGGGCCTTTATTCCTCGGGCCCCCTTTATGTACACACTTATATTTTTAAAATAACTTTATTAAAACCAGATAAATAAACAAAAAACTCAAATTAAAATGCCATTCTCGGCGTCGACAATGCACTCCAGTCCCTGCGGTGCCCACCGGTCGCGGAAGGCCTCAAGCGTACCGGCGGACACCGCATGCTCCTTTTCCAGGGACACCCGGGCGCGAACGTAACCGCGGAAGAGGGGCAGGCAATCGGGGAGGACGGACCCCCCGACGGCCCGCAACCTGGACCTGTGAATTGCCACCTTGGCCAGGCCCAGGAGCAGACCGACGAGGGGATCCTCCTCCCGGCCCAAGCCCCTCCGCACCGGGTGCCCAAAGATCAGGAGCGTGGGACTGAAGTGCAGCCAGAATTTGAGGAGCAGCCCCTTCAGATACTCAAATAGGGGCTGCAACCTCGCACACTCCGTATAAATGTGGAACACGGACTCGTCCAGGCCGCAGAAAGTACAGGTGGCCTGGGAGTCCGTGAACCTACTTAAAAGCCTATTGCACGGGACTGCTCTGTGCAGCACCCTCAACCCCAGGTCCCCGATGTAAAGGGGGAAGACTCCCGCGTAGAGAGACCTCCATCGGGGTTTCCCCTCGCCGCCAGATGGCAACGCGGACCGCCAGGGCGTGTCCGGCCGGCTGACGAGGGCGAGGAAGTGGAGTGTGTGCAGGAGCAGCCCGTACAGGAAACCCCTCCGCGCCGATTGGAATGGCACGGAGGGCATTTCCGAGAGGCAGCTCGGGTTGTGCGGGACCGGCTCCCGAGGAGGGTTTCGGGGCCTGGGTCCGATGAGCAGTTCCGGCCGAGCGGGTGTCAACTCGGCCGGGATCGCTCCGCACTCCCGAGCCCCATCGCCACCCGCAGTGAGGGGCGTCCCGGGGGTTTCGGCTACTCCTCCGCCCGCCGGACCGTCCCCGGAGTCGGCCGCCCGGACAGCCGAGGCGCTCTCCTCCGCCGGCGGGGGAGCGCCCTGACTGGAGGCGACCATGTTCCAGACTCGGAAAAGATCCCGGTAAAAGACAGGCAACTCCCTCAGAGAGGCGCGGCTAACGGACCGGGAGCTGCGTGTCGTCTTGAAGGCAGTGACACTGGCGGAAAAAATACGTCGCCAGCGCACACCATCTGGGAGGACGCTCGACGTACAGGTATCTCTGCAGGGTCCGAAGGCGGAGAGTCGCAGCCTGGGTGCGGACGTACACCAGCGACTGACCGCCCTCCTCGATCGGGAGACTCAGGACCGCGGCAGAGACCCAGTGTTTCCTCTTGCCCCAGAAGAAATCGACGAGTTTCTTCTGGATCTTGGTGGCAAATACAGGGGGCGGGGCCAAAGTGACCAACCGGTACCACAGCATGGAGGCCACCAGTTGGTTTATGACCAACGCTCAGCCCCTGTAGGAAAGCACTCGGAGCAGTCCTGTCCAGCGCCCCAGCCGAGCGGTGACTTTCGTCTCCAACTCCTGCCAGTTTGCCGGCCAGGCTTCCTCAGCGGGGCTAAGGTGGACTCCCAGATAGAGGAGGTGCGTGGTGCTCCACGCAAAAGGTGTCATCTCCTCCAGCAGGGAGTCCACCCGCCACTGACCCACCAGGAGTCCGGAACATTTCTCCCAATTGATCCTCGCGGAGGACGCGGCAGAAAAGGTCTGCTGGCAGTCGCGCATCCTCCGCAAGTCAACGGGATTTGTGATTGCGAGGAGCACGTCGTCGGCGTAAGCCGAGAGGATGACCCGCATGGCCGGCTCGCGCAGAGCCAATCCCGTCAACCTCCTGCGAAGCAGGCACAGGAAGGGCTCCACGCAGATGGTATACAATTGGCCGGACATGGGGCACCCCTGACGCACTCCTCTCCCAAATCGAAGGGGCGCCGTCAAGGACCCGTTAACTTTGACTAGACACTCTGCGGCGGCGTATAAAAGCGCGCAGAGAGTCCCGAAAAGGTATTTGTGATCCACCCTGTCGACCGCCTTCTCCTGATTGAGGGAGAGAAAGGCGACCGACTGACCAGTCCTCTGGGAAAGATGGATCAGGTCCCGGACCAGGTGGATGTTTACCTGGATGGACCGGCCCGGGACCATGTAGGACTGGTCGGGGTGGATCATGTGGGCCAGCACGGAGCCCAAGTAGGTAGACATAGCCCGGGCAAAGATCTTATAATCCGTGCTGAGGAGGGAGACCGGACGCCAGTTTTTAAGCAGGCGGAGATCGCCCCACTTCGGCAGCAGGACGATGACCGCCCTGCGCCACGAGAGGCGCATCTCCCCGGTCGCCAGGCTTTCTCCCAGAACGCCCTGAAGAACTCCACGGTCAACCCATCCAGCCCTGGGGATTTGCCCCTTGAGAGCTGGTGGAGGGTGCCAGTCAGCTCCGCCAACGTGAGCGGAGCCTCCAATCCTTCGGCACCCTCTGGGCTGCCCTGCTGCAGGTCCTCCCACAAAACTCTGCGCGCATCTTCGCTGGACGGATCCGGAGAGAACAACGCACTGTAATAAGTACGGACCAGGAGGCCCATTCCCTCCGGATCCATGATGGAGGATCCGTCGTCGGCCAGCAGCTCGACGAGCTGCTTACGGACCCCCCGCCATTTTTCCAGCGAGTAGAAGAAGGGTGAGGCGCGGTCCAAATCTTCCAGGATCTGGATCCGCGACCTCACGTACGCGCCTCGGGACCCGATGAGCTGCAGGTCTCTCAGCGCGCCCTTCTTCTCTTTGTACGCCTGCCACAGGGCCGGGTCCACGACGGCATGACCGAGGCGAGACTCCAAGTTGAGCACCTCCCTCTCAAGGCGCCCGATCTCGTCTTCCCGCCTCTTGGTCGACCCCTCCGCGTCCTCCTGACAGAAGACGCGGATGTGAGTCTTGCCCACATCCCACCATAGCCTCAAGGAGGGGAAGCCCCCCGCTTCCTTCTCCAGTCGGCCCAGAATCGACAGAACGAGTCCCGAAATCGCTCGTCCTCCAGCAGCCGGTTTTTAAAGTGCCAGTACGCGGACCCCGCCCGCGTGCGGAGCGGAGTGAACTCCGCCCACACCAAGCGGTGGTCCGAGTACGGCACCAGCCGCATGGAGGCCGCCGAGACACGGGAGGCGTACGCCTGCGAAATGTAGAGGCGGTCGATTCGCGACCCTCCTCCTCCAGACCTCCACGTGAAGGCGCTGGAGTCGGGATGGAGATTCCGCCAGACATCCACCAAGTTAAGGGAGATGATCAGTCCCCTCAACTTCTCCACCGACGCTTGGCCACGCTGGGGACCGGAGCGATCCCCCACCTCGAGGGTGCAGTTAAAATCCCCCCCGAGGATGATGCACTCGCCGCTATTGATGGAGCTCAAGAGAGCGGACACTTCTTCAAAGAAGCGCAGTTTCAACGCGCCAGGTCTGGGTGCGTACACGTTCACAAAGTGGAGCGGCACGCTACCCAGGCAAATGGCGAGGTGGAGCAAGCGGCCCGGCACTAGCTCCTTGACCCCCAAGATCTCCGGCTGAAAAGTCGGGGCCTACAAGATAGCCACCGCACTAGAAATAGGGGTGAGGTGACTCATGTAAACCCCACCCTGCCACTCCAGGAGCCATGTGGCTTCGTCTCCCGGAACGGTGTGGGTTTCCTGCAGAAAGCTCACCGCTTATCTCCCTTCCCTGAGGACTGAGAGATTGTGAAATCTGCGGTGAGACCCCCTACTGCCATTGATGTTGAGGCTGGCTATGGTTACCTTCATGTCAAAGGTACTTAAAACCCGTCACCAACAGCTCACTGTGAGGAGGGAGTGGAAGTGCACCTGGCCTTCCACTCCCCCAGCAACCCATTGAGGAACACATTAAAACGGCGCCTCTCAACCAGTTTCACGCCCGCGCGCTTGCCCGTTATCTTCAGGGCAGCACGGACGGACTGGATGATCAGCGCCAGATTCGACCAACGGTCGAGGGCCAGCTGAACTTTATTGCGGCAACCCCTGCAAACCGCGAGGAAATCCCGGAGTTCCGCCGTGGGGATGAGAGGAGACTCGGTGGGAGGCACGAGGGACTCCACCACCTCACTGGCGATGGAATCAAGATCATCCTCCGTGCCCCCCACCGAATCCCCATCCTCCTCCGGGTCGTCACCGCCAGCGGCCGACACGCCCACCACACACTGCGGGGCGGACGTCCCGGCCGCGCCAGCTGGTCCCGCCTCCGTCACGATCCCACCCCCAGGATCGATGGCGGAGGAGTCTTCTCTGGGTTCTATTGTGAAACTGGAGCCTGTGGGCACCAGCGGTTCAGGACCCCCCTCAACCTCCGTCCCCAGGCCAATGAGTGGTCCAGGGGAGACAGAAGTTCCGGACTCCGGGAAACCAGCCGGAGCCGAGACTGGAGGCAGAGGGAGGAGGCTATCTCCCGCTCCGCCAGCACCCACAGGCCCAGCAGATGGGGCAGCATTCTCAGTTATAACCAGGTCGGGTGTCTCCTGGTTGGTGGTGGACTCCGGCTGGGAGGGCCGACCCTCTGGGGCCTCGCCCTCCCCTTCATTCAGGGCACCCGACCCAGTAGCAGTGGCAGAATGGGCGGCGTCCCCAGGCTCCCCCACCACAAGCAGGGCTCCACTTACTCCTTCAGGAGGGGCCTCAAGTACCGGGGCCTTCCCCTCCCCTCCATCCTGAGGAATAGGGTGCTCCTGCCCGGACTTTGCAGCCTTGGTGGTGGCGGTAGGGGAAACCTGGGGACCCGAAACAGGAGACAGCTCCCCTCCAACTGATGGGCCATGCGCCTCAGGGCCCCTTGTTACCTCTGTGGAGGGGTGCCTTCTCCTCTTTTTCCCAGTTGTGTGCGGAGGCTCAGAGACCTCCATATCATCAGAGGCCTCCACCTCCACACTCTCCTTTTTTTTATTCACCCTGGGCCTGAGCCCAGCCCTGGGGCAAGTTGACTTCCCGAGATCGGGCCTTGGGCTGAGCTCAGACTCGGGTAGTGTCACAGTGTCCAGGGGACGCGCCTCACGATGTTTATTTCTCCTCCGCGCCTTCCTTCCACTTGGACGGTCACCCCCCTCCCTGCCGGAGGCCGTCAAAACCACAGCCTCCGTTACCGACTGAATGGTATCTGGTGGAGGTGTAGTGGGGTGGGAGGAGGTGCAGCATCGCCACCCTGGGCCGCCGAGTTGGAGTTGGCAGCCGGGAGGTTGGGGCAGTTCTTACGAACATGCCCCACCCCCTTACAGACATGGCACCGCACCCCGTCCAAGTTCCAGAAGACGCGGTAGGCCGTCCCCTGGAATTCTACATTAAAGTGGCCCTCTGTCACCTCGTCCCGCGCCAGCTGCATGAATAACTGGCGGCAGAAGGAGTACACGTGTCGGAGGCTGTTCTCCCGAAGACCGAGCGGGACTGGGGTGAGCCCCGTCTTTACCTCCCCTAGATGGTGCAGGTGGGGAAGGAGGAGCTCACCAGGAATGAAGGGCGGGACATTGGTTAGAATGAGCCTTTGCGCAGTGGCCTCCAGGGGGTCCACTGGCAGAAAGGTCCCGCCCACGGTGAGCCCCTTGCTCAGAGCCAGGGACACCGCCCGCTCGGTCCTCAGGAACAACACTGCCTTCCCATACATTTTAGAGGCTGCAACAATGGCTGAAAGGCCGACAACCTCGGCCATTGCTTTCACACATGCCTCGATAGTCATGTTCGGGTGGATGTAGCTCTTGACCCCATGCTTCGATGTTAATAAAGCAAATGGTGACGGGGCAACAGGTGCAGCTGCAGCAGCCGCAGCAGCATATGAACGGGAAGGCCCCGCCATCGGCGAAGAGGGGCTTGCCATGGGGTCGCAGAGCTACGCCCACCCCCAAGAAATAAAGCACACGACAGTTTTCTTTAACACAAACAATATGATGGGGGATGTGGGGATGGGAGTAGAGGAGGATAGGGTTGAAAAGGACAAGGAGAGGAGAGGATAGGTGGCCGAGTGATGGAAGAGAGAGAACAGCTGCGAGGATGTTACAGTTCACTTGGTGGTTGGAGCACCTTCCTGCAGAGTCGACAATTCAATCTTCCAGTTAGGGGAGGGCTCTTCGCCCGGGTCGGCTAGAGCCCTTTTCTGTTGTTGTATAAAGCTAGTCTTCAGCCGGGCAGCTCCAGCCGTCCCGAGCCACACAGTTGGGGGTGGGGAGGGAGCCCCTTCTGTGCAGGATGGCAGATAAACATAGGAGTAAATACAGGGGCTCCCTATAGAATTTGGCAGCCCCACCCCTGGATCTTCTGGTGCCTCCTCCCTCCCCCAACAGTCCAAACAACCAACAGTTCTCTGGTGCTCCAACACCCACCTCTCCAAAATGACTTGCAGGTCTTCTTAATCCTTGGAAAAGTGCAACAGTTCCTCAGTAAATGCAGCTGTCTCCACTCTCTCGTCACTTCTTTGCAGTTATTCCACTCTCCTCTCCCCAGTTGCTGCAGTCTCCACTCTCCACTCTGCAGTTGCTGCAGCACAGGTGCAGCTGCTACCCCTGATTGCTGGCAGGAAGTGCTCCAAATTGACCAGCCAATCCCAGTGCTGTACCTGTCCTGGGGAGTGTTTGATGGGACAGTGTAGAAGGAACATTACTCTGTATCTAACCCTTGCTGTAACTGTCCTCAGCTTCTTTGATGGAACATTGTACAGGGAACTTTATTCTTTATGTAACCTGCAGTATAACTGACCTGAAGTGTTATTGGGACAAGCTAACCTGCTGTGTACAGCCCTGTATCGGATTGCGATAGAGCAGAACATGCTGGAGTGGGTTACATAGATAAGGAGTGATGTAGAGCATGGAGGAGTTTACAGAGACAAGGAGTGATGTAGGGGCTGGAGGAGGTTACAGAGATAGGGAGGGAAGTAATGACTGAAGGAGGTTACAGAGATAGGGATGGATGTCGTGATTGGAGGAGGTTACAGAGATAGGGATGGATGTAGTGATTGGAGGAGGTTACAGAGATAGGGATGGATGTAGTGAATGGAGGAATTTACAGAGATAAGGAGGGATGTAGAGAATGGAGGAGATTACGGAGACAGGGAGGATTGTAGGACCAGATGAGGTTACAGACATAGAGAAGGTTTTCGGGGCTGGAGGAGGTTACATAGATAGGGAGAGTTGTTGGGGCTGGAGGATGTAACATAGATAGGGAGGGTTGTTGGGGCTGGAGGATGTAACATAGATAGAAAGGGTTGTCGGATCTGGAGGAGGTTATAGAGATAGGGAGGGTTGCAGGGGCAGGAGAAGGTTACAGAAATGGGGGGGGGGTTTGTAGGAATTGGAGGAGGTTGCATAGATAGGAAGGGTTGGCAGTCTGGAGGCGGTTACATAGATAGGGAGGGTTGTAGGAGCTGGAGGCGTTTACAGAGATAGGGAGGGTTGCAGGGACTGGAGGAGGTTACAGAGATGGGGGGTTGTCGGGTTGCATTTGATTGAGAATTTTTTTGGATTATGAAAGGAATTAATAAAGATTGATGGGAAGGAACCTTTTTCCTGCTGCTGGGGAACTGGAGGACAAGGAGACAGACCCTTAAAATCAGGGGCAGTCCATTCAGGAGAAAACTAAGGAAACACTCCTTCACACAAAGAGTTTTGGAAGTGTTGAACTCTCTCCATCCAGAAATAAAAGCAATTTAAATACCCACCTGGTTCACTAATGTCCTTTAGGGAAGGAAATCTGCTGTCCTTACCTGGTCTGGCCTACATGTCACTCCAGACCCACAGCAATGTGGATGACACTTAAATGCCCTCTGAAATGGCCTAGCATTTCACTACGTTGTATCAAACTGCTACAAAGTGTAGGAAAAGGAATGAAACCAGATGGACACTGGAAACGACAACGGCAAACCCAGCCCTGTTGACCCTGTAAAGTCCTCCTTACTAACATCTGGGGGCTTGTGTGAAAAGTGGGAGAGCTGTCCCACAGACTAGTCAAGCAACAGCCTGACATAGTCATCCTCACAGAATTATATCTTACAGACATTAGGCTGAATTTTACCAGCCCTCCGACGTTGGGGGTTGTGGCAGGGGGTCAGAAACATTCTTCTGGGAGAGGCCCACCATGATCCCTGACGCCAGGAAGGCCCCGCCGCATTTGACTGGCGACGAGGCCTCGGTGTGTTCCTCCCATCGCTTGTTGGTGGGGCCTTCATTTTAATATGCAAATGACATTACAATTAAAGAATAATCACCTACCTGGTAGTGTTCGGAGTTCCGAGTCATGACACTGGTGGGGAGGGAGGAGGAGTGAAAATTTCAGGGCTGGAGTAGGTGCGGGAGCGAGAAAAACCGCTCCGATTGGGTGTGGGAATGATGGGAAGGGATTGAGGGTCAAAGGCGCTGAAGTTGGGGGATGGAGTTTCGTCATTTAAAAACATTGGTTTTCCGGGGTAATTGGTTATTTTATTTATTGATAACTTGGTGGTGAGACGGGGTGGGAGAGGGGATTGGATGTTTCACTGAAATTTTATTTCTCATTTCAGTGCGGCGGCACCTGCAAAAATTTAAACCTACCCGAAGGGCTTGAAGTCCTTTAAAATGGCACCAGTGCAGTGGTGCCAGACGTTGTTCCCGGGGACGGAGTGGCCGCCCCCTCTACATTATTGTGCAAAACATCGTGGGGGCTCAGTGACAGTGGATCCTTGCAGGCAGCCCGCCGAGATCAGAGCGCATCACTGTGGGTTTGTGGCGTGCTCATAAAATTCAGCCGGATCTCATTGACATCACCATCACCATCCCTGGGTCTGTCTTGTTCCACAGTGGTATACAGTCGGGAGGACGATGCCCTGGGAGTCCTCAACATTGACTACAGACCCCATGAGGTCTCATGGCTTCAGGTCAAACATGGGCAAGGAAACCTGTGATTACCACCTACCGCCCCCTGCTGGCTGATGAATCAGTGCTGCTCCAAGTCCAGGATTAGGGTCAGGGTTGTTGGTTAGGGGTTATGGTTAGTGTTAGAGTTTTGGGGTTAGTGTTGGGGGTATGGCTTAGAATTGTAGAATCATAGAATTGTTATGGCACAGAGGAGGCCATTCAACCCATCGTGTTCGTGCCGGCTCTCTGCAAAAGCAACTCACCTAGTCCCACTTGCCTCCCTTTTCTCATTAGTCCTACATTTTTTTTTCAGATAATTATCCCTTTCTCCTTTGAAAGTCTTGATTGAACCTGCCTCCACCAGTGCATTCCTTTTCCAATCACCTTAACTCCGTGTCCTCTAGTTCTCGATCCTTTGACCAATGGGCCACTAGTTTCTTCCTATCCACTCTATCCAGACCCCTCATGATTTTGAAAACCTCTATCAAATCTCCTCTTAATCTTCTCTTCTCCAAGGGGAACAGACCCAGCTTCTCCAATCTATGGACTTAACTGAAGTTCCTCATCCCTGAAACTATTCTTGTAAATCTTTTCTGCGCCCACTCTAATGCCTTAACATCCTTCTAAAAGTGCAGTGTCCAGAACTGGACCGGATACTCCAGTTGAGGCCGTGCTAATATTTTATACAGGTTTACCATAACGTTTTTGTTATTGTCCTCTATGTCCCATTTAAAAAGCCCAGGATCCCATATGTATTATTACCCACACTCTCAACCTGCCCTGCAACCTTCAATGATTTATTCACATATACCCCCAGGTCCCTCTGCTCCTGAACACCCTTTAAATTAATACTCATTAATTTATTTTGCCTTATTTCATTCTTCCTGCTAAAAGGAATCACTTGGCACTGTTCTGCATTAATTTTACTCTGCCACATTTCTACCAATTCTAGCAGCATGTGCAGGGTAGATGGTTCGATTCTCTCTTGTTGGAGATGGTCATTGCCTGACACTTGTGTGGTGCGAATGTTACTTGCCACTTATCAGCCCAAGCGTGAATATTGTCCAGGTCTTGTTCCATTTCTGCAGGGATTGCTTCAGGATCTGAGGAGTCATGAATGGTGCTGAACATTGTGCAATCATCAGCGAACATTCCCACTTCTGGCCTTATGATTGAAGGAAGATCATTGATAGGTCCGCTGAAGATGATTGGCTCTAAGACACTACCCTGAGGAACTCCTGCAGTGATGTCCTGGAACTGAGATGATTGACCTCCAACAGCTACAACCATCTTCCTTTGCATTAGGTAGGACTGTAACCAGCGGAGGGTTTTCCCCCTGATTCCCATTGACTCCAGTTTTGTTGGAGCTCCTTGATGCCATATTTCCACTGCCTTGATGTCAAGGGCCGTCATTCTCACCTCACCTCTTGACTTCAGCTCTTTTGTCCATGTCTGAAACAAGGTTGTAATGAAGTCAGGAGCCGAGTGGCCCTGGCGGAACCCAAACTGAGCGTCACTGAGCAGGTTATTGCTAAGCAACTGCCGCTTGATAGCTCTGCCAATGACACCTTCCATCTCTTGTCCAGCTGCAAAATCTACAGTCCCCTCCCCCAATGCTGTCTGTCTCAGAGAGAGAGAGAGAGAGGGAGGCAGCAACGACTGGGTAGGCAGAATAGAAGGGAGATGGATCCAATAAAATATCTCCAAAAATATATAAAATAATATTTTAAAAAATTCACACAAGATTTCCAGCATCTGAAGCATTTTGCTTTTGGAAGAGCAAGTCATTTTTTCTGAGCAGATGTGAGGTGTTGAGAATCGAACCAGGGATGTGGAGAAAAGCTGTAGCTGCTGGTTCCCTTTCTCTCCTGCAGGGGGTGGTCTCACTCCTCTTACCCCCACCCTTACTTTAATCTGGTCTTCCAGTCTTCATCTCTTGCCTTTTCTCCACTGCTCGTTGGTGTGCGTGACACCACTGCCCGCGCACTGCTGGTCCTCCAGCCATCACCTCTTTCTCATCCCTGACAGCTCTTTGGTGTGTTTTACGCCTCCTGCCTCTTTATAGCGTCTCCTCCAGTTGTCAACTCTTGCCCACTGCCCATTGATCCTTCGATATTTCCACTTGTCCAGCACCTTTACTTTTGGTCCTTTGATGGTCATCTCTTGCTGCTTCTGTCCTGCTCTATTGGAGCTCTGGTCCAGCCCTTTGAAGGCGGAGCCATTCTCCTTTCCTGGCTTTATGCTGAATTGGAAACCAGTGCCCCATATGGGTCAATGAATGGGAACAGCCAATCACCACTTGGCACCTCAGTCGCGCCCTCTTTTCCAAAATAAAGTCTAAAGGGTGGGGCTTATTCCTATTTCAGCTGGAGGTTGATTGAAAAGGGTGTTTGAACCATTCTGTTTACAGTATGTGGGGTACAGTTACAACTGCGGCAGAATGAAGAACACCCCAACACCACCCCTCCTCCCTTCAGACAGGGTGCTGTGCGGCTTGCAGAGCTCATGCTGCTTCCTATGGAGTGGTGATCTATATGGTGCTGCCGTGCATCCCTCGCTCGCTGCAGTTATGGTCCCCCGCTCACTATTTCCATCTGCTGGTGTCCCTGTCTCACTGCAGTCATTGTCCCCCTCTCACCATCTCCATGTGCTGGTGTCCCTCTCTCACTGCAGTCATTGTCCCCCTCTCACCATCTCCATCTGCTGGTGTCCCTGTCTCACTGCAGTTACTGTCCCCCTCTCACCATCTCCATGTGCTGGTGTCCCTCTCTCACTGCAGTCATTGTCCCCCTCTCACCATCCCCATCTGCTGGTGTCCCTGCCTCACTGCAGTTTCTGTCCCCCTCTCACCATCTCCATTTGCTGGTGTCCCTCTCTCACTGCAGTGGCTGACCCCTCTCGCCATCGCCATCTGCTGGTGTCCCTGTCTCGCTGCATTCACTGCCTCATCTCACAAGCTCCATGTGCTGGTGTCCCTGTCTCGCTGCAGTCATTGTCCCCCTCTCACCATCTCCATCTGCTGGTGTCCCTGTCTCGCTGCATTCACTGCCTCATCTCACAAGCTCCATGTGCTGGTGTCCCTGCCTCACTGCAGTCACTGTCCGCCTTGCACCATCTCCATTTGTTGATGCCCCTGTCTCACTACAGTTACTGCTCCCCTCTCACCATCTCCATCTGCTGGTGTCCCTGTCTCACTGCAGTTATTGTGCCCCTCTCACCATCTCCATCTGTTGGTCTCCCTGTCTCACTGCAGTCACTGGCCTCCTCACCATCTCCATCTGCCGTTATCCCTGTCTCACTGCAGTTACTGCTCCCCTCTCACTATCTCCATCTGCTGGTGTCCCTGTCTCACTGCAGTTACTGTCCCCTCTCGCCATCGCCATCTGCTGGTGTCCCTGTCTCACTGCAATAACTGCTACCCTCTCCGCATCACCATCTGCAGTGAGACAGGGACACCAGCAGAGGGAGATGGTGAGAGAGGGTAACTGCATCATCAATTATTGTGCACACACACAAAGACAAATAGTAAACTAAAACTAGAAGAGGCATAAATCAGATTGAATTTTTCATGAGAAATTAACAGAGGGACGACCACTAAACAGGACACTGCTAGTGAGGTCCCTGCACATTATAAGGACGGAGGATCTTCGTTTCTACAGCATCTGACAAGACTGTCCAATCTGTTCAAAGCCATTGACGGTGGCAGGACAGCCTGATAGAGCAGCTAATAAAGCATACAGTATTCTGGGCTTTTTTAATAGGGACTTAGAGTACAAGAACAAGGAGGTTATATTATACTTATATAGGACACTAGTTCAGCCTCAGCAGGAGTATTGCGTCCAATTCTGGGTGACGCACTTTAGGAAGGATGTGAAGACATGGGAGAGAGTACAGAATAGATTCACGAGATTCGGTCAAGGGATGAAGGACTTCAGTTATGGAGATAGATAGAAGAGGTTAGGACTGTTTTCCTTGGAGAAAGGAAGGCTGAGAAGAGGTTTGATGGAGGTATTCGAAATCATGAGGGGTCTGCACAGAGTAAATAGAGAGAAACTGTTCCCATTCATGAAAGGAAAGAGAACGAGAGGGCACAGATTTAAAGTATTTCGTAAAAGAAGCACAAATGATATGCGGAAAAACTTTTTCACGCAGCGAGTGGTTAAGGTCTGGAATGTGCTGCCTGGGAGTGTGATAGAGGCAGGATCATTTGAAGCATTCAAAAGGGAATTGGACCATTAAATAAAAAGGAAGAATGTGCAGGGTTAATGGCAGAAGGCAGTGGAATGGCACTAATTAAATTTACTTATTTGGAGGGCCAGTGCAGAAACAATGGGCCAAATGGCCTCCTTCTGTGCAGTAACATTTCTGTAATTCTATAATTCCGTGAACCTCTCTCTCCAGGAGCCCAATTTTGGGCTCCTACCTCTTGGTCGACCCTTCACGTACTCCAGACAGAAGACACAGATGTGAGTGTTGCTGCAACCCCACCATAGCCTCAAGAAGGGGAAGCCCATCCACTTCCTTCTCCAGTCTGCATAGAATTGATGAAACTCATCCTGAAATTGCTCATCCTCCAGCAGCCAGTTGTTAAAGTGCCAGTATGCGGACCCCATCTGCATGCAGAATGGAGTGAGCTCTGCCCACTAGATGGTGGTCTGAACACGGCATTAGCTGCATGGATGCTGCTGAGATGCAGGAGATGTGCATCTGAGAAATGGTAGAGGCTGTCAATTCAGGACCCTCCTCCTCCACCCCTAGGTGAAGGTGCTGGAGTCGGGATGACATTCTGCAAGGCGTCCACCAAGCTGAGGGAGCTGATCAGTTCCATTAATTTCTTTCCTGACACCTGTCCGCTCTGGGGAGCAGAGCAATCCCTCACCTTGACGTTACAGTTGAAATCCCACCCCTCACTCCCTGAGGATGGTGCATTCACTGCTATCGATGGACCTCAAGAAGAGACATTTTAAAGAAACGGACTTGCAACACACTGGGGCTGGGCACATACATATTCACACATTTGAGTGGCTCACCACCCAGGTGAATGGAGAGGGAGAGCATGCAGCCTTGATCCCCAAGATCTCCAGCTGAAAAGTCGTGGCCAACAAGACAGCCATTGCATTCGAAGTAGGGGTGAGGTGACTCGTGTAAACCCCACCCTGCCACTCCAGGATCCCGGGGCTTCATCCCCCGGTATGGTGTGGGTTTCCTGCAGAAAGCTCACCGCATACCTCCCTTCATTGAGGACTGAGAGATTGTGAAATCTGCGGACAGCCCCTGCTGCCCTTGATGTTGAGACCCGGATATGGTTATCTTAATGTCAAAAGTACTTTAATCCCGTCATCAGAACACTTCATTGTGAGGACGGAGTGGAAGTGCTCATCGCTGACTGTACCCTCAGCACCCCAGTGAGGAATGCCTTGAACCGACGCTGCACAATCGGTCGCACATCTGTGCCTTTCCCCATCTTTTTCACAGCGGCAGGGATGGGCTCAGACGGCAGCAACAGTTTCAACTACTTCATTGCCACAACCTCTACTAACAGCAAAGAAGACCCGGAGCTCCCCCAAGGTCCTGTGTTTACAATTATGACTATCCAAGATTCTCCCCAGGCACTGTGCTTAAAGCTGTGACAGTCCATGATTCTAACCAGACCCTGTGTATAAACTTGTGACTGTCTGGTGTTTCTCCCCACGTCCTGTGTTTAATGCTGTGACTGTTAAGGATTCCCCTCAGGCTATGTATTTAAAGTTGTGACTGTCCAGTATTCTCCTCAGCCTGTGTTTAAATTGTGACTGTCCACTGTTCTCTGGTGTAAGAGGAAGGAGTGGGTCTCTGCCACGGTCCAGAGTCTCCCAATTGAGGAAGGTGATGAGTCGCTGATCTGCCTCAGTACCAAGGTTGTGACTCTCCACCTGCAGACCCAGCAGAGACCCAGGCTGCGACTGTCTGCCTTCGGAACCTGCAGAGATACCGGTACATCAAGAATCCTCCTAGATGCTGTACACTGGTGATATATTTTTCTTCAGCTAGAGTTCCTGCCTTCAGGACGACCTGCACCTCCCAGCAGCAAACGCTAGCTGCACCTCTCTGAGGGAGTTGCCCGTCTTTTACCAGGATTTATTCAGAGTCAGGAACTTGTCCACCTCCAGTCAGGGCACTCCCCGCCAGTGGAGGACAGGGCTCTGGCTGCCCGGTTAGCCGAATCTGGGGAGGGACTGACAGGTGGAGGAGTAACCAAAATCTCTGGGATGCTCCTCACTGTGAATTTTGAGGGGGCACAGGAATATGGAGCGCTCCCATCTGAGCTGACCCCGCTCGGCTGGACTGCCCATCGGACCCAGGTCCTGAAACCCACCTCAGAAGCTATTCCCACACAACATGAAGCACCTCTCGGAAATGTCCTCCGTGCCATTCCATACGGCATGGAGGGATTTCCTGTCTGGGCCACTCCTGCACACTCTCCACTTCCTCGGCTTTGTCTGCTGCCTGGCCACGCTGTGGAAATCCGTGTTGCCATCTGGCATAACAGGGGGCCCCGGTGGACCTGTCTCTACACTGCAGATCTCCCACTTTATGTGGGAGACCTGGGGGGTGCGAGGAATACTGTATCACAGGGCAGTCCCGTGCATCATGCTTTTAAGTTGGTTCACGGACTCCCAGGCCACCTGTAATTTCTGCAGCCTGTCACGTCCGTGTATCATAATTAAATGATGTTTGCAAGGTTACGACTCCCCTTTGAATATTTTGGTTGTGCTTCATCCCCACACTCCTGATCTTCGGGCACCCAGTATGTGGGCCAGGAATGGGCTCTCCTCATTGGCCTGTTCCTGGACCGGACCAAAGTGTTGATTCACAGGTCCCGGCTGCGGGCAATGGTAGGTCTGCCCACCCTGATTACGAGATTACGAGGTGTCCCTGGAGAGGGAGCTTGTGGTGTCTTCCGATTCGCTTGAGGTTTTCCATGACAGGAGGGCATTGCAGGGGCTGGAGAGCGTCAGAGATGTGGATTATCTTATATTATTTTGAGCTTTGTTTTATTTATCTGTTTTTAATAAAGTTATTAATTTTGAAAACCACATATAAAGGCCTAGAAATTGAAGGCCCCTCCAAGCCAAAACAAAAAGGGCCTGAGGAAAAAGGGCCAAAAAATGGGTTAGATGCAGAGTAAATGCCAAAAGAAAGCTCAGTTGCAGAGTAAAGCTCCCTCGACACTGTCCCGTCAAACACTTCCAGGGCAGGTTCAGCTCGGGTTATTGTGACTCTTCCTGTCTCTCTATATATTCTGTTCGAGGGGAAATCATAATGATACAAGCTTTGAGGAATCGAATAATTTGTACACTGGGGCTTTGACCATTAATGTCAGGACAGTATTCCTCATCGTGGTCACTGCGGACTGTGAGACCGTGTGCATGAAAAGGCGTTTCACGCTTTGTCCAGTGGACGTGCAGGTTCGGTATTTCCGAAGCTGAGAAACCTCCACTTTGATCCCCCACCGCTGTTGATCTAACCGGATCCTTCAAGTGTGTCACTCGGAAGCCAGTCCTGCCCTAGTCACGGCCCTGGGAGTGCCACACTGAACCAACAGCCCTCTCTCACTCTGAGTAATACACCCGAGCACAGAATCATGAAGCACTAGAGAACATTCGGCCCAGTGCGCCTGTGCTGGCTCTTTGAAAGAGCTATCCAGTTAGGGCCACACTCCCTATGCTCTTTCCCCATGACCCCGTAAAGTTTTCCTCTTCACGTGTTTATCCAACTCTCCTTCTCAAAGTTACTATTGAATCTACCTCCACCGCCCTTTCAGGCAGCAAATTCCAGATCATAGCAACTCGCTGCAGAAAAACATTTCTCCTCATCTTCCCCTCTGCTCCTTTTCCGATTATCTTCAATGTGTCCCTCTCGTTACTGACCCTCCTGCTGTGGAAACAGTTTCTCCTTATTCACTCTGTCAAAATCCTTCATGAACACCTTGATTAAATCTCCCCTTAACCTTCTCTGCTCTAAGGAGAACAATCCCAGCTACTCCAACCTCTCCACATTCACTGAAGTCCCTCAGCCCTGCTATCATTCTGGTCAATCTTCTCTTACACGCTCTTCAAGGGCTTAAAATTATTTCTAAAGTGTGGTGCCCAGAATTGGACACAATTCTCCAGCTTGGACCGATTCGCGGTTTATACACATTTAGTGTAACTTCCATGTTTTTGTCCATGTGCCTCTACTTATAAATCCCAGGATCCAGTATGTATTTCAATGAATCCTCTAAACCTGCCCAGCCAAATTTAAAGTCTTGTGTGCAAAGGTCCCAGTTTCAGATTTACTGACAGTACCAGCACTAAGGGATTTCTGCACTGTCAGAAGGGCAGTCCTGAGGGAGCACAGCACTCAGAGGGTCAGAGCGAGTGTGCACAGTCGGAGGGCTGTTCCTGAGGGAGTGTGCACTGTCGAAGGGTCAGTACTGAGGGAGTGTGCACTGTCGGAGGGCTGTTCCTGAGGGAGTGTGCACTGTCGAAGGGTCAGTACTGAGGGAGTGTGCACTGTCGGAGGGCTGTTCCTGAGGGAGTGTGCACTGTCGAAGGGTCAGTACTGAGGGAGTGTGCACTGTCGGAGGGCTGTTCCTGAGGGAGTGTGCACTGTCGGAGGGTCAGTACTGAGGTAGTGCTGCATGTCGGAGGTGCCATTTTTTCGATGAGACAAAATGCTGAGTTTCTCTTTGCCCTCTCAGGTGGTGGTAAAAGATTCCACGACACCTCCCCCTGTCATGAATCCCTCTGTTGTGTTAAAACTCAAAACTATTTCCCAATTTCCTCCTCCCTCCACGCAACTTTCATCAAAAGGTGGAACAAGCTCGAGGGGGTTGAATGGACTCCTCCTGTACCCGTGTAACAGTCTCGAGGGGGCAGAATGGATTCCTCCTGTACCCGTGTAACAGTCTTGGAGGGGCTTAACTGATTTAGATTTCGATTTAGTGATACAACACTGAAACAGGCCCTTCGGCCCACCAAGTCTGTGCCGACCATTAACCACCCATTTATACTAATCCTACACTAATCCCATATTCCTACCAAATCCTCACTTGTTCCTATATTCCCCCACCACCTACCTATACTAGGGGCAATTTATAATGGCCAATTAACCGATCAACCAGCAAGTCTTTGGCATGTGGGAGGAAACCGGAGCACCCAGAGGAAACCCACGCAGACACAGGAAGAACTTGCAAACTCCACACAGGCAGTACCCAGAATCAAACCCGGGTCGCTGGAGCTGTGAGGCTGCGGTGCTAACCACTGCGCCACTGTGCCATCCACTGACTCCTTCTGTTCCCATGGAGCAGTCTTGGGGGGATGAATGGACTCCTCCTGTTCCTGTGTTACAAGCTCGAGGGGCTTCATGGACCCCTCTTGTACCCATGTAACAGGCTCGAAGGTGGCTGAATGGATTCCTCCTGTTCCTGTATAACAGTCTCGAGAGGGCATAATCGACTCCTCCTCTTCCTGTGTAACAGGCTCGAGGGGACTTAATGGAGTCCTCCTGTTCCTGTGTAACAGTGTCACGGCGGCAGAATGGCCTCCTCCTGTTCCTGTGTTTGCTCTGATTGGTCAGACATGGTGTGGTGGGCAGTGAATCTCTCTCTCTGGTTTACCCTGTCCTTGTCACCTCCTCCCTTTCCCCTTCCCAGGAACAGCTGAAGACTCTAGCCAATGAGATGGTGAATGACTCCCCGGAGTTTCACTGCCTGCAGTTCCCGTTCTCTGTGCTTTAAAATAATATCCTGCAGCTCAAGGCCTAGCTGGACTTTGGCTGCAATCTGCTCTTCACCACCCGAACCACAATTGAGTGAAGGTTTGTTGTCTGATGCAACTGAAATAAGATGCGTGGAGTACAGTTATGTTGCGGATCTCAAACAGGTTTATTGCAGCTTAACTATTATATACAGTACAGAGCAAACTATTTACAGAACTTTACTCTGGGTGTTACAGTTGCAGAGTGACTCTGGCTTTGAGTCACATGTTTATTTCCTCGTACTTAGCTGATTCGCACACTACTTTCTTAAAGGACATCACTGTGTGTGAAATATGAAAGGCACAATTCAGCATAGCGGTGCCTCATCAGAACACTTTCCAATCCTGAGTGGCATGAAACAGGGCTGTGTTCTCACACCTACACTGTTTGGGATCTTCTTCTCCCTGCTTCTCACACATGCAGAGACTCATCAACAGGATTGCGGCTGCCTGCAACGAATTTGGCCTAACCATCAGCCTCAAGAAAATGAACATCATGGGATAGCATGTCTGAAATGCTCCATCAATCATTATCGGCGACCATGATTTTGAAGTGGTTCAAGAGTTCACCTGCCTAGGCTCAACTATCACCAGTAACCTGTCTCTCGATGCAGAAATCAACAAGCGCACGGGAAAGGCGTCCGCTGCTATGTCCAGACTGGCCAAGAGGGTGTGGGAAAATGGCGCACTGACACGGAACACAAAAGTCGGAGTGTGCGTTTCAAGCCTGTGTCCTCAGTACCTTGCTCTATGGCAGAGAGGCCTGGACAACGTATGTCAGCCAAGAGCAATGTCTCAACTCACTCCATCTTCGCTGCCTCCGGAGAATCCTTGGCATCAGGTGGCAGGACTGTATCTCCAACGCAGAAGTCCTTGAGGTGGCCAACATCCCCAGCATACACACCCTACTGAGCCAGGGCCGCCTGAGATGGCTTGGCCATGTGTGCCGCATGGAAGATGGCAGGATCCCCAAGGACGCATTGTACAGTGAGCTCGTCACTGGTATCAGACCCACCGGCCATCCATGTCTCTGCTTTAAAGACATCTGCAAACACGACATGAAGTCCTGTGACATTGATCACAAGTCATGGGAGTCAGTTGCCAGTGATCGCCAGAGATGGCGGACAGCCATAAAGGCGGGGCTAAAGAATGGCGAGGCGAAGAGTCTTAGCAGTTGGCAGGAAAAAAAAACAGAACCGCAAGGAGGGAACCAGCTGTGTCACAGCCCCGACAACCAATTTCATCTGCAGCACCTGTGGAAGAGTCTGTCACTCTAGAATTGGCCTTTATAGCCACTCCAGGCGCTGCTCCACAAACCTCTGACCACCTCCAGGCGCTTACCTATTGTCTCTCGAGACAAGAAGGCCAAAGAAAAAGAAAAAATGAAAAAAAGCTCGTAGAGGCAATCAGACAACAAAGGACATCACTGAAACAACATGAGATCCAGAGATGGGACTGGTGGAGTTTGAAAGAACAATCTGATTGCAAGGGGTATACAGCTTCTAATTTTCATTATTTAATTGTTAATTAATCTGATTAGAATTGTCCAGTCTTTAGAGTTTTCCAATTCAATCTCAGAAATAAATATATTCAATCACAACACAGACTGAACTCAATGCTGTAATCTATTTGTTCATTAAAAGACATTGAACGATGTGGCAAACTCAACATCCCCATGGAGATCCCACAAGGTATAAATTGCAGGCTCTGGGAATGTACTGCCTCAGAGTTTAATACAGAGAGACTGCCTGCAGCACAAAGGGAAGAATCACGTCACACAGAAAATGCATTTTCCAATTGACGGTATCTTGAAAATATATTACCCATTCCTCGCTGTCATTGGTGTTAATGGTAAGTGACAATGAACATTGAAGACATGTAAATCGGTGTTTGAGTTGGTCTCTGTTTTTATTCTGTGACTGATAACGTTACATTACTGATTTGGTGGTGACTGTTACACAGACACACTATCAGTAATGTCATTTCCTTTAGTCAAATATACTGATTTATCTCCACAGTTTTATTTCATTGTCTCAGTTGATAATAATATTCTGTTTGTAACTGACAGGCTGCCTGAATTAACAAGTTGCTGCATTTTGTGTAATTTCATGTAATGTGCAATCACACCTTCAGGGAAAGCAGCTCTCTGAGTGAAGGTATTAGTTGGAGAATCAGCCAGTATAAAATCAAACAGAGTGTGGTCACCAACCGGAGTGGAACACCTGATCCCAGTGATCATGTATGACTAGGAGTATCTGTCACTGTAGAATTGTACTGAATGTGGGTCACTAACTGGAGTGATTCCAGTGACCACGTATTACTGACAGTATCTGTCACTGTAATTTTGCACTGAGAACAATTGTCCAATCCGCTTCTAGTGTTAAATAATTGTTTACCTGACAGTTAACCAGCAGGACAGCATGGTTACAACATTCAAATCCTTTGTATAATGACTTATTCTTACTTTGAGTGTAGTTACTGTAAATGCTTCAGTTGTTTTAGTGTTGATTCATCACCTTCCCTGAAACAAATCTGAGAATTTGTGGGTCACGAGTGCTGAATTTTATTATGTTGTTATTACATCGGATGAATATTGGGCTGTGTTTATTGAATTGTCCACTTCTGTAACTTATTAAGGTTTGATGGATCAGTTCTTACTAATGATGCAGAGCCTTTACAAATAAAAGCTGTATGAACATCTGCCTTTAGCTCAGTGAGGTATGTCCCCATGACGAAAGACATGCGTAACTGAGGAACATACATGTCGGGATTTCATAGTACAGAGAACTGACTGAGGGCAGTAAGTAATATTAGTAAACTGTAAATGATGAAATAAATAATTCTCTCAGTTCTGATGTCATCCTGGTTAAAGTAATTGCACCTTCTCCAGTGCATCGATATCATTCTCGGAATATGGACAGTAAAACTGTACACAGTGCACAAAGTGTTGTGTAATTAAGATTCTATATTAGTTTAATATCAACTCTTTGCTTTTTCAATTTCATTCCTCGAGAAATGCAATCCAGTGTTTTGTTTCCATTTTCATGGCCATGTTAAGCTGTGTTGCTACTTTAAATGATTTGTGAATCTGTCCCCCTGAACCACTTTTCTCCTTGACCCCATTAAGATACGTATTTTCCAAGAATTTTTTGGGAAGCTTAATCTTCCGACCAAAATTCAGCACCTCACACTTAGCTACATTGAAATTAATTGACATTTAAATTTCTCTTGCGCTATTTTATTACTTATTATCAATAATACCATCAGGTATTTTGCTATATTCCTCCTTCGTATTAAGTGTATTCACAATTTAGATTTGCCTGCAAATTTTGAAACTGAGCTTTTGTGTCCCAAGTCCATATTGTTTATGTAAATGGTGGATGACAATGTTCCCAACGCTGATCTTTGTGGAAAACTGCTTCCCACATTCTGACCTTCTGAATAAACACCTTTAATCCCGACCCCCTGTTTTCTGGTTTTGCAGCCAGCTTGCTGTCCATTCCACTGCTTGTCCCCGAACTCCATTCGCTCCAAAATTATTCATGAGTCTGCTGCGTGGTATCTTATTGAAGACCTTTAGAAAATCAAAGCATATTACATCTACTGCAGCAGTCTTATCCACTCTTTCTGATATTATTCAAAGAATTCGATAAGTTTGGTCAAGTATGACCTTCCTTTTGGAATATGTGTTGACTACTCTTTACTATATGATGTGTTTCTAGATGTTGTTTGTTGCATATTTGAATAGGGAGTCCATTATCTTTCCCAGATTTCTCATAGCAGCCATGATCTTGTTGAATGGCAGAGCAGGCTCGAGGGGCCAATTGGCCGACTGCCGCTCCGAATTTGCATGATCATATGCTCTACCACTAACATGCTGCTGACTGGTCTATCAATCTTTGGACTTGTTACATCTTCTCTTTTAGATACAAGAATTACATTAGCTGTCTGTCAGTCCTCTGGCACTATTCCCTATTCCGATGATTGTTAATGAACGGTGACATAAGAGGTTTCTTTAAAAAAACTAAGAAGTCTGTGCATTTAAGACTGAGTAAAAAAGGACCTTCTGGGAACACTGAATGTTGACTTGGTATTTGAAGTGCAGGCTGTAAAATCTGTATCCAAGCAACCAGAAAGATTATGATTGTCTTGTGACTTGGTTATTGTTGAAAGTTTTAGCTTTCAGGTATGCAGTAGGAAATAGACCAGGGTGCAGCTTGTAGGAAGCTGTGACTGTGATTTGATAGTAGAGCCGAAAAAAGACCTACTCTCTCTGCAACAGAAGCTTTTCCTCTCTTCTCAAGAAATGCTGCATTTGAGATGTGGCTTGACCAGCTTGAAGAGAGAAAAATAAATCTAGGAAAGGAAGAGTTGCTATACTCTGTAGAGGAACACTGCTTTGGAGAAAGGAAACCTTGTGTTTTAAGTGTGGCAGATTGTTGTTGCCTCCAGTCTCAATAATCCCTGCCTCAAGAGTGAGTCCTGTATTCTTTTGTGTTTTTGGAATATCCTGAAATCTCAAGAAATTTCTACTGTTAGACTGCTACTTTAAAATTTAAGTAGACCTGTTCCTAAACCTTTTTGCTAAAAGATCTTTGTGATGCCTGCTGCAGGTGAATTGCCTTGAATGCCTATGCATTACAGACTTTATCAAGTTCACTTGGAGAGACATGAGTGGCATCTGAATATTCGACTCGAGGACACCTCAATGATCCAGAAATGTCCTACCAGATATTACCCAGTTATTTAATTTTTCCCAAGAAAGAGTTCTACTTTAAAACATGATTTTAAAACTGTTTCACCATTGACGTTTGAATGTATGTGCGTGCATGAGGGTGAGGAAGAATAAAAGGTTATAAAATCTTTTTATACATAGAGATTGATCTCATTCTCATTTCCAACTTGGTTTGTTGATAAATAGTTAATTTTGCTGTTATTTAAAGAGACCTGGTTTGGAGTGCTTTATTCTGGGGATAAATAATATGTTTAATTTGGCTTATTTCTGGTAGGTGGAAAACTTTACGAATATGCAGCATCTTGTTCAGCATGATGCTGCAGCAGGCAACAGAAGACCTTAAGGAAGGAGTTTTATAAACGCTTCCAGACTGAGGGAGGCCTTTTCAACCTCAGGCATCTTGAGGCCCACACAAAGACACAAGATAAACTTATCTGTGATGACTTTTCACTGATGACTGTGCTCTCCTGGACCACAGTCAGTCAGACCTGCAACGTCGCTAATACTTTTTCAGGACGAATGCCGAGTCTTTCACCACCACATTAACACTCCCTTTGCCTTTGTCCCACATCCTCCTTGTCAGTAAATCTCTCATGCCCTCTGCCTAATCACACACCTTCCCTTTTGTCGCCTCCCCACAACCCCCACACAACCCCGCTTCACTTGCTCAAAAACTTTTACTCTGATCTTTGCCACCTCTTATGAAAGGTCACTGACCTGAACTTCTAACTCTGCTTCTCTCTCCACAGATGCTGCCGGACCTGCTGAGTATTTCCAGCATTGTCTGTTTTTATTTCAGATTTCCAGCATCCACAGTATTTTGCTTTTATCCTGATCCTGATTCTGGAACAGGGAGCCTGGTGTATATTATAGGTGTGTAGCCCTCGGGTGTAAACATTGGGATATTCCACACTCAAACGGTATTGCTATGGGAGCCAAATGGGTCCTCGCTCGGCTGGTTTGATAAGGATACGTGGACCATTCATTGTTCCTATCTCAGTCAGGTCCTTTCCTTCACATATATTTTTTCAATACATTCAGGAGTGTGCTGGTGTTCTCTCATTCCGCCCTTAATGGGAAATTCATCAACATTGCTTCTAATTTGCACCCTTCCCTTATTATCACATGGTCAGTCTCTGACTGTTCCTTCCCTTCCTCGACATCTCTACCTCCATTTCAGGCGATTGGCTGCCCACCAAAATCTACTAAAATCCCACTGAATCCCACAGCTACCTTGATTATACTTCCTCCCATCCCGCTTCCTGGACTCTGTTGCATTCTCCCAGTTTCTCCACCTCTATTCCATCTTTTCTGATGATGCTACCTTCCACACCAGTGCTTCTGATATGTCTTCATTATTCCTCAGCTGAGGATTCCCCTCCACTGTGGTGAACAGAGCCCTCGACCGTTTCCATCCCATTTCTCACGTTCCTGCCTTCCCCCTTCCCTTCCTTGGCAGAACCACGATAAGATTCCCCTTGTCCTCACTGTCCAACCCACCAGACTCCACCGTTAGTGCATCATCCTCCAACATGCCTGCCACATCCAGCGAAAGTCCACCAACAACCTAAATTCATCTCTCCTCGCACCACCCCCACGCACCCTCCCCAACCCTCAGCTCATTGGAAAATGCTGCTCCATTCCTCAAGTACACCCAAAATTTGCTCCCTTTCCGAGAGCACATTTCCATGCAAGCGGATGAGATGCAACGCCTGCCCTTTCATCGCCTCCCTTCCCACTTTCCAAGTCCCCAAATACGCCTTCCAGAGGCAACAATGATTTGCTTGAACTTCTTGCAAATTAGTAACAGTATTCACTGCACACGATGGAGTCTCCTGGACACTGGGAGAGAGGTAAACATAGATTGGGTGATTGCTTTGCAGGACTCCTCCTTTCAGTCTGCAACCGTCACCCTGAGCTTCGAGTTGCTTGTCACTTTAATTCCAAATCCCACGAACACCCGGACCTCTCTCTCCTCGACTGCCTACACTCTTCCACTGAAGTGCAATGAAGACCAGTGCTGGATTTTTCGATTAGACATGGTATTGCCTGTCGGACTCAACCCGTGATTAAAAAATTAAGATTATGACCATTGTTCACCGTTGCCCAGATGATCTCTGATGGTAATGGAGGATTACTCCACTAAGGTCACTGGGAGTGGCGGGGGTGTGAGCTGGTGCTTGGGCTGTGGATCCCTTATTGGAACACAGTTGGCAGGCTGGTCCAAACTGTTACTTTTTCAGGCCACTGGAACCCACTCCACTTTGCTCAATTTCCCATACTTCCCTCTCCCTCTGTTATTCAGCTGTCACCATTTACACCTCCTCTGGACCCATCCTCCGTATCTTTAATTGTCCCACTCGCCTTGCACCATTGCAACATCATCCTTTTTTATCATTGAATCATTCCTGCCCTCCACCCTCCCTCCACCTGCGATACCCCACTTTTCACTGGCTCTATCGTTGGTTTAAGACTGTTAATCCCTAATATCTTTCAGTTTAGACTGGCAGACTGTGACTTCTGGAGTACCGCAGGGATCAATGCTAGGACTCCAGCTATTCACAATATATATTACTGATATAGATGAGGGAATTAAATGTGATATATCCAAGTTTGCAGATGACACAAAGCTGGGTGGGAGTGTGAGCTGTGATGAAGATGCAAAGAAGCCCTAGTGTGATTTGGACAGGTTGAGTTAGTGGGCAAATACATGGCAGATGCAGTTTAATGTGGATAAATGTGAGGTTATCCACTTTGGTGGCAGAAACAGAAAGGCAGATTATTATCTGAATGATGATAGATTGGGAAAGGGGGAGCTGCAGCGAGACCTGGGTGTCCTTGTGCACCATTCACTGAAAGCAAGCATGCAGGTGCATCAGGCAGTTAAGAAGGCAAATGGTATGTTGGCCTTCAAAGCAAGAAGATTCGAGTACAGGAGCAAGGACGTCTTGCTGCAATTATACAAGGCCTGGGTGAGACCACATCTGGAATATTGTGTGCAGTTTTGATCTCCTTATCTGAGGAAGGATGTTCTTGCTAAGGAGGGAGTGCAGTGAAGGTTCACCAGTCTGATTCATGGGATGGCAGGACTCACGTATGAAGACAGATTGGGTCGATTAGGCTTGTATTCGCTGGAGTTTAGAAGAATGAGAGGGGATCGCATAGAAACCTAGAAAATTCCAACAGGACTGGAAAGACTAGATGCAGAAAGGATGTTCCCGATGGCGGAGGAGTCCAGGACCAGGGGTCACAGTCTAAGGATAAGGGGTAAGCCATTTAGGACTGAGATGAGGAGAGGTTTCTTCACCCAGAGAGTGTTGAACCTGTGCAATTCCCTCCCACGGAAAGCAGTTGAGGTCAAATCATTAAATATATTCAAGAAAGAGTTAGATATAGTTCTTAGGGTTAATGGGATCAAGGCATGTGGGACAAAGGGGGAACAGGTTACTGAGTTTGGATGACCATATTGAATGGTGGAGCAGGCTCAAAGGGCCGAATGGCCCATTCCTACTCCTATTTTTCTGTTTCTATGTTTCTGAAGCCTATTGGCCTGAAATGTTAACTCTGTTTGTCGATCCACAGATGCTGCCTGACCTGCAGAATGTTTTCAACATTCTCCTATTTTTATCAGATATATAGGAGTTACACTATATTGATTTTGCTCCAATTCATAAGCCTGGATATTAGCAGGATTAAGGGACATAGGTGGGGAACATAAGAACATAAGTAATAGGAGCAGGAGTAGGCCATTCATCCCCTCAAGCCTGCCATGCCAGTCAATAAGATCATGGCTGATCTGTCCCAGGCCTCAAATCCCATTTCAGGCCTGCTCCGCAAAACCCTTGACTCCCCGAGATTTCAAAAATCTATCTATCTCCTCCTTAAATACGTTTAGTGAGTTCGCCCCCACAACTCTCTGAGGTAGAGAGTTCCAGAGATTCACCACCCTCTGAGAAAAGAAATTCCTCTGCATTGCAGTTTAAATGTGTGACCCCTTATTCTGTAACTATGTCCCCTAGTTCGAGATTCCTCCACCAGTGGAAACATATTCTCAACATCGACCCTGTCGAGCCCTCACGTCTCATTCTTCTAAACTCCAATGAATAAAGACCTAAACTGTTTGGCTGCTCTTGATAAGACAACACCTTCATTCCAGAAATCAGCCTAGTGAACCTTTTCTGAACTGCCCTCAATGCTAATATATCCTTCCTTAAATACGGGGACCAAAACTGTACGCAGTACTCCAGGTGTGGCCTCACCAACACATTGGACAATTTTGAAAAGACTTCCCTATCTTTAAACTCGAACTCCCGAGCAATAAAAGCCAAAATTCCATTTGCCTTCCTAATTAATTGCTGCACCTGCTTGCTAACTTTTTGGGTTTCATGTATAAGAACACCCAGATCCCTCTGTACTGCAGTATTTTTCAGACTTTCTCCATCTAAGTAATAATCTGCATTTTATTTTTCCTGTCAAAGTGGTGACCCTGCACTTTCCCACATTGAACTCCATCTGCCAAGTTATTTGCCCACTCACTTAACCTATCTATATCCCTTTGTGGATTGTTTGTGTCCTTTGTATCATCAGTAAATTTGGATACACTCTGTCCCTTCCTCCGAACCATTAATATCGATATTAAATAGTCAAGACGCTTGCACCGATCCCTGTGGCACCCCACAAGTTGTGGCTTTCCAGCTGAAAAAAAACCACATTAATCCCGACTCTCGGCCCTCTGTGTGTAAATCCTCAATCCATGCCCACGCATTACCCCCAATACCCTGAGCTCTTATTTTGTGCAACAACATTTTATGTGGCACCATATTGAAAGCCTTCTGAAAATCCAAATACACTACGTCTACCAGTTCCCCTTTATCCACTCTGCTTGTTATAACCTCAAAGAGCTCGAACAAATTTGCCAAACATGATAAAACCATGTTGACTCTGTTTGATTGCATTATGTTTTTCTAAATGTCCTGCTATTTCTTCCTTAATAATGGACTCTAGCATTTTCCCAATGACAGATGTTAAGCTAACTGGTCTATAGTTTCCTGCTTTCTGCCTCCTTGTTTTCTTGAATAGGGGTGCAACATTAGCAGTTTTCCAATCCGCTGGTACCCTACCGGAATCCAGTGTGATTTGGTATATCAACCAATGCCTCCACTATCTCTGCAGCTACTTTTAGATTAGATTAGATTAGAGAGATTAGAGATACAGCACTGAAACAGGCCCTTCGGCCCACCGAGTCTGCGCCGAACATCAACCACCCATTTATACTAATCCTACACTAATCCCATATTCCTACCAAACATCCCCACCTGTCCCTATATTTCCCTACCACCTACCTAGATTAGTGACAATTTATAATGGCCAATTTACCTATCAACCTGCAAGTCTTTTGGCTTCTTTTAAAACCCTTGGATTCAGGCCATCAGGTCCTGGCGACTTGTCTGCCTTTACTCCCATGAGTTTGTCAAGCATCTTTTCCCTCGTGATAGAGATTATAACAAGTCCCTCCGTTCCATTTACACCTTGCTCATCTATTATTGTTGGGATGTTTATACTGTCCTCCACTGTGAAGGCCGATACAAAATATTAGTTTAAATTTCCTGTCATTTCCCTGTTCCCTGTGATTAATTCCCCAGTCTCATCCTCTAAGGGTCCCCCACTTACTTTAGCTACTCTCTTCCTTTTTATAAACCCGTAGAAGCTCTTACTGCTTGTTTTTATATTTCTTGCCAATTTAATCTCATAATCAATTTTCTCCTTCTTTATTAGATTTTTAGTCATCTGCTGCTGGTTCCTAAAAAAAATCGCAATCCTCTGGCCTAACAATAGTTTTCACCAATTTGGATGCCTCTGTTTTTGATTTTTTTTATTCATTCATGGGATGTGGGCATCACTGGCTGGGCCAGCATTTATTGCCCATCCCTAATTGCCCTTGAGAAGGTAGTGGTGAACTGCCTTCTTGAACTGTTGCAGTCCATTTGAAAATCTCCTTAACCTCCTTTGTTATCCACGGGTGGTTCATCATTCTCATCGAATCCTTCCTTCTGAACGGAATAAATGTTTGCTGAGTGTCATGAAATATCTGCTTAAAAGTCTGCCACTGCTCATCTACTGACTTCCCCTGTAGTCTGTTTTCCAGCCTGCTTTAAACAATTCTTTCTTCATACCTCTGTAATTGCCCTTGTTTAAGTTGAAGACACTAGTTTGAGACCCGGGTTGCTCACCCTCAAACTGAATTTGAAATTCTACCATGTTATGACTGCTTCCCCCTAGAGGATACTTAACTATGAGATTTCCTATTAATCCTACCTCATTACACATCACCAAATCTGAAATAGCCTGTTCCCGGGTAGGTTCTGCAATTCTAAGAAACAATCCCTGATGCACTCTACACATTCGTCTTCCATGCTACCCCTGCCACTTTGATTTGTCTCTTCCAGATGCAGATTTAAATCACCCATGATAATTGTAGTGCCACTCTTACACACCTCCAGTAGTGTTTCAGAGTCTAACTCCACAGCCTGCCTCTTCAATTCTTGACAAGTTCTTTGCCCTGATTGACATGCTTGGCTTCCAGCAGGGCCATAAGGACTCTGGAGTAGGTCTCAGGACCAGGGCGGTCCGAACCTGACTCAGGGAGTCAGTTAGAGTGTGTACAATCGCCAATTCTTGATGAGGAGAGAGTGGTGACATCTTTTAACGCAGGGCTAACAATCCCCAAGCCCGTGGATGATTCTCTATCCTGGAGCGTGTCTGATCAGGAACTCTGGAAGGGATCTCATCTCCTGGTGTAAAGTCTAGGGGACGGAGGGGATGTGGGGAGTGTCCAATCTAAGGCAGGATTGGAGGATCTGATTCCCAGGATTTCGAGCCCAGGAGCGGGTCTGATCCTAGTTAAGGGAGTCCAAGCCCAGGAGAGGGTCTATTCCTAGGAGGGTGATCTGATCCCAGGAGTGGTATCTGATCCTTGGTAAAGTGGCGTGAGATCCCAGGGTGGCGGGGGGCCGATCGTAAGGGAAGGGAAGGGCCAGGTCCTCGAGGGGGGATGATTCCAGTCATCACTGTCCAAAGGACTGTCAGTGACCTCATCTCCTCTGGAGATCTTCCATCTACAGCTTCCAACCTCATAGTACCGCAACCCCCGGACAGCCTGCTTCGACCGCCTTCCCAAAATCCACAAACGGGACTGTTCCAGCAGACCCATTGTGTCAGTCTGCATCTGCCTCACTGAACTTATTTCTTCCGATCTTGACTCTGTCATTTCTCCGCTGGTCCAGTCTCTTTCCACCTATATCTGTGACTCTTCTGATGCCCTGCGTCATTTTGCCAATTTCCAGTTTCCTGGTCCCAACCGCCTCCTCTTCACTATGGATGTCCAATCGCTCTATACCTCCATCCCCCACCAGGATGGTTTAAGGGCTCTCTGCTTCTTCCTTGAACAGAAGCCCAACCAGTCCCCATCCACCACCACCCTCCTCCACCTGGCTGAACTTGTTCTCACATTGAACAACTTCTCCTTCAACTCCACTCACCTCCTTCAAGTAAAAGGTGTTGCTATGGGTACCCGCATGGGTCCTAGTTATGCCTGTCTTTTTGTGGGATATGTCGAGCATTTTCTGTTCCAGTCCTACTCAGGTCCCCTCCCCCATCTCTTTTTCCGGTACATTGATGACTGTATCGGTGCCGTTTCCTGCTCCCGCCCCGAACTGGAAAACTTTATCAACTTTGCTTCCAATTTCCACCCTTCTCTCACCTTTACATGGTCCATCTCTGACACTTCCCTTCCCTTCCTCGACTTCTCTGTCTCTATCTCTGGGGATCGGTTGTCTACTAATATCCATTATAAGCCCACCGACTCCCACAGCTACCTGGACTACACTTCTTCACACCCTACCTCCTGTAAGGACTCCATTCCATTCTGCCAGTTTCTCCGTCCCTGACGCATCTGCTCTGATGATGCTACCTTCCATGATGGTGATTCTGATACGACCTCCTTTTTCCTCAACCGAGGATTCCCCCCCACTGTTGTTGACAGGGCCCTCCACCGTGTCTGGCCCATTTCCCGTACCTCTACCCTCACCCCTTCCCCTCCCTCCCAGAACCGTGATAGGATTCCCCTTGTCCTCACTTTCCACTCCATCAGCCTCCATATCCAAAGGATCATCCTCCGCCATTTCTGCCACCTCCAGCGTGATGCCACTACCAAATGCATCTTCCCCTCCCTTCCCCTGTCAGCATTCTGAAGGGATCGTTCCCTCCATGACACCCTGGTCCACTCATCCATTACCCCCACCACC
The DNA here is from genome assembly GCF_036365525.1 of Heterodontus francisci. Taxonomy (NCBI): domain Eukaryota; kingdom Metazoa; phylum Chordata; class Chondrichthyes; order Heterodontiformes; family Heterodontidae; genus Heterodontus; species Heterodontus francisci. The sequence goes on from NC_090399.1 coordinate 17,966,991, forward strand.
TCGTCCCGTCCCATGGCACCTTCCCCTGAAATCGCAGGAGGTTTAATACCTGCCCATTTACCTCCTCTCTCCTCACTATCCCAGGCCCCAAACACTCCTTTCAGGTGAAGCAGCGATTAAATGTACTTCTTTCAATGTAGTATACTTTATTCGCTGCTCACAATGTGGTCTCCTCTACACTGGGGTGACCAAACACAGCTGGGTGACCGCTTTGTGGAACACCTCTGCTCAGTCCGCAAGCAGGACACTGAGCTTCCAGTTGCTTGCCATTTCAACACTCCCCCCTGCTCTCATGCTCACATCTCTAACCTGGGCTTGCTGCAGTGTTCCAGTGAACATCAACGCACACAAGGCACACAACAGCCTGCCAGACTGAACATTGAGTTCAATAATTTCAGGGCATGACAGGTCCCCCATTTTACTTTCATTTTTTGTTATTTTTTCTTTTTCTCTTTTTTACATTTCTGACAATTATTTTTGTTTATTTCTTTTCATCTTAGTTTGTTCAGTTTGCTTACCCACTGTTATTTTCATGTTTGTACTTACTGCTGTTCAATCTTCAGTCCGAAAGCACCCTATCTGTACTAATGCTTTGTCTTTCAACACACCATTAACATATTGTTTGCCTTTGCTCCATGACCTTTTGGTCAGCTATGTGGCCTTGTCCAATCTAGACCTCCTTTGTTATCTCTTGCCCCACCCCGCCTCACTTGCTTTTAACCTTTGACATTTCTAATATTTGCTAGTTCCGAAGAAGGGTCACTGACCTGAAACGTTAACTCTGCTTCTCTTTCCACAGATGCTGCCAGACCTACTGAGTGGTTCCAGCATTTCTTGTTTTTATTTCAGATTTCCAGCATCCACAGTCATTGCTTTTATCAATCCCAGGTGTCTTTGTATCTGGTGTGGGTTATAACTGGGAAATCCGGCCGTGCAGAGTTAAACCTGGAAATCAGATTAAATCAGAGACTTTCACCCTCATTCAAATATTTAAATTAGCAACCTGCCTCTTGGGAGCGGCTGTCTGTCTGTCCCCTGTTCCAACTCTGTTAAACCTGGTAGTGGGCCGGTCAGTGGTCGGTTGGGGTCAAGGTTCAGATTTTAAAATTTTAACCTTTGATTAGCCCCAACCCACCTGTTTTTGTGCTAGAATGCTTTACTTACTGTCTGGGTCAGCCACCGAGAATATTTGATCAGTAATTTCCAGTCTCTTTTTCCTTCTCTCTCTTACAGTTAATTTACTGGCGATTGTGATCCTGTCCCGGGGAAAGTGCGGCCTCTCCACCTGCACCACTCACTACCTGGTGGCCATGGCAACGGCAGATCTAATGGTCATTATCACTGAGGTCATACTGTACAGGATCATTTATTATTATTTCCCAGGATCTTTTCTGCGGGTCACCCCTGTGTGTAGTATTATCATTGTCCTGTGTCGTGCAGCCGCAGACTGTTCTGTCTGGTTCACTATCACTTTCTCCTTTGATCGATTTGTGGCCATTTGTTGCCAGAAGCTGAAAACAAAATACTGTACCGGGAAAATTGCCACTGTTGTTCCAGCAACAACCTGCATTCTATTCTGTTTAAGAAATGTCCCCATGTACTTTGTATATGAACCTGGATCGATAATCAACAACTTACCATGGGGCTGTTATCTAAAGCCAAGCTATTTTACTGAGCCTGGATGGGTTGGATATGACTGGTTTGATAAAGTTTTAACCCCATTGTCCCCATTCGTTTTAATTCTGTTGCTCAACGCTCTGACAGTCAGACACATTTTAGTGGCCAGTCGAGTCCGTAAAGGACTGAGGGGTCAGAGCAAGGGAGAGAATCGCAGTGACCCAGAGATGGAGAGCAGAAGGAAGTCTGTGATTTTACTCTTCACCATATCCGGCAGCTTCATACTTCTGTGGTTGATAAATGTAATAGAATTCTTATATTATAACATTGCAGGAAGAGATCCCGGGTATTACAACAATTCTGAATATATATTTCAACAAGTAGGAATTATGCTGCTGAATTTAAGTTGCTGCACAAACACATTTATTTATGGGGCCACTCAGTCCAGGTTCAGACAGCAGGTAAAGAGTGTGGTGAAATATCCATTTACATTAATCATTCAATTAATAAAGAAACAAAACAACTGAGAGCGGCCCAGTGTTTCCAGTCCATGGCTGTAATATTTATCCCCAACGGGCAAGAGGTTACCGACAGCTGGATGACCCGAATACACTGGCAGGGTGTGTTGGAGGTCAGACAAGCCAAAGAGTAGTGGGAAAAAAGGCAAGATGTGATTTTTGGAGCAGCGAACAGAAAACAGGCATGAGGATAATCAGAGTGCCCCCTGAAGGACAGGAGGAGGAACAGCATCCAGTGTCTCCATTCCACCTCCACTCATTCCATTCTCAGCTCCTCACATCTGCTCAGAAAACAAAACTTATTCTCACAGAAAAAAAAAATGCTGCAGATGCTGTAAATCCTCTCGTGTGAATCGATTGTTTTTTTGGAAACACTTTACTGAGTCCATCTCTCTTCAATTCCTCTCACCCGGTCACTGCCATCTCTCTGTCTCTGTCTCCGACAGAGATGGAGGTGTTGGTGGGTGGGTTTTTTTCATCTGGATAAGACCAGCATTGAGCCTTGGGAGGGGAGACGGGACCCAGCTGAGGGAGAGGGGCAAGGCTTGGCAGAGATGCTGACGGCCGGGCACCTCAGCTTGGCAGCTGCTCGGATGGATGGGGCCGAGTCCCTTTCTAGCTCCCATGTTACTGATGTTGTTAACTGTTCTCTCCCCATGTTCGAATCTCTCCACTCAGCTTTCCACTCCTGCCACAGTACCAAAACACATTAAAGTCATGAAAAGTGTCTTATAATGTCCTCGCAACAACTTAGGGATGGGCATTTAAGAGTAGTGTGCGACTGGAGTCAAATTAGGCTAGTCCTATCCCTTATTTACATTGTTCGACCATTTTGCTTTTTTATGACATACAGAAACGTTTCATTCACCTTTCGTCTATTTTACTCAAATTCTTAGACTTATAGTAATTAGTTGTTACTTTCTGTAGGACTTGCAATGACCTCTTCCATGACAGAGAATCCACTGACAAGAACATCAGGTGTGATCTTTCTCTCCTCTCATCCATTCTTTAGAGCAAATGTTCTCAGTCGTGTTTCATGGACCGGGAGGGTTTCACAAGAAGGCGCCATGGGGCCACCAAGAAAGGCTGAGCGAACTAAAGCTGCTGCTTAATATCAATGATCAGAATAATGCTACCACCCCAGTCTCGCCTTCAGAAACTGCAGCTACAAGATCTCACACTGAACACAGTATCACTCACTGTTTTATTGACATTATCTCTTGAGACATTCTGCAGCTGGAAGCAACCATTGTTCAACTTTTATTTAAATCTCCCCAACAGAGAGGGCAATGGAAAGGCAGCATAACAGTTTTCAAATGCTTGTTTATCACAAAACACTAGCTCATCCAGTTCAATACACTTCAACTATTTCAATGCATTACACTCCCTCCCCAAATAACAAAAAAATTACACAGTAAATTGTAAAATGGTATGGGAACATAATATCCCAGAATACAGTAATAATATCCCTGAAATGCAACAGGTTGGGTTACATGCCTTTCGTTACTCTTATCACAACTAAAAGCAATATTTCCAGAGTAATTTACATGATAAATTATTTTTTTAAACAAGAATATGTCTTTAACACAAATATCATCATCTAACAAAAAGCAATGAAAAGAACGACTTACTTCTTCTTTCATCCTACATACTTTCAATTAACCTATCTGGCTTCTTTCTCTTGCCGTCGGAATATCTTATTCCATTTCTATTAACTTGATTCTGCCCTTCCCCCATCTCAGACTGTTGACTCTGAACTTTGACTTTGACTGCAAACTCCACTTAATGTTTGGGACTGTGAAATTGATTGATTCGTCTTAATTAAAGACCCTGACTCACTTTTCTCTACCTGTGTATTCTGTGATACTGGCAAACTTTCGGGTTCTTTGTGACCTTCACTTTCATTCTCAGTTCCTCTTAGTACTGTTGGTACTTGAACGATAGGAAGTTTCTCATGCTCCTCCTTTGTCACATGTCCTCGTTGAAGCAAATAATCTAAATAACACTTGCGGCATCTCTGTCCAACCCTCAATAGATATGTGAATGTACCTAGTCTTTTTACAACAACTCCAAACACATACTTCTCCTTATCACATCTGTGGTTTTTCAGCTTGATCTCATGACCTGCACTGAACTCTTTAAGTTTCATGCCTTAAGCAAACTTAACCTTGTCCTCAGAGCATGTTTACACACCAACTTGCAAGGTGAGCACCAGTTATAGACTGTGGGATTATTCTGTAAGGGAACAAAACATTGTCTAAACTGTATTGCTGAGAAACATAGATATTACTGTCTAGCATAACACTGAGTAAATACATCTTCACAATTTGTGCACTTCTTTCTGCAGCACCGTTCCATCCTGGATTCATATGGTACTCTTAGAGTGTGTTTGCCTCCATTCCTACTCAGAAATATTTCAAACACATCTGATGTCAACTGTGGACTATTACCAGACACCAACATTTCTGCAACCCATAAATTGCAAGCCAAGTTCTCAAAACCTCTACACATGTGCACTTGAGGTATTGGGTGTTGACAGGGAATAGGGGAGGGATTTTCCAGCCAATGTCCCAAATGGATTAATCCAGACAGAAACCTGTGTGTGTGTCTTTCTCCTTCCCCCAAAACCCCATTAACGAACGGAAAAGCTGCTGTAATTTAAAACCTGGAGGGGCCAGTTTGAATAATGGCCATTTAACACAAATTGCAATAAATGTCGCTCACTATTCACCTCCAGTGTACAGAAAGTTCAGAAAGTGACTGAAAATAGCTCCCTGCAGGTGCCCTCAAATTCTGGCAAAGAGATTTTGCTCTTCTATTAAAGTGTCATTTGTTTCCCTTTGCCTCCTGAGTGTTTCTTTCCTCTGCTCTCCTGGGGGATTCAGAGCGATTTTTGTTCATCGCTTGTCAAAATTCAGGAGCTACCAGCCTCTCTGCAGCTGCTTTCCTGGTGAAATAAACTGCAATTAAAATCTTTCCCTCCGTTTGGAGAAATGATGGAGTGACTGTTTCCAATAGCAAAGGGGAATCAGAAAGCAGAAAGCACAGATTGAAGGTGAGTAGAAATCTCTGAACTGCAGGCAACATGAGTAAATAAACAAATAGGCAGGGAGTTATTATGGTCTGGAAATCACTTCCTGGCAGTTTGGTGAAAACAGATTCAATATTAACTTTTTAAAGATAATTGGATCAAAAATTCAATTCCTCTTACTTCCGTAGAGAAGATATCAGCACAGAAAGAGAACTGAGAGATAGAGATATCATAATTTGTGTGATGAAGAACTCAACACAACCTATTTTAGGAGATTTTATTTGTAAATGGTTATTTGAATTTTATTTGATGCTGTTGTTTTATTTATGTATTACCTTTAATCACTCCAAATACTTTTCCAAACCGGAACCAGTTTAATGTTACAAGTGTTTACACTTTTGGAAATTAGCGAGTTAGCACAAATTATATTTTATTCAGCTTCTCAAGTTTACATAAATTCCACAAACATTTGGAATATTTTCAAACTCTCAGTCACACAGAAACTCCCCATCAGCAATGGCTCAGCATCGCCATCTGCTGGTGTCCCTGTCTCACTGCTGTTACTAATCCCCTCTCACCATCACGATCTGGTGGTGCCCCTGTCTCACAACAGTTACTGTCCCCCTCTCACCAGCTCCATCTGCTGGTGTTGGTTTCTCACTGCAGTTACTGTCACCCGCTCACCATCTCCATCTGCTGGTGTACTTGTCTCACTGCAGTTACTGTTCCCCTCTCACGATCTCTATCTGCTGCTGTCCCTGTCTCACTGCAGTTACTGCTCCCCTCTCACCATCTCCATCTGCTGGCGTCCCTGTCTCACTGCAGTTACAGTCCCCCACACACCATCTCCATCTGCAGTAAGGCAGGAACGCCAGCAGAGGGAGATGGTGAGCGGGGTTAACTGTATCATTAATTGTCGTGCACACACACAAAGAAAAATTGTCAACTAAAACTAGAAAAAGCATAAAACGGATAGAATTTTTCATTAGAAATTAACAGAGGGATGGCCACTATACAGGACACTGCTAGTGAGGCACATGCACATTATAAGGAGGAGGATCCCCCTTTCTACAGCATCTCACAAGACTGTCCAATCTGCTCAAAACCATTGAAGATGGCAGGCCAGCTTGATAGAGCAGCTAATAAAGCATGCAGTAACCTAGGCTTTTTTAATAGGGACTTAAGAGTACAAGAGCAAGGAGGTTACATTGAACTTGTATAAGACGTCTGCTCGAGTATTGCGTCCAATTCAGGGTGACACACTTTAAGAAGGATGTGAAGGCATTGGATCGAATACAAAAAAGATTCATGAGAATCGGTCCAGGGCTGAAGAAATTCAATTATGAAGATAGATAGAAGAAGTTAGAACTGTTTTCCTTGGAGAAAGGAAGGCTGAGAGGAGGTTTGATGGAGATATTCAAAATCTTGAGGGGTCGGCAAAGCGTAAATACAGAGAAACTGTTCCCACTCGTGAAAGGAGCGAGAACAAGAGGGCACAGATTTAAAGCAGTTGGTAAAAGATGCAGAAGTGACTTGAGGAAAAACATTTTCACACAGCGAGTGGTTAAGTTCTGGAATGCACTGCCTGAGAGTGTGGTAGAAGCAGGTTCAATTGAAACATTCAAAAGGGAAATGGACTGTTAAATGAAAAGGAAGAATGTGAAGGGTTAATGGCAGAAGGCAGTGGAATGGCAGGAATTATATTTACTTATTTGGAGGGCCAATGCAGAAATAATGGGCCAAATGGCCTCCTTTTGTGTTGTAACATTTATGTGATTCTATGATTTTGTGAACCTCTCTCCCCAGATGCCCAATCTCGCGCTCCTGCCTCTTGGTCGACCCTTCACGTACTCCTGACAGAAGAAATAGATGTGAGTGTTGCCACATCCCCACCAGAGCCTCAAGAAGGGGAAGCCTATCCACTTCCATCTCCAGTCAGCACAGAATCTATGAAATTCATCCGGGAATTGCTCATCCTCCAGCAGCCAGTCGTTAAAGTGCCAGTGTGCGGACCCCATCTGCGTGCAGAGTGGCGTGAGCTCTGCCCACTAGATGGTGGTCTGAATGCAGCATAAGCTGCATGAATGCTACCGAGATGCAGGACATACACATCTGAGAAATGGTAGAGCAGTCTGTCCAGGGTTCTCCTCCTACAGACCCCCAGGTGAAGGTGCTGGTTTCGGGATGACATTCTGAAGGCGTCCACCAAGCTGCGAAAGCTGATCAGTTCCATTAATATCTTTCCTGATGCCTGGCCGCGCTAAGGAGCAGAGCAATCTCTCACCTTGAGCCTACACCCCCCTCACTACCTGAAGATGATGCACTCATTGCTATCGATGGAGCTCAAGATCAGACACTTTAAAGAAGCACGCTTGCAACGCACTGGGGCTGGGCACATACATGTTCACACATGCGAGCAGCATGCCACCCAGGTGAATGGCGAGGTGGATCATGTGGCCTTGGTCCCCAAGATCTCCAGTTGAAAATTCGTGTCTAGCAAGATAGCTACTCCACTAGAAATGGGGGTGAGCTGACTCAGGTAGACCCCTCCCTGCCATTCCAGGAGCCAGGTGACTTCTTCTCCCAGAATGGTGTGGGTTTCCTGCAGAAAGCTGACCGCATACCTCCCTTCACTGAGGACTGAGAGATTATGAAATCTGTGGAGAGTCCCTGCTACCCTTGATGTTGAGGCCCGGATATGGTTATCTTCAAGTCAATAGTACTTTAATCCCGTCATCAGAACACTTCATTGTGAGGAGAGAGCGGAAGTGGTCATCGCGGGCCACACACTCAACACCCCAATGTGGAATGCTTTTAACCGATGCAGAAAAGTCTGTCCCACATCTGAACCTTTCCCCATCTTGTTGAGAGCACCAGGGATGGACTCAGACGGCAGCAACAGTTTCAACCACTTTATTGCCGCAACCTCTACTAACAGCAAAGAAGACCCAGAGCTCCCCTCAGGTCCTGCGTTTAAAATTATGAATATCCCAGATTCTCCCCAGGCCCTGTGCTTAAAGTTGTGACTGTTCAGGATTCCAACCAGGCCCAGTGTATAAACTTGTGACTGTCTGGTGTTTCCCCCCAGGCCATGTGTTTTATGCTGTGACTGTTCAGGATTCCACTCAGGCTATGTATTTAAAGTTGTGACTGTCCAGTGTTCTTCTCAGATCCTGTATTTGAGTTGTGACTGTCCACTGTTCCCTGGTGTAAGAGGAAGGAGTTGATTCCTGCCGCGGTCCAGAGTCTCCCAATTGAGGAGGGTGGTTAGTCGCTGGTCTGTCTCAGTACCAAGGCTGTGACTCTGCACCTTCAGCCCCAGGCAGAGACCCAGGCTGCGACTCTCTGCCTTCAGACCCTGCAAAGATACCTGCACATCAAGCATCCTCCTAGATGCTGTGTATTGGTGAAATATTTTTCATCTGCTAGAGGTCCTGCCTTCAAGACGACCCACACCTCCCAGCAGCAAACATTAGCTGCGCCTCTCTGAGGGAGTTGCCTGTCCTTTACCAGGATTAATACAGAGTCAGGAGCATTGCCACCTCCAGTCAGGGCCCTCCCCCACCAGCGGAGGACAGGGCTTTTGCTGCCCAGGCAGCCGACTCTGGGGAGGGACTGACAGATGGAGGTGTAACCAATACCACTGGGATGCTCCTCACTGTGAATGTTGAGGGGGCACAGGAGTATGGAGCACTCCTATCAGAGCTGACCCCGCTTGGCTGGACTGCCCATCGGACCCAGGCCCCGAAACCCACCTCAGAAGCTATTCCCACACAACCTGAAGCACCTCTCAGAAATGCACTCTGTGCCATTCCATACAGAGAGGTTTCCTGTATGGGCCACTCCTGAACACTCTCCACTTCCTCGGCTTTCCCTGCTGCCCGGTCGTGCTGTGGGAATCCGTGTTGCCATCTGCCATTAGGGGGTTTCCGGTAGAACTGTCTCTATGTGGCAGAACTCCCACTTTATATCGGAGACTTGTGTGGTGTGAGGAAGAGTGTTTCACAGGGCAGTCCCATGCATCAGGCTTTTAAGTTGGTTCACGGACTCCCAGGCCGCCTGTAATTTCTGTAGCGTGGATACGTCTATGTATCATGTTTATATGATGTTTGCAAGGTTGCTGCTCCTCCTTGGATATTTTGGTTGCGCTTCATCCCCACGCTCCTGATCTTTGGGCACCCAGTGTACGGGCCAAGAATGGGCTCTCCTCATCGGTCTGCTCCTGGACCTGGCCATAGTGTTGATTCACAGGTGCAGACTGCGGGCAATGGTGGGTCTGTCCACCTTGATTACGAGGTTATGAAGTGTCCCTGGAGAGGGAACTTGCCTTGTCCTTCGGTTCACTTGAGGCCTTTCATGACAGGTGGGTACTGCACGAGCTGGAGAGCATCACAGATGTGGATTACCTTAATTTATTTTGAGATTTGATTTATTTATGTTTTTAATAAAGTTATTAATTTTGAAAACCACATAAAAGGGCCTAGAAATTGAAAGCATGCAAGACAAAACAAAAATGGTCTGAGTTTAAAAGGCCATGAAAATGGAGAGGATACAGAGTAAACGCCAAAAAAAAAGGTTCGGTGCAGAGCAAAGCTCCCTCGACACTGTCCGTCAAACACTCCCAGGGCAGGTTCAGCACGGGTTATCCTGCCCCTCTCTTTCTCTCTATACATTCTGGTCCAGGGGAAATCATAATGATACAAGCTATGAGGAATCGAATAATTTGTACACTGGGGCTTCTCCAGTCTCTCCACATTCACCGAAGTCTCTCAGCTCTGCTATCATTATGGTCAATCTCCTCTTGCATCCTCTCCAAGGGCTTGACATCCTTCCTAAAGTGTGGTGTCGAGAATTGGGCACAATTCTCCCGCTTGGACGTAATTAGGGTTTTATACACTTTTAGTGCAATTTCCATGTTTTTGTACATTTGCCTCTCTTTCTAAATCCCAGGATTCAGTATGTATTTCAATGAATTCTCTAAACCTGCCCAGCCACATTTAAAGTCTTGTGTGCAATGGTCCCAGTTTCAGCACTCAGATGGTCAGAGCGAATGTGCACTGTCGGAGGGGCAGTACTGAGGGAGTAAGCACTGTTGGAGGGTTGTTACTGAGGGAGTGTGCACTGTCGGAGGGGCAGTACTGAGGGAGTAAGCACTGTTGGAGGGTTGTTACTGAGGGAGTGTGCACTGTCGGAGGGGCAGTACTGAGGGAGTAAGCACTGTTGGAGGGTTGTTACTGAGGGAGTGTGCACTCTCGGAGGGTCAGTACTGATGGAGTGTGCACTGTTGGAGGGCCGTTACTGAGGGAGTGTGCACTGTTGGAGGGTCAGTACTGAGGGAGTGCTACACTGTCGGAGGGTCAGTACTGAGGGAGTGCTGCACTGTCGGAGGGTCAGTACTGAGGGAGTGCTACACTGTCAGAGGGTCAGTACTGAGGGAGTGCTACACTGTCGGAAGTACCATTGTTTGGATGAGACCTAATACTGAGGTCATCTTTGCCCTTTCAGGTGGTGGCAAAAGGTTTCACGACACCTCCCCCCTGTGAGGAATCTCTCTGTTGTGTTAAAACTCTCATCTATTTCCCAATTTGCTCGTCCCTCCTGGCAAATTCCATCAAACGATGGAACAGGCCTAATCCGGTTCCTTTGCAGAGGCTCAAGGGGGCTGAATCGAAACCTCCTGTTCCTGTGTAACAGTCTTGGGAGGCTTAATGGACTCCTCCTGTTCCTGTGTTTGCTCTGATTGGTCAGACATGGTGTGGTGGGCAGTGAATCTCTCTCTCTCTGGTTGACCCTGCACTTGTCCAGTGTCTCCTCCTCCCTTTTACCTCCCCAGGAACAGCTGAAGACTCTAGCCAATGAGATGGTGAATGACTCCCCGGAGTTTCACTGCCTGCAGTTCCAGTTCTCTGTGTTTTACAATGAGAGCCTGCAGCTCAAGGCCCAGATGGACATTGGCCACAATCTGCTCTTCACCACTTGAACCACAATTGAGTGAAGGTATGCTGTCTGATGCAACAGAAATGAGATGCGTGGAGTATGTTGAAGATCTCAAACAGGTTTATTGCAGCTTAACTATTATTGACAGTACAGAGTAAACTATTTACAGAACTTTACTCTGGGTGTTACAGTTGCAGAATAACTCTAGCTTTGATCTCATGAATATATCCTGGCACTTATCTCATTAATATACTAAGCTCTTAAAGGGACATCACTCTAAAAGGCAAACATACAACAAAGGACATCACTGAAACAACATGAGATCTAGAGATGGGACTGGTGGAGTTTGAAGGAACAATCTGATTTTTGGGAGAATACAGCTTCTAATTTTCATTATTTAATTGTGAATTAATCTGATCAGAATTGTCCAGTCTTTGGAGTTTCCCAATTCAATCTCAAAAATATATATATTCAATTACAAGACAGACTGAAATCGATGTCGTAATCTGTTGGTTCATTTAAAAAAAGTAAAATTGAATGATGTGGCAAACTGAACATCCCCATGGAGATCCTACAAGGTATAAATTGCGGCGTCTGGGAATGTAATGCCTCAGAGTTTAAGACAGAGAGATTGGCTGCAGCACGAAGGGAACAATCAAGTCACACAGAAAATGCACTCCCCAATTGACGGTATCTTGAAAATATATTACCCATTCCTGGCTGTCATTGGTGTTATTGGTAAGTGACAATGAACATTGAAGAGATGTAAATCGATGTGTGAGCTGGTCTCTGTTTTAACACTGTGAATGATAAAGTTACATTATTGATCTGGTGGTGACTGTGACACAGACACACGATCAGTAATATAATTTCCTCATGTCAAATATACTGATTTATCTCCGCAGTTTTACTTCATTGTCTCAGTTGATAATAAAATTCTGTTTGTAACTGACAGGCTGCCTGAATTATCAAATTATTACATTTTGTGGACTTTCATGTAATGTTCAATCAAACCTTCAGTGAAGTCAGCTCTCTTAGTGAAGATATTAGAAGAAAGAACAAAGAACAAAGAAAATTACAACACAGGAACAGGCCCTTCGGCCCTCCAAGCCTACGCCGATCCAGATCCTCTATCTAAACATGTCACCTATTTTCTAAGGGTCTGTATCTCTTTGCTTCCTGCCCATTCATGTATCTGTCTAGATACATCTTAAAAGACGCTATCGTGCCCGCGTCTACCACCTCCGCTGGCAACACATTCCAGGCACCCACCACACTCTGCATAAAGAACTTTCCATGCATATCCCCCCTAAACTTTTCCCTCTCACTTAGAACTCGTGACCCCTCGTAATTGAATCCCCCACTCTGGGAAAAAGCTTCTTGCTATCCACCCTGTCTATACCTCTCATGATTTTGTACACCTCAATCAGGTCCCCCCCTCAACCTCCGTCTTTCTAATGAAAATAATCCTAATCTACTCAACCTCTCTTCATAGCTAGTGCCCTCCATACCAGGCAACATCCTGGTGAACTTCCTCTGCACCCTCTCCAAAGCATCGACATCCTTTTGGTAACGTGGCGACCAGCATTGCACGCAGTATTCCAAATGTGGCCAAACCAAAGTCTTATACAACTGTAACATGACCTGCCAACCCTTGTGCTCAATACCCTGTCCAATGAAGTAAAGCATGCCGTATGCCTTCTTGACCACTCTATTGACCTGCGTTGCCACCTTCAGGGAACAATGGACCTGAACACCCAAATCTCTCTGGACATCAATTTTCCCCAGCACTTTTCCATTTACTGTCTAGTTCACTCTTGAATTGGATCTTCCAAAATGCATCACCTCGCATTTGCCCTGATTGAACTCCATCTGCCATTTCTCTGCCCAAATCTCCAATCTATCTATATTCTGCTGTATTCTCTGACAGTCCCCTTCACTATCTGCTACTCCACCAATCTTAGTGTCGTCTGCAAACTTGCTAATCAGACCACCTATATGTTCCTCCAAATCATTTATGGATATCACAAACAACAGTGGTCCCAGCACGGATCCCTGTGGAACACCACTGGTCACACATCTCCATTTTGAGAAACTCCCTTCCACTGCTACTCTCTGTCTCCTGTTGCCCAGCCAGTTCTTTATCCATCTAGCTAGTACACCCTGGACCCCATGTGACTTCACTTTCTCCATCAGCCTACCATGGGGAACCTTATCAAACGCCTTACTGAAGTCCATGTATATGACATCTACAGCCCTTCCCTCATCAATCAACTTTGTCACTTCCTCAAAGAATTCTATTAAGTTGGTAAGACATGACCTTCCCTGCACAAAACCATGTTGCCTATCACTGATAAGCCCATTTTCAGGTAAAAGAAGTAGGTTACCGTCAAGTGAAGGAGAGGGAACCAGCAGGCAGTGCAGGGATCCCCTGTGGCCGTTTCCCTCAACAACAGGTATACCGTTTTGGATACTGTTGCGGGGGACGACTTACCAGGGGGAAGCAATGGGGTACAGGTCTCTGGCACAGAGTCTGTCCCTGTTGCTCAGAAGGGAAGGGGGAAGAGGAGCAGAGCATTAGTCATTGTGGACTCCATAGTTAGGGGAACAGATAGGAGGTTCTGTGGGAACGAGAGACTCACGGTTGGTATGTTGCCTCTCAGGTGCCAGGTTTCGTGATGTCTTGGATCGTGTTTTTGGGATCCTTAAGGGGGAGGGGGAGCAGCCCCAAGTCGTGGTCCACATAGGCAACAACGACATAGGTAGAAAGGGAGATGGGGATTTAAGGCAGAAATTTAGGGAGCTAGGGTGGAAGCTTAGAGCGAGAACAAACAGAGTTGTTATCCCTGGGTTGTTGCCCGTGCCACGTGATAGCGAAGCGAGGGATAGGGAGAGAGAGGAGTTGAACACGTGGCTGTAGGGATGGTGTAGGAGGGAGGGTTTTGGTTTCCTGGATAATTGGGGCTCCTTCTGGGGTAGGTGGGACCTCTACAAATAGGGTGGTCTTCACCTGAACCAGAGAGGTACCAATATCCTGGGGGCGAGATTTGCTAGTGCTCTTCGGGGGGGATTTAAACTATTTCAGCAGGGGAATGGGAACCTAAATTGTAGTTCCAGTGTACAGGATGTTGAGAGTAGTAAGGTTACAAGGACGCAAGAGGGCACTGGCAAGCAAGAACTTGGTTTAAAGTGTGTCTACTTCAACGCCAGGAGCATCCGGAATAAGGTGGGTGAGCTTGCAGAATGGGTTGGTACCTGGGGGATCTCGATGTAGTGGCCATTTCGGAGACATGGGTAGAGCAGGGACAGGAATGGATGTTGCAGGTTCCGGGATTTAGATGTTTCAGTAAGAACAGAGAAGATGGTAAAAGAGGAGAAGGTGTGGCACTGTTAATCAAGGAGAGTATTACAGCGGCAGAAAGGACGTTTGAGGAATCGTCTACTGAGGTAGTATGGGCCGAGGTTAGAAACAGGAGAGGAGAGGTCACCCTGTTGGGAGTCTTCTATAGAACTCCGAATAGTTCCAGAGATGTCGAGGAAAGGATAGCGAAGATGATTCTCGACAGGGGCGAGAGTAACAGGGTAGTTGTTATGGGGGACTTTAACTTTCCAAATATTGACTGGAAATACTATAGTTCGAGTACTTTAGGTGGGTCAGTTTTTGTCCAGTGTGTGCAGGAGGGTTTTCTGACACAGTATGTAGACAGGCCAACCAGGGGCGATGCCACATTGGATTTGGTACTGGGAAATGAACCCGGCCAGGTATTAGATTTAGATGTAGGTGAGCACTTTGGTGATAGTGATCACAATTCGGTTAGGTTTACCTTAGCGATGGGCAGGGACAGGTATATACTGCAGGGCAAGAATTATATCTGGGGGAAAGGAAATTATGATGCGATTAGGCAAGATTTAGGATGCGTAGGATGGGGAAGGAAACTGCAGGGGATGGGCACAATCGAAATGTGGAGCTTATTCAAGGAGCAGCTACTACGTGTCCTTGATAAATATGTACCTGTCAGGCAGGGAGGAAGTTGTCGAGCGAGGGAGCCGTGGTTTACTAAAGAAGTTGAAGCGCTTGTCAAAAGGAAGAAGAAGGCTTATGTTAGGATGAGACGTGAAGGCTCAGTTAGGGCGCTTGAGAGTTACAAGCTAGCCAGGAAGGATCTAAAGGGAGAGCTAAGAAGAGCAAGGAGAGGACACGAAAGGTCATTGGCGGATAGGATCAAGGAAAACCCTAAGGTTTTCTATAGGTATATCAGGAATAAAAGAATGACTAGAGTTAGATTACGGCCAATCAAGGATAGGAGTGGGAAGTTGTGTGTGGAATCAGAGGAGATAGGGGAAGCATTAAATGAATATTTTGCGTCAGTATTTACAGTAGAGAAAGAAAATGTTGTCGAGGAGAATACTGAGATTCAGGCTACTAGGCTAGATGGGAATGAGGTTCACAAGGAGGAGGTGTTAGCAATTTTGGAAAGTGCGAAAATAGATAAGTCCCCTGGGCCAGATGGGATTTATCCTAGGATTCTCTGGGAAGCCAGGGAGGAGATTTCAGAGCCTTTGTCCTTGATCTTTATGTCGTCATTGTCGACAGGAATAGTGCCGGAAGACTGGAGGATAACAAATGTTGTCCCCTTGTTCAAGAAGGGGAGTAGAGACAGCCCTGGTAATTATAGACCTGTGAGCCTTACTTCGGTTGTGGGTAAAATGTTGGAAAAGGTTACAAGAGACAGGATTTATAATCATCTTGAAAAGAATAAGTTCATTAGTGATAGTCAGCATGGTTTTGTGAAGGGCAGGTCGTGCCTCACAAACTTTATTGAGTTTTTCGAGAAGGTGACCAAACAGGTGGATGAGGGTAAAGCAGTGGATGTGGTGTATATGGATTTAAGTAAGGCGTTTGATAAGGTTCCCCATGGGAGGCTATTGCAGAAAATACGGAAGTATGGGGTTGAAGGTGATTTAGAGCTTTGGATCAGAAATTGGCTGGCTGAAAGAAGACAGAGGGTGGTGGTTGATGGCAAATGTTCATCCTGGAGTTTAGTTACTAGTGGTGTACCGCAAGGATCTATTTTGGGGCCACTGCTGTTTGTCATTTTTATAAATGACCTGGAAGAGGGTGTAGAAGGGTGGGTTAGTAAATTTGCGGATGACACGAAGGTCGGTGGAGTTGTGGATAGTGCCGAAGGATGTTGTATGGTACAGAGGGACATAGATAGGCTGCAGAGCTGGGCTGAGAGATGGCAAATGGAGTTTAATGCGGAAAAGTGCGAGGTGATTCACTTTGGAAGGAGTAACAGGAATGCAGAGTACTGGGCTAATGGGAAGATTCTTGGTAGTGTAGATGAACAGAGTGATCTTGGTGTCCAGGTACATAAAACCCTGAAAGTTGCTACCCAGGTTAATAGGGCTGTTAAGAAGGCATATGGTGTGTTAGCTTTTATTAGTAGGGGGATCGAGTTTTGGAGCCACGAGGTCATGCTGCTGCTGTACAAAACTCTGGTGAGACCGCACCTGGAGTATTACGTGCAGTTCTGGTCACCGCATTATAGGAAGGATGTGGAAGCTTTGGGAAGGTTGCAGAGGAGATTTACTAGGATGTTGCCTCAAATGGAGGGAAGGTCTTACGAGGAAAGGCTGAGGGACTTGAGGTTGTTTTCGTTGGAGAGAAGGAGGAGGAGAGGTTACTTAATAGAGACATATAAGATAATCAGAGGGTTAGATAGGGTGGATAGTGAGAGTCTTTTTCCTCAGATGGTGATGGCAAACATGAGGGGACATAGCTATAAGTTGAGGGGTGATAGATATAGGACAGATTTTAGAGGTAGTTTCTTTACTCAGAGTGTAGTAGGGGCGTGGAACGCCCTGCCTGCAACAGTAGTAGACTCGCCAACTTTAAGGGCATTTAAATGTTCATTGGATAGACATATGGATGAAAATGGAATACAGTAGGTCAGATGGTTTCACAGGTCAGCGCAACATCGAGGGCCGAAGGGCCTGTACTGCGCTGTAATGTTCTAAAAAACAAAATTCTTCCAAATGGGAATAGATCCTATCCCTCAGTATCTTCTCCAGCAGCTTCCCTACCACTGACGTCAGGCTCACCAGTCTATAATTACCTGGATTATCCCTGCTACCCTTCTTAAACAAGGGGACAACATTCGCAATTCTCCAGTCCTCCGGGACCTCACCCATGTTTAAGTATGCTGCAAAGATATCTGTTAAGGCCCCAGCTAGTTCCTCTCTCGCTTCCCTCAGTAACCTGGGATAGATCCCATCCGGACCTGGGGACTTGTCCACCTTCATGCCTTTTAGAATACCCAACACTTCCTCTCTCCTTATGCCGACTTGACCTAGAGTAATCAAACATCTGTCCCTAACCTAAACATCCGTCATGTCGCTCTCCTCGGTGAATACCGATGCAAAGTACTCATTTAGAATCTCACCCATTTTCTCTGACTCCACGCATAACTTTCCTCCTTTGTCCTTGAGTGGGCCAATCCTTTCTCCAGTTAACCTCTTGCTCCTTATATATGAATAAAAGGCTTTGGGATTTTCCTTAACCCTGTTTTCTAAAGATATTTCATGACCCCTTTTAGCCCTCTTAATTCCTCATTTCAGATTGGTCCTACATTCCCGACATTCTTTCAAAGCTTCGTCTTTCTTCAGCCTTTTTGACCTTATGTATGCTTCCTTTTTCCTCTTAGCTAGTCTCACAATTTCACCTGTCATCCATGGTTCCCTAATCTTGCCATTTCTACCCCTCATTTTCACAGGAACATGTCTCTCCTGCACTCTAATCAACCTCTCTTTAAAAGCCTCCCACATATCAAATGTGGATTTACCTTCAAACAGCTGCTCCCAATCTACATTCCCCAGCTCCTACCGAATTTTGGTATAGTTGGCCTTCCCCCAATTTAACACTCTTCCTTTCGGACCACTCTCGTCTTTGTCCATGAATATTCTAAAACTTACGGGATTGTGATCACTATTCCCAAAGTAGTCCCCTACTGAAAGTTCAACCACCTGGCCGGGCTCATTCCCCAACACCAGGTCCAGTATGGTCCCTTCCCGAGTTGGACTATTTACATCCTGCTCTGGAAAACCCTCCTGGATGCTCCTTACAAATTCTGCTCCATCCAGGCCTCCAACACTAAGTGAATCCCAGTCAATGTTGGGAAAATTAAAATCTCCTATCACCACCACCCTGTTGCTCCTCCATCTTTCCATAATCTGTTTACATATTTGTACCTCTATCTCACGCTTGCTGTTGGGAGGCCTGTAGTACAGCCCCAACATTGTTACTGCACCCTTCCTATTTCTGAGTTCTGCCCATATTGCCTCACTGCTCGAGTCCTCCATAGTGCCCTCCTTCAGCACAGCTGTGATATCCTCTTTGACCAGTAATGCAACTCCTCCACCCCTTTTACCTCCCTCTCTATCCCGCCTGAAGCATCAATATCCTGGGATATTTAGTTGCCAATCATGCCCTTCCCTCAACCAAGTCTCAGTAATAGCAATAACATCATACTCCCAGGTACTAATCATCTGCCTTAGGTGAATCATTCAGTGTAAAACCAAACTCAGAGCATGGATCGCTAAATGGGATTGTGATATTATAGGTATTACAGAAACGTGGTTGAGCAACGGGCAGGACTGGCAGCTCAATGTTCCAGGGTACCGATCCTTCCAGCGTGACAGAGGTGGAGGTAAGAGAGGAGGGAGAGTTTCACGATTGATGAGGGAGGACATAAAGGCAGTACTTAGCGAGGCTATCCCGGGGGGAATATGCAGCGAGGCCATATGGGTAGAACTTAGAAATAAGAAAGGGGTGATCACTTTGATGGGATTTTACTATAGGCCTCCAAACAGTCAGAGAGAATTGGCGGAGCATATATGTAGGGAAATCACAGATAGGTGTAGGAATTATAGGGTTGTAATCGTAGGTGATTTTAACTTCCGTAATATTGACTGGGGCTGCATTAGTGCTAAGGGATCAGATGGGGAAGAATTTGTTAATTGTGTCCAGGATAGTTTTCTGAAGCAGGATGTGGATGGCCCAACTAGAGAAGGGGCTGCACTTGACCACCTCTTAGGAAATGAGGATGGGCAGGTGGTTGATGTGTCATTGGGGGAGCACTTTGGGACCAGTGACCATAACACTATTAGCTTCAAGGTAGTTATGAAAAAGGATAGGACTGGTCCTCAGGTTGAAGTCCTAAATTGGGGAATGCTAATTTCGATGGCATCAGACAGGAACTCTCAAAAGCTGAATGGCAGAGGCTGTTTACAGGTAAAGGGACGTGTGGCAATGTGAGGCTTTTAAAAGTGAGATAGGAAGAGTTCAGGGCCGGCATGTTCCTGTTAGATGGAAGGGCAAGGCTGGCAAGTTTAGGGAACCTTGGTTGACGAGGGATATTGAGGGTCTGGTCAGGACAAAGAAGGAGGCATATGTCAGGTATAGGCAGCAGGGATCGAGCGAGTCCCTCGAGGAGTATAGGGGATGTAGGCCTCCACTTAAGAAGGAAATTAGGAGGGCAAAAAGGGGCCATGAGATTTCCCTGGCAGGTAAGATAAAGGAGAACTCGAAAAGATTCTATAAGTATATTAAGAGTAAAAGGGTAGCTAGGGAGAGAGTAGATCCCCTTAAGGGTCAGTGTGACAATCTATGTGTGGATCCACAGCAAATGGGCGAGGTCTTAAATTAATATTTCTCATCCATATTTACCGTGGAGAAGGTCATGGAAGCTACTGAGTTCAAGGGAGGGAACACCGATATTCTGGAACATATCAACATTACAAAGGAGGAGGTGTTCTAGGTTTTGAAGCGCATACAGGTGGATAAGTCCCCAAGGCCTGACCAGGTGTATCCTAGGATGTTATGGGAAGCAAGGGAGGAGATTGCTGGGGCCCTGGCAGAGATTTTTGTATCATCGTTAGCCACGGGTAAGGTACCGGAAGACTGGAGTATAGCTAATGTTGTGCCTTTATTTAAGAAGAGCAGCAGGGATAAGCCAGGGAACTACAGGCCAGTGAGCCTTACATCACTGGTGGGAACGTTATTAGAAGGGATTCTGAGAGACAGGATTTATCTGCACCTGGAAAGGCATGGTCTGATTAGAGATAGTCAGCATGGCTTTGTGCGTGGGAAATCATGTCTCACGAATTTGATTGAGTCTTTCGAGGAGGTGACCAAGAGGATTGACGAGGGCAGGGCGATGGACATTGTCTACGTGGACTTTAGCAAGACATTTGACAAGGTCCCGCATGGTAGGCTGCTCCAGAAGGTTCAAACACGTGATTTCCAGGGTGAGCTATCAAATTGGATACAAAATTGGATTGGTGATAGGAAGCAGATGGTGGTAGTGGAGAGTTGTTTTTCAGATTGGAGGCCAGTGAACAGCGATGTGCTGCAGGGATCGGTGCTGGGCCCTCTGTTGTTTGTCATATATATTAATGACTTGGATGTGAATGTAGGGGGCATGATTAGTAAGTCTGCAGATGACACCAAAATTGGTAGTGTAGCGGACAGTGAAGAAGGTTGTCTAAGGTTACAACAGGATATAGATCAACTGGGAAAGTGGGCAATGGAGTGGCAAATGGAATTTAATGCAGACAAGTGTGAAGTGATGCATTTTGGGAAATTAAACCAGGGCAGAATATATACAGTGAATGGCAGGGCCCTGGGGAGTGTTGTTGAGCAGAGAGACCATAGTGTGCAAGTACATAGTTCCCTGAAAGTGGCAACACAGGTAGACAGGGTGGTGAAGAAGGCATATGGCATGCATGCCTTCATCGGCCGAGGCATTGAGTACAAGAGTTGGGACGTCATGTTACAGTTGTACATAATGTTGGTTAGGCCGCATTTGGAGTACTGTGTGCAGTTCTGGTCGCCACACGACAGGAAAGATATGATTTAAGCTAGAGAGGGTGCAGAAAAGATTCACAAGGATGTTCCCGGTTTGGAGGGCTTGAGTTGTAACGAGAGATTGGATAGGCTGGGTCTGTTTTCCCTGGAGCGAAGGAGGCTGAAAGAGGACATGATAGAGGTATATAAAAGTATGAGAAGCCTAGATAGTGTAGATAGCCAGAGACTGTTTCCCATGGTACGGGTGACGAAAATGAGAGGGCATAGATTTAACGTGAAAAGCAGGAGGTTTAAAGAGAATCAAAAGGGGTAAATTTTTCACGTAAAGAATAGTGGGTATCTGGAATGAGCTGCCAGAGGAGGCGGTGGAGGCAGGAACAGTAGCGACATTTAAGAGGCATCTGGACAGGTATTTGAATGAGCAAGGTATAGAGGGATATGGAATTAATGCAGGCAGGTGGGATTAGTATAGATAGGCATCATGTTCGACATGGACGCAGTGGGCCAAAGGGCCAGTTTCTATGCTATACGACTCTGACTCTATGACTCTATGAGTGTGGATCACCAGCCGGAGTGGAACACCTGATCCCAGTGATCATTTATTACAGGGAGTATCTGTCACTGTGCAATTGTTCTGTGTGTTGGTCACTAACTGGAGTGGAATACCTGACCTCAGTGACCATGTATTATTGACAGTATCTGTCACTGTAATTCTGCACTGACAGCAATTGTCCAATCTGGTTCTAGTCTTAAATAATTGTTTGCCTGATGGTTAAACAGCAGGACAGCATGGTTACAGCATTCAAATCCTCTGTATAATGACTTATTCTTACTCTGAGTATAGTTAATATAAATGCTTTAGTTGTTTTAGTGTTGATTCATCCCCTTCCCCAAAACAATTCTGAGAATCTTTGGGTCACGCGTGCTGAATTTTATTATGTTGTTATTATATCGGATGAATATTGTGCTGTGTTTATTGAATTGTCCACTTCGATAACTCATTAAGGTTTAATGGATCAGTTCTTACAAATGATGCAGAGCCTTTACACAGAAAAGCTATGTGAACCTCTGCCTTTAGCTCAGTGAGGTATGTCCCTGCGATGAAAGACATGCGTAACTGACGAACATACATTTCGGATTTCAGAATACAGAGATCTGACTGAGGGCAGTAAATAATACTAGTAAACAGTAAATGATGAAATAAATAGCATAATTCTCTCAGTTCTGATGTCATCCTGGTTAAAGTAATTGCACCTTCTCCAGTGCATCAATATCTTTCTTGTAATATGGACAGTAAAACTGTACACAGTGCGCAAAGTGTTGCATAATCAAGATACTATATTAGTTTAATATCAGCTCTTTGCTTTTTCAATATCATTCCTCGAGAAATGCACTCCAGTGTTTTGTTTCCATTTTTATTGCCATGTTCAGCTGTGTTGCTCCTTTAAATGATTTGTGAATCTGTGCCCCTGAACCCCTTTTCCCCTCGACCCCATTAAGATACTTATTTTCCAAGAAGTATTTGGGAAGCT